>NW_028230444.1:16750000-17119078 GCF_043228905.1 Azolla caroliniana
CATTGATGGTAATTATCCTCTTCTAATTGACTAACTTGATAAAGTCTAATATTCATAACAACCATATAATGTGGAAAAAATTGCACATTGATAGTAATTCTTAAAAATAAAAATAAAACATATGGGGAGCTTAGACGATGAGCTTCTTGAGAAAGTGTCCGACAAATTCCCCTGCATAACACTAAAAGGAAGGGAACTTCACATATCAACGTCTACTCACCCTTTTCTAGGTTTCTCATACCACATGTACACACATAGATCAAATATGTGTGAGAGAGAGAGAGCCCAGATGGTAAGATTGCCCAATAATGGAGACGAGGTGGTCATAAGTTCAACCCTTACATTTCACTGTGGCATCTAGTGAATTAAGAGATATATATGAAGTATTTAATTGAGAGGTGAGAAAATCGGTTTCGAACCCAAGGCGCAATGCTTGTAGTGTTTTTTTTTTCAAAAAAACACTACTTCCCATTAGTTAGCAAACGAAGTACATCAAAGTTCGCCCATATTCAGCAAAGCTCACACTTCTCCACACAAAACTAATCATAATCCCCACCCCGTCATTTACAACACAAGTATCCCACTGACCTTTTTTACATGGTAACTTACTGTTGAGCGAGCAAGCTCAACCAGATCTAGATCGGCTGAATAAGCCAAAGCCGGATCGGTACCCGAAACGGAGAACCTAATTGGTGTCTGGATGATATCCGGAACCAGAAGCCGGATCGGATTGAAACTGGTAGGCCGTTAGAGGCCTACGGAACCAGCCTAGTACGTAGGCATATTTTAGGGAGTCAGTGACAGTCGCTCATGTGAGCATTGAAGTACTTGTCAGTACTTTTGTCGGTCCTTTATGGACTTGTATAAAAGTGCTCTCTGAGCACATTCTATGTACACAGAATATTGAGAGTATTATTTTGAATAGAGTTTTATGTTCTTCTCTCTCTCTATCTCTCTCTCTGTCTCTCCTGTGTATGCTTATTCTTTGTGTTAAGCTTCCATTGAACCTTTCTCTCTACTGTTGCTATCCGGCAGAGCCGGTTTGTGATACGCTTTCACATGGTAACTTTCACATGGTATCAGAGCGCGAGGGTTGAGAACCTCTTTAGCCGATGAGCGACTAGTGAAGACAAATTCTAACACCCGGTGAAGAACAGAAGAGAACCTAAGATGGATAGAGGAATGGCAAGTTCACTTCCGACGGAAAAGCTCAACCGGAGCAACTATGCATCCTGGTCATATAAAATGCATTAGTACCTATTGGGGCATGGATATTGGAGTTACGTGGAAGGGACCAATGAGGTAGCGCCGGAGCTGGCACACAAAGACCTCTCGGCATGGGAGCAAGGAGTGAGTCGAGTACTGTACTGCCTCACCTCCTTTGTGCACGACTAGATGATTGGCTTCATCAAAGATGCTAAGACGCTGAAATAGGCCTAGGAGAATTTGAAGAAGATATTCACAGGAAGTACCTCTGCCCGGAGGCTTCAGCTTCGGTAGGAATAGAACAATATCCGACAAAGGGATACTTCAGTTACAGGCTACACCGCGAAGATAAAGGAGATTTGCGACGCATTAGGGTCCATTGACGTCACTATAGATGAGGAAGAAATGGTGCAAATCTTCCTTGGTGGTCTGGCTCAAAGGTACAAGCCTATCCGAACAGTTATCCTCACTTGGGAGAAGCCATCATCCTTCTTCGACTTGCAATCGATGCTGATGGTCAAAGGAAACCACGCAAGTGGGTCCAGGCCTACTCAATTAGACAGCCAAATGCTGTACATGGAGGCGGATCGGCCCCGTTGGCATGGTGGCCATGGTGGGTTGGCTTGCAATGGAGGCAGCTAGCAAGAGCAGGACCGAAGGCACAGGGGTAGTGTCGACAGCAGTTCCGGACCCTCCACAAGCAGGGGGAGTCAAAGCGGCGCTGGAAACCGGCAAGGAAAAGCCGACACGGAATGTTGGTACTGTGGCAGAAAGGGCCACAGAGAAACTGAGTGCTGGAAGAAGCGCATTGATTCGGATAAATCCGGATCAGGCAAGGCCGGACAAGGGAACCAACAAAGCTTGCACTACACAGAAGGATCGGAAGGATCCAGAACCGGGAAGACAGGAAAAGGGCCAACCTTCGTGATGAAGCACAAGGCTAACTCAATGCAGAAGACTACTTCCAAATCGGACGAAGTATGGTACATTGATTCTGGGGCATCCAACCACATGATGAGCCATGAAGAGCGGTTCTCCTCTTTGGAGAAACCGGAACAACCGGGGATTGTTGAGATCGGAGACAACACCCCTCACCCGATTGTGCATGTCGAAGAAGTCCCTTTAAGCCACGTCGGACAAAAGGGAAAGTTGATGAATGTATTACAGGTTCCGACTATCACAAAGAACCTGGTATCGGTTAGACAAATCGTCTACCAGGGAATGCAGGTGTGGTTTACGCACCTCGGGTGCTTCATCGAGGAAGAAGGTTGGATAATTGCACAAGGGCGTAGGGAAGGGAGGATGTTCATCCTCAACAAAAATGACGTCGGCACCGCCATGTTTGCCAAAGGACAGAAGATTGAATTGGACATCGATCTCTGGCATAAGCAAATCGGCCACGTCAACTACTGGAGGCTTCAAGATCTGCAATCAAAACAAGTTGTGTTGGGATTGCCGAAGTTTAGTGGCCGAAAGGCCCAAATATGTGAAGCCTGCCAACTTGGGAAGCAACACCGGCTTCCATCCCCCTCCGAACAAAATCGGAGCCGTAACAAGCTTGACCTAATCCATTCGGATGTATGGGGATAGGCACAAAATGTTAGTCCTCGCGGGAGTCGGTATTTCGTCTCCTTCATCGACGACTACAACCGGCACACGTTGATCTATCTCATCGAGAAGAAAAGCGAAGTCTTCAACTATTTCCGGAACCGTCAAAGCTTAGTGAAAGGGAAACAGAGATGAAGATCAAGTGCATGCGGTCGGATGGCGGAAAAGAATACTTTTTCGGCCAATTCAACTATTATTTGCAGCAAAACGGAATTCGGAGAGAATTCAGCTGCCGATACACACTGGAACAAAATGGTGTGGCCGAGAGAAAGCACCGGTTGATTGTCGACGCGGCAAGGGAAATGCTAGAGGAGAAGAGCATGCCCAAATTCTACTAGGCTGAGGCGGTCTGGACGGCTGTCTACATCCAAAACTGGATCGGTGACAAGGTGTCAGCACATGAGCTGTATTTCGGGCGGAAGCCGAATTTGAGACACCTTCAGATATTCGGTAGCATAGCATATGTGCATGTACTGGATGAGAAGCGGAGGAAGTTGGATCCGAAGTTGGAGAAGTATATCCTAGTTGGTTACTCACATGAGCAGAAGGGGTATAAGTGTTATAACCCCCAGACTAAACAAGTCCGAGTAAGCCGATATGTCGGGTTTGATGAATTGGGATCATGGTACTCTACCGACTCCAACTTCTGACTCCGACTCGATTCGTGAAGATGAGGCTAGTGAAGATGAAGACTTCGGTACTCTAGATGAGAGTCCGATCTCATTCCGGCTAAGTGGGCCAAATGAGCGGGTGAGTCGGGATGACCAGTCGGATGAAGAACCGGCGAGTAGTGGAGACTTTGCCATGCTCTCCCCACGCAAGGAACGGAGGAGAATATTCACACACAAAGAGAAGGGGAAGAAGAAGATGCCAGAATACGATACCGACAGTGAAGGGTCAGATCGGAACAAATCTGACCCCGGAAAGGAAGAAGGCAGATCTTCAAAAAGGAAGTCTGAACCGGCCAAGAAGGGCCTCAAACCGGGTAACGAAAAGTTACGTTGGTCAACACATCAAAAGAAAGCCGTCTTGAGGTATGGATACAATGAGTACATGGCGCATCACTATGCGTACATGACTAAGGTGGCAGAAGTGCGTGAGCCGGAGAGCTACACAGAAGCAGCAAAAGATGCAAATTGGCGTGCTGCTATGGAGGAAGAAATGTGGGCACTTGATGCCAACGACCCATGGGACCTGGTTGACCCTCCTAGATAGTGTAAACATATCGATTGCAAATGGGTATATAAGGTGAAGTACAATGCCGACGGTTCGGTCAACCAGTACAAGGCCCGGTTAGTGGCAAAGGGATATGCACAAACCCACGGAATCGACTACGATGAGACCTTCCCTCGATAGTGAAGATGATGACGGTTCGTGTGGTACTAGTTGTTGTTGCGGAAAGGGGATGGCATCTTCACCAAATGGACTTGAAAAATGCGTTTCTTCAAGGTGACCTTGAAGAATGGGTCTATATGATCCAACCCCCCGGTTTCCAATTAGAGATGAACAAGTTGGCAGTATGCCGACTCAAGAAGTTGCTTTACGGTGTAAAGCAAGCCCCCCGAGCTTGGAATGCGAAGATCACGCATCGGTTGCGTAAGATGGGGTTTTCGGCCTCAAAGTCTGACTCGTCACTGTTCATCCGGATGGTCCGGTTTGTATCCTGCTATATGTTGACGATTCAGTCATCACGGACTAGATGAGATCGGCAGAGTGAAGTCCCAGTTGTCGGACGCATTTGAAATGAATGAGTTGGGGAACCTTCATTATTTTCTTGGGATCGAGGTGATCCGGACCCCTGACGGCATATTGCTCTCACAAAGACACTATGTGCTGAATATGCTATACAAGTTCGGCATGACGGAATGTCGATCGATCTCCACACCCCTGGACCGGAACTTGAAGCTACGTCCTACCTCCAGCCCGGCCTACGATGAGAAACAGTTCCGACAAATTGTCAGAAGACATTATATACTTGACGATCACCCGACCCGACATCAGTTATCTAGTCGGTGTGATCAACCAGTTTATGCAGAGGCCGACTGTGGAGCACCTTCAGTGCGCACATCGACTATTGCGATATGTGAGCGGCACGAAGGACCGGGGACTGTTATACCGACATGGTATAGTTGGGAAGCTAGTCGGATATACCAATGTTGACTGGGTTGGTGATGCATCGGATCGCCGATCCACCTCCGGTTATATGTTTTCTCTTGGTAGCGCGACTGTTGTGTGGAGCAACAAAAACTAGCCAACAATGGCTCTGTCGAGCACTGAGGTTGAATACTGGGGCGCTACCATTGTCACCTGTGAAGCCATCGGGCTTCGGCAACTGCTGCGAGACCTCCGGATAGAGGTGCCGACCCCGATCCTGATTTATTGTGACAATGTAAGCATCATACAACTCGCCAAGAACCTTGTATTCCATGCTCGGACAAAGCACATAGAAGTGAATTATCACTTTGTTTGTGAGCGGGTCCTAAGCGGTGAAGTTGAACTTCGATATGTTCACACTGATTAGCAGATTGCCGAAATCTTCACCAAGCCGCTTGGATCGGACAAGTTGCAACATTTTTTGGAGATGCTCGGCATTCAGCCTCTCGATGTGCCGCACTTGAGGGGGAGAATAGGAACAGGAACGGATGGCACCGAACGAGCTGGAGAGGAAGAAAGAACCAAGGGGGGAGATGAGCAGATAGAGGAAGCCGAGCCGATCGAAGGAGTCGGCACATCCGAACAAGTCGGAGCAAGCGGCAGCGGTGGCAGAGTCAAGAAGGATAGAGCCAACCAGAAGAAGGCCAAGACCCGGGCGTGGTCCAATGTGGTGAAGCGCCTAAAAACGGAAGACAAGTTGGAGACTACCAACTTGGACAAGAGCTGGAAAGAATTGGAGGAAGCCAATTTGGTTCAATAGTTGGATTCGGAAGAGCCGGATTAACTAAAGGCCAAGCGGAAGTCGACACCAACACGCATGAACCGATGGGTCGACAAGCGCTGGAGTCATAGCAGCGAAGGAGCTAAAATGGGCCTACTGAGCAGACAAGCCGACCTGCGCGGAACTGGATGGATCACAGGAAGCAGAACCTGACCGAATAAGGCAAGCTAGAGAGGAGAACCGGCTACTGCGGACACTGACACCATGATCCGACCTCAAGTTGAGCTTGAGGGGGAGTGTTGAACAAGCATGCTCAACCGGATCCGGATCGATATCCGAAACCAGGAGCCGGATCGGATTGGATCCAGTAGGCCGTTAGAGGCCTACGGATCCAACCTAGTATGTAGGCATATTTTAGGGAGTTAGTGACAGTCGCTCATGTGAGCATTGAAGTACCCGTCAGTACTTTTGTCAATCCTTTATGGACTTGTATAAAAGTGATCTATGAGCACATTCTACACAGAATATTGAGAGTATTATTTTGAATAGAGTTTTATGTTTTTCTCTCTCTCTCTCTCTCTCATGTGTATGCTTATTCTCTCTACTGTTGCTATCCAGTAGAGCTGGTTTGTGATACGCTTCCACACACTAACTATCACACTTACTTGTACTGTAGCTATACATATTTGCATCTCCTGTCCACTAATGGAAGCCATTGGCGGAAATAACCATGTCGGTGCTTGGTAGTTCCATTTAGGCCCAAACGATGATTTTACCATTAGAGGAGAACCACCCCATTTCAGTAGAAACTTTGTACGAGCCCTTTCTACTTCATCCGAGTTCCCTTCAATCGAGTCATATCATCCGCGTAACCAAGATACCAGCTCGAACCAAATGTTTAGCAACACTTCACGGCTTGGGAGGTTTCATTGCTGAAAAAAAAACATACATCATCTGGTCCCAATGTGCCAGACCGAGAAGCACGCCATCAACATCCATATCTCCTCAAAAAAACCAGAGTTTGTGCCAGGTTTCACTCCAACACATTGGAATACACTACCACTTGCACTATAAATCCATGACCATGTGGGTTTTGTTGTTCCGCCCAACCTTCCCCTGTTAGCTTCAAACCCTATAAGGACCCCCACACAACTCTCCCATTCACCCCGCATGCTGCCACTATCCTAAGACTTCTACTCCAAATGTTGATTGCCTCTGCATAATTCCAAAAACAGTGAGGTATCGATTCCAAAGAGTGTCCACATAACTTATAACCAGCCTCCCCACCACGACACTTCATCCACTCCCCTACAAGTATCGCCTTATGGCTAAGAAGCCAAAACCAAACCTTTATTTTTTCTAGCATATCCAACGCCCATAGTCTCCTCCAAAACAACTTCAACAAGTCATTTGATATGCCTTTATCCCTCCAACTATTGCGAGTCTGAGCAACACCCACTGATTTGGAGCCAATGATTTGCCTTCCTAGCTTAGTACTATACTAAAAAAAACCCTCTAGTTTGTTCATTTAGGGTTTAGGGTTAACAACTTACCACTAGGGTAAGCTAATTACGATGAGAGAGAATTTTCGTGGTCGCTACAAGAATTATTTGGAAGTTAAGTTTTGTGGTCACTACAAGGGAAATTGTCATAATCTCAGGTTAGTTCTCTCAATCTCTATTAGGTTGTTTGACACGACACCATGAAGTGAGTCGATGGATGTGAAAATTACAAAAGGCAAAAATGTATCGATTCTCCAAACCATGAGTAAACATCATATGCTTCTATTCTTCGTGCAAAAGATGTTATTGGGGATGATTATGATATTGATAGTCTTCGTGATTTTGTTAAGGCTTTGCTTTCTGATTTTATGGAAAAAAATGAGAAACATGCTAAAGATTGTGTGGAAGAGGATGTTGTAGAGGTGGTGATGGAGACCAAGTCTATGTTGGCAACTTTTGACAAGTTCTATGATCGCGGTATTATTTTGTATTTCATTAGCAAAATTCATTTGGTATCATGGATTAAGCAACGATTAAATTCATTCATAATGCCTAATTGTGTTGAGGATGTGTATGTCGGTCCAAGAGGTTTCTATGATGTGGTTTTTCAATCGTCAGAACACCGTACGATTTTGATGGCAAAGGTACCAATCTTTTCTAATAGAAGATTAGTGAATGTGATGGAATGGGTTCTGGTGGTGGATTATAAAGATATTTTAAAACAACAATGTCCAATTTGGGTGACTATTGATTGTAGTAACTCATTCTTTTGGGATTTACTACCAAAATTGATGTCTCAAATTGGTAAAGTTTTGGTTGCTTCTAATGTTAAATTCATTGAAAAAATGTCGATTTGCATGTTGTGGGATACAAATTGTAAACTACCAGGATGGTTGACTGTAGATACATCTTGATTTGGTCGATTTCGTTTGAAGCTTCAGTGGGAGACTTTTGCAGGACATTGTTTTAAATGTGGTCAGTTGGGGCATTTTATGGCTGAATGCCAATATCAACAGGAAAAATAAGGAAGACGTTGAGAAGGATATCGTCTCAACAGTTGATATGGTCATGGATGAGGGAACATCTCATGGGTTAGAGCGAGATCATAAAGGTCATGGTCATGTTAGAGGTGTTGGGGAAGAGAATGGAGTAATTATTAATGATGACCTAGATTGTGAAGATGAAGAGTGGCATCAAGTGAAGCATAAGATAAAAGGGAAGGGTGTTTCCATACAAAGAGACACAAAAAATACTAATGGTAAGGCATCACCAAAAGATAATTTGAGATTGAATGAGAGCTTTAGGAAAAATCCTTAGCAGAAACAAGTGTGAAATTAGAGATTGTCTAACCAAATACAATTCGATTCTTCAGGAAGCGTGATGCGACCTCAATTTAATCAAGGGCCTTGTTCTCGTGGAGCTAAACAAAAAAATCCTATTATTGGTGGAGGGGATGTAGTACACACGAATCCTTATGCAGATCTTGAACAAGTAGTTAGTACATTCATGAATACACTTGCTCATAAAGAGCAAGTTCTTACTAAAGGTGTTAAATGAAAGTGGTATCATGGAACGTACGATGTGCACCTTCTCCTCATAAGAAATATATATTATGGAAAACTTTATTTGATAAAGAATGGGATGTTTTATGTGCACACACACACACACACACACACAGATCTTATTCATATTAGTCCTCCATTTACACATTTCTTTTTAGTGTATGGACAAGAAGCTTTATTTCCGATTGAACTTCAAGTGAGAGGCAATTGACTTTTAAGAGCATCTCTACGTGATGAAGCATTATATACAACAGACTTGGAGGAGAAAGAAGTATTATGATAGAAAGTCAAGAAAAGAGGCTTTTCCAAAAGGATCTCTTGTCCTTCGCTATGACAATCGTTTTCACAATATAAAAGGGCAAAAGATGATGAATCGTTGGGAAGAACCTTTTGTGGTGCATGATCTCATTGACAATGGAAGTTATCAACTCAAGAACTTGGATAACACTCTTCATGAACTACGTGTGAATGGGTGGCGCCTAAAGAAGTATGTGAATCGTGGACCTACCTACATTTCTATAATGGATAAGGATATTCAAGAAATCGATGATTGGGAACAAGAAGTGGATTGTCCCCAAACATATTTCCCAACTAATTCTTGATCTTCCTTTGTTTGGCAAAAGGGAAGATTGTAATATCATTGCCATGTTTTAAATTAAATGTGTTTCTGTAAGAGTGTGAGTTTTTTTCCACCGCTTAACGGGGGGTTTTTTTTCTCACACAATAATTTGTTATATGTTTAGTATTTATACACCTTCTTTGTCTATAGCCTATGTTGAGTGGACAAGCTCAACCGGATCCAGATAGGCTAAATAAGCCAGAGCCAGATCGGTATTTGGAATGGAGAAGCAAGTAGGTATTCAGATCGGTATTCGGAACCAAGAGCCAGATCGGATTGTAACTGGTAGGCCATTAGAGGTCTATGAATCTAGCCTAGTACGTAGGCATATTTTTAGGAGCTAGTGTCAGTCGCTCGTATGAGCATTGAAGTACGTGCCAACACTTCTGTCAGTCCTTTTAAGGACTTGTGTAAAGTGCTCACAGAGCACATTGAATAGAGTTTATGTTATTCTGCTCTGTTTGTCTCTCCTGTGTACTATGCATTCTAAGCTTCCATTAAACCTGTGTTTATTCTCTGTTGCTATCCGGTGTAACTGGTTTTGTCTTTGCTTCCGCACATTATCTTTTACAGTGTAATATAAAGCTAAGCAGATCTGATGTTATTTCAATGAAGCTAAACATGTTAACATCATGGATGTGACTTAGTGCATCAATGACAGTGTTCATGGAACCTTTATGATAACGTATGGAAAAATCAAAGTCCTCGATGAGATTTGCCCATCGTGCCTTATGACCTTTAAGGTCTTGTTGGTCCCAAAAATATTTCAAGGACTCGTGATCCGTAGTTACCACAAAACGATTTCCATAAAGATAATGGCGTCATGTCTTGAGTGCATTGAATAACTGCAAATAATTCATTTTCTTGAATAGTATACCGACACTGAGCATAATCAAGTTTCTTACTCTCGAATGCTATTGGTTTACAATCTTGATATAAGACAACACCTATAGCATAATCGCTTGCATCAGTTTCAACCTGAAAAGGTTTTGAAGGATCTGGTAAAAGAAGCGAAGGAGCCTTGCACACCAGGTCCTTGAGTTCCTTAAAGGCAAGGCCTTGTGTAGCATTCCACACAATAGGTTTTGTAAACTTACGCGTTTGACCTTTGAGAAGATCAGTAAATGGCACTGTCAATTGGTAATAATTGTGAAGAGATTTTCGCAAAAACCTGACAAAACCAAGGAATGATCGAACTTCTTGAATATTCCGAAGAGTGGGCCAAAGTTTGACTTTCTCGATGCGAGAAGGATCAATTTTAACTCCGCGTTCAATTATGAGATGTCCAAGATAAGTAATTGATTTCTTGAAGAACTCATATTTTGAGATCTTCGCGTTGTCGTAGTGTATTCCACACACTACGTGAAAACCATAAAATAATATATCGGATTTTAGATACATATAAATAAATAAATAATATATCAAAATATTTATCACGTGCATAGGGTAGGATTCAAACCCTACACCTCCACGTAGATAAACTTCAACTTTACCATTGTAAGAACTTATCTTTAGTGTTATACATATAGATTTAATACGTATAAGACCTTTATTTACACATACCTTTATTAAAAGGTAAAAATCATGTATTCTTTAGGGTGTGAATATTTTATTTACACGTGACATTAAAAGTGACTCATGCACATCTAGTGTGCATGAGCCCTATGCTTAGGAAATGAACAAAGCATCACATGCACATTTAGTGTGCATGGACACTTTTGGTGAAAAAGCATGAAGCCATGCTTAGCCTCTTCCATCTTTATATAAGGAGGAGAGAAATATGTATAAGGTTGTTGATTAATATACAAGGATTGATCAATCTAATATATTCGTGGGATTCACAAATTTTTCCATCTAAATTACTCTTATAATCTAAATATTGTTTTAAATACACTAAACTCGTGGGATTCACGAGATTGCTATCTTACTTCTCTTTCTACTATTCATAACTAGCCTTAAGTTGTATTCCTCTTCCTCCTAGTCCAAAACCTCGGCGGTTCCCACCCGACTCACGCAACGATCCGGAGCCGAAAGGCACGACACAGTTGGTGAACCCGACGTGAAAACCGGGTGGCAAGGAGATGGAAAATCAACCGGAGGCTAGCAACATGATGATGATGTTCGAGCGCATGCTACAAGAACAACACGCGATGTCAGAGATAGTGGTATCAGTGGAGCGGCTCGTGCAACAAAACGGGCAATTCAACGGGAAAGATGTGTCGCGGTATCTTCGAGACTACAAGGCGGAGATGCTACGGTGCGGAATATCGGAAGGACTACAAGTGACGTCCTTCAACCGGGTGGCGACCGACGGGCTTCAAGCAAGCATCCATGGGCTACGACAACAAAATCCGACATGGGAGGCGTTTGCAGAAGAGCTAAAGAGGACGTTCGCCATCGAGGATTCCTCCAAGGCGACGCGAAGGGGATTCAAAGATTGGGTGGAGACGCTGGACAAGGGATTGAAGGTCGTTGATGTGTTTTCGGCATTCGAAAGCCGGTTCGGGAGGTTGTCTGCGAGAGATCAAGCTATCCTCATACCGGACAAGGTGATCCTGTTCTTGCGAGCCGTGGACGTCCGGGACCGGAAAGATCTCGGAGTGCTCTTGGAGGACACGACCACGGAGAGTGGCCTCACCGAAACATGGGAAAGCGTGCGGGATATCGTCGCGCGATACACGAAGAGGGGGCAATGGCTTGCCAACGAGGAAAAGAGGGTTTCGGAACCAATTCCGAAACCGAGAACCGGATTGGAAGACCATCAACTGAGGGCTCGGGAGACTACAACCGAGAAGGGGATTGATGCATCTACGGTGGAGCAACTATTGAAGGAGATGGAGAATCTGAAGATCGCGATGGTGAAGAAGTCGGATGACCGCCCCACAAGCTCCAAGTATACGGACCGACGGTGCATATGGTGCGATAGCGCCGAGCACGATCGGAGGGATTGCGACGAGCATAAGGATGCGCTACGGCGGGATCTCATCTACTACGAGGGAAACCGGATTCATTCGAGGGACTCTCGGAAGCCACTCCGACCGAACTTCCGAAAAGGCGGCATGAAGAAGGTGCTCGAGGAGGAATTGGCGGCAAGAAGCGACTATGCGACAACCGCGGGAATATGTGTCGGGGAGTCATCGAGAGCAAAGACGTCTTTTTGGCCGGAAGTTCTAGAAAACACCGAGAAAACCGACTCCAACGAGATCCAAAGCACCGCGGAAGACGTCCGGGAAGCTACGGGATGGGAGTGCCCTGTCGACAAGAATAGCGTATACGCCCTGTGTCAATTGCATAAGGTGTATGTGGACGAGAAACGACGACGCACGGAGGATGCGAGCGGGCCATCGAAGATACCGGAAAGCTGGAACTCCGGAGGTAAGGGAAAAGAAAAGGCAACTCCGGCATTCAAGCTCGCCTCGGACATAGAACAACAAACCAACTTGAAAAGAGTGTTCGAGGAAAGGATCTTGGATAGCCGGGTAGATTTCTCGCTTTAGGAGCTACTCGGAATAGCAAAGAAGGAGTTCCACGATCTTCTCATGGATCTCGTGAAGCGAAAAAGACAAAGTACGGAGGAAAATGCTCCAAGGGTGAATGCGAACACCATTTTAATGAACGACACCGAAGTGGAGGACGAAATTCCGAACTCCCACTATACAAGGCCACATTGGGCACGCACAACTACGGAGACTCCGGTCCGAATCGGCAACATCAAAGAACCCGTGCTAGCATTGATTGATCACGGATCGGAGATCAACTTGATGTCCAAGGAGTTCTACCGGAAGGGGAAGTGGCCTATTAACACCAACCATGGATGGAAGATTCGGGCGGCCACCAAAGCAACGGAAGATCTATTTGCGGCTTGTTCGGATATGACGGTGAAGATCGGGGATGTCGAGATTGACCAAAATTTCTTCGTGCAAGATGAGGTTTCACATTCCGTCATCCTGGCCAACCCTTTATCACGGCATCACGGATGGAGACGAAGGTGCTCGATAGTGGTGCAGCTTTTGCGCGAATTCGGAGCCAAAACGGTGGGAAATCTGTCCAATTCCTAATGGTGCCGGCAAATCACGAAAGGAACAAGAGGGAACTCTTGTCCCAAGTGAGAATGGATTTTTAAAGCGGACTGTTGCGGAGTGGGGAAGTGATAGTCCGAGAAGCCCTGATACCCCACACAGGAAGAAAACTCTCGGAGCAAAACATGTACGAATCGGTCCGGATGGGGCATCTACGTACATGACCGTAACCGGAGGTTTGAAGAAAGGATGCCGACAAGTGGAGGATAAGTTGCGGTCGGCATCAATAATAAAAGAAGATGAAGAAATCATGGGGATAGTCGAAGAAGTGTTCTATGGGAGCACGCTACAACAACTTGAAGAGCTTGCGGAAGATAAAAGCCAAGGGAACTGGGTAGTCCCGGTGGAATCGGTCGAGATGTACGAGATCATTGCGAAAATGGAGCCGGATATGCTCCGCAAAGAACAAGCAATGGTAAGTACGAAATACAAGACCGTGGAGAAGAAGGTGAAACCGGCCGCGGGACCACTACCTGCCGATAGCGAACAAAAGAGGAAAGAAGTCTCGGGAGATCCGACACTTCGGAAGTCCGTGGATATCGGACATGCCTTCACGGATGAGACCCGGAAGAAACTTCGGATCGGTGGAGGTGGGTTCCTATTACAAAAAGAAGAAGAACGGTTTCGCGAGATGTTGGAGCAACACGGCAAAGCGTTTGCATTTACATCAAGGGAGATAGGGTGCGTCGATCCGAGAATAGTGGAGCCGATGGTGATCTTCACGATTGACCATGTACCGTGGAACCTGAAGCCGATTCCGGTGCCACGAGCGCATATTCCGAAAGTCATTGACTTGCTCAAGGAGAAGGTGGCGATGGGGATTCTAGAGCCATCAACTGCTCCGTACTCAAATCGATGGTTTACGGTTCCGAAGAAGAATGGGTCACTCCGATTTATCCAAGACTTGCAACCGGTGAATAAGGTCACGATCCGGAACTCGGGTGTCGGTCCGATAGTGGACGAATTTGCGGAAGCTTTTGCCGGTGGTGCGATATACTCCATCGGAGACCTATACTCGGGGTATGACCAATTCCAACTAGCCGTGGAGAGCCGAGACATCACAACCATGCGAACACCGATAGGATTAGTCCAAATGTGCACACTACCACAAGGAGCGACAAACTCGGTTTCTCATATGATGAACGCGATGAACAAGGTGCTTCGAGACTGCATTCCGGAGATAACGATGCCGTTCCTCGATGACATTCCGATGAAAGGATGCGCGGTAGAAGAAAAAGATGAGACTATGGATGATCGGGGATGCCGAAAGTTCGTGGTCGACCATATTCATGATTGTGAGAAAGTGTTGCGAAAGCTAGAAGATGTGCACCTAACACTTTCCGGGGAGAAATCGGCATTCGGGCAAGAAGAAATATTGGTGGTCGGACATCTATGTGGGCCCTACGGCCGAAGACCGTCACCAACAAAGATCGATGTGATTCAAGCTATGGAGGAAGTATGCGAGTCAACATCCGAAGTCCGAAGGTTTCTCGGTGCATGTGCATTCTATCACATATGGATTCCGCACTATGCACATATAGCGGACCCACTCTACCACTTGTTGCGGAAAGGTAAGAAATTCGAATGGAAACCGGAACACACCAAAGCCATGAAGAAATTGAAAAAGACACTTCGGAGGGCGGAAGCACTTAAGAAGCCGAGCTACGACCGACCGATCATAGTAACGGTTGATACAAGTCCAACCGGTATCGGGTGGGTCATCAATCAAGCCGACTCGGATGGTTCGCGGTATCCGATCCGATTCGGAGCAAAGGTTCTCAACGAAAGGCAATGTGGATATGCACAAGTCAAAAGAGAACTGTGGGGAGTCGTGTCGGAGATAAAATCGGATCGGGATTATTTGATCGGAGCCGAATTGGTGATCGAGACGGATTGTCTTCCGATACTCGAGATGATGCGGTGTTGTACGATACCGGATGTAGCTATGCTAAGGTGGATTGCATATGTCAAGTCGCTTAATCCGGAGGTTCGACACATCTCGGGGAAGGACAACGCGGTAGCGGATATGTTATCAAGGGCTCGGTTCGGAGATGACATAACCGAATCGGATAATGAAGAAATTTCCGAAGACTACTTCGCGTCGGAGCACATATGCCGAGTGAACGTAATCCGAGAATTCCGGGAAGAAGAATACGAGGGAGAAAGCTTGATGATCGGAAAGATATTACAAGAGGCCGAGGACTCAACAAACGATAAAGGAAGAAGAGCCGAGATCCGAAGGAAGAAGAGGCAAGTCCAAAAGTTCTTCTTGGAAAACGGATTAATATGGAGGGCGCCGAAAGGACCGGATGGTATACCACTTCGAGTAGTCGGGACAAAAGAGCAACGAAACCGGATAATGTCCGAGTTTCACAAATCCGATTGGGCTGGACACCGAGGAACATGGGCAACATTTGTGAAGATCAAGCAAAAATATTGGTGGAAGAAAATGTACAAAGATGTCGCGGAGTTCACGGAAAGCTGCGAGAAATGTCAAGTCTACTCCGGGGTTCGACATCGAGATGAGTTACATCCGACATTCTCACCGACAATCAACTTCAAGTGGATGGTCGACATAGTGGCCATGCCGACCGGGATTGGACAAAAGAAATACTTGGTATTAGCTCGGGAAGATCTCACGAATCAAGTAGAAGGTCGAGCGCTTCAGAGGAAAACATGTTCCGCGGTATGCCAATTTCTTTTGGAGGAAGTATTTTGCAAGTATGGGTGCGTAGGGCAAGTGATTGCGGACCGGGGAGAACTCGACTCGGACAAAGCTAGGGGATTCTTCGCCAAACACGGAGTTCGGTTATCGCTGACAACGGCATACAATCCGGAGGCCAATGGGAAAATCGAACGAGGACATAGTCCGATCGTGAAAGCACTTGCGAAGGCATGCGATGGAAAGGTGAAGGACTGGCCGCAGATGCTTCCGTATGCACTATGGGCGGATCGGACGACGCATAGCTCCGTAACAGGTTACATGCCGGCAGAACTCATGACCGGACAAGCACCGGTAATGCCGACGGAAACCGCGATCGCAACATGGACAGTGCTACCGTGGTAGGAAGAGATGTGCCGGGAAGAACTACTAGCGGTCCGGATACGACAACTAGAGGGAAGACCGGCAGACATAGCGGAAGCAATACGCCGACAACAAGAAGCACGATTCCGGAACAAAAGCCGGTTCGACACAAAGCACCGACTACGACCGAGGAGGATTGAAGAAGGAGATTGGGTGATCGTCTATGACAGTAGTTTGGACCATCAATATACAACGATGCGGAAATTCGCGAAAAGGTGGTTCGGGCCATACGAGGTTCGGAAAGTCTTCGACAACGGAACGTACCGACTGTCCGAGTTGGATGGAACAATACTACGAGTGCCTATAGCCGGGAAGCGGGTGAAGATTTTTAAGAAGCGGACCGACGACAAACCCTATGTGATCCAAGCCAAGGCCGACAACGAGGAGCAATCGGACAAAGACCACAGTGATGCGGGAAGCGAAGAAAGTGAATTACAACTCATAGTCGACATAAGGGAAGAATCGGAAGAAGCTTTGGGTGAAGACGGATATGAGGAATCGAGAACTTCGGCACATACCGGAGGATGTGCGGGTTCAGAGGGTACGAGTGTCGTGGTGTATTCCACACACTACGTGAAAACCATAAAATAATATATCGGATTTTAGATACATATAAATAAATAAATAATATATCAAAATATTTATCACGTGCATAGGGCAGGATTCAAACCCTACACCTCCACGTAGATAAACTTCAACTTTACCATTGTCATAACTTATCTTTAGTGTTATACATATAGATTTAATACGTATAAGACCTTTATTTACACATACCTTAATAAAAGGTAAAAATCATGTATTCTTTAGGGTGTGAATATTTTATTTACACGTGACATTAAAAGTGACTCATGCACATCTAGCGTGCATGAGCCCTATACTTAGGAAATGAACAAAGCATCACATGCACATTTAGTGTGCATGGACACTTTTGGTGAAAAAGCATGAAGCCATGCTTAGCCTCTTCCATCTTTATATAAGGAGGAGAGAAATATGTATAAGGTTGTTGATTAATATACAAGGATTGATCAATCTAATATATTCGTGGGATTCACAAATTTTTCCATCTAAATTACTCTTATAATCTAAATATTGTTTTAAATACACTAAACTCGTGGGATTCACGAGATTGCTATCTTACTTCTCTTTCTACTATTCATAACTAGCCTTAAGTTGTATTCCTCTTCCTCCTAGTCCAAAACCTCGGCGGTTCCCACCCGACTCACGCAACGATCCGGAGCCGAAAGGCACGACAGCATAAAACTGTTTGTCGCATAGTGTTTGTAAAACAAAGCGGGCATGTTTAGCATGTTCTTGTAATGTACGACTATAAATTAGAATATCATCCAAGAAAATAACGACAAATTTTCCAAGTTGTTCTCGGAAAATTTCATTCATTTCTTGTTGAAATATGGCCGGAGCATTCGTCAAACTGAAAGGCATAACCAAAAACTCATAATGGCCATAGCATGTACGAAATGTCATTTAGGAAGATCTTCCTCACTTTTGATGGTAGCTCGTACAGATATCAAGTTTCGTGAAATACCGAGCTTCCTAGAGATGGTCAATTCGATTGTTAGCCAGGGGCAATGGATATGAATTCTTGATCGTCACTTTATTCAAGCGTTAGTAATTAATACACATACGCCATGTGCCTTGTTTCTTTTTTACCACGAGAACAGGTACACCCCATGGAGATTTACTATAACGTATATAACCCACTCGTAAATAGTCCTTGAGTTGCTTAGATACCTCATCCTCTTCGGATCGACTTTAGCGATAAGGAGGTTTACTTATTGGTGCAACACCAGGTACAATATCTATGCGATGGTCTATATTACGTTTAGGAGGTAGCCCATGTGATACCAATTGAGAGCTTAGATCTAAAGTATGCATATGATAAGGATATGATAGATTAATAAGAATGGAAAGAGAGAAAGAAGGGTGCCGATCCACCCAACCACCCCCGAGCGAAGGGATCCAGACGGACTCGAGCCTCGATCGGCGTCCCAGACCATCGTCGTGGCGTCGAGTCGTACCTGGTACTGGCGCGCTCGCTAGAAGAGTTGACCCACCACAAGAACATAGTCTCAACATAGTCAAGAGATGATGAAATGAGGGTATCTAGGCCTCGTATTTATAGCCAGACCTAAGGCCCCCATGCAAGTTCACACTTGGCCTAATGGGTTGTCTCAATCCTGAGTATTAAAAGTAATCCTCCCCTTCTTTACACTCTTGTTTAACCCTCACACTTTATCCACGTATATAGAATACTACGGTACATTCTCACCACGGGATATTATATTGTCATGCCCATAACAGATGTATACGTGGTAATATAAACATTCTATTACATATGAGAGTCACAATGGTAGTCCTCTCGTGCATACACATCTCAAAGCTTAAAATGGGATATGGATTAGTCGACTACAAAGTTAGTTGACATAAATAATAGTCACAAGTTCGACAATTGTGTAAGAGAAAGAGGGTGGCTATATATATTGTGTTTGGTCTTATTGTCACATAAAATGTGCAAGTCAATTGGTGGTAGTTGCAAAACATGTGTATAATTGGTTGTCACATCATACAATAGGGTAAGTGCCTCACCAATGATGACTGGTTTAGGCCTATGTTGAGCAAGAGATCGTTTATGTTGTTCTCAAGCCCATGATGAAACTAGTCATCCCAATTGACATTGTCTAACAACTAGCCAAACTTTGATGCATATGTCAACACTGCCCTAGATCCTTGTCGTAGTTTGTAATGTTTGTTACCAAAGATCGACATTTGTCAAATTCCTTGAAGGTTGCTTCAAACAAGGTGAGAAATGTTGCGTAATCTTTCAAAATGGGCAATTATTTTTCCATCAATGCCATGAATCATATTAGTAGAAAACCAGTCAAGAGGAACTGACGAGTTAGAGTCGCCTAAAGTTGTTGAAGTATCACCGAGGCTATAGATGCATGACCAATGGATTTGGTGGAGGAATCCCCATAGGTCAACTCGTTTACTACTAAATTCTTCAAGGAGGGGTTGAAGGATGTGGAATTTGATTCATAGGTGTGTCGTTACAAAGCTCGTGCCTTGAAAAATTCTATAATTTAAGTTTCCATGGACCACTAGGATTTGGTCAGACTTAATGATGGAGTTTGACATGACGATGCTTGCATAAGAAGGAGGAATAGTTGAAGAGAAAGAAGATCAAACTATCATGAAAACAAGATTTCAAAACAAAACAGTAAGCTTGTATTCAATGATTTGTGTTGATCTTCTTGAGAATCAATTATTATGAAGAGCCTTTTATATAGTCAATAAGCCATGTACGAATTAGCATGCAGACTTTGAGACTTACACATGGAAACCCACAAATAGACTTTCTCTCAACCTTACGATGACATATCCCTATAACTCTTTACATTAGTTAGATGTTACATTCAACGAATGTTTTTTTGGGGGTTTTTGTATCGCAAACTCGGAAAACCAAACCATTTCATGAACCTATTAGCAAACATGTTTGTCGTAATGCAAGCTTAATTTGTTGGACATGTGTAGGTAATTGTATATGAGAAATCTACTAGGGTCCTTTTCGATTGTGTGTATATGTATCATATTTTGTTTTGTTTTACTATTGTATATGTAGGGTTTAGGGTTTATAGTTGATACTATAGCGGTAGTGATTTTGTTTTTTCATGACCTCCATGGTGGATCATCAAGATGGGAAGGGAACATTTCTAGCTCAATAATATAGTTCTTTACTTTGTCTCCTTCTGAGCAGAGAATGCTCTGCTCTGCTTTGTTGCCTCCTTCTGAGCAGAGAGATATTTGTTTATGTACATAATTACATACAGACTACACACACAAAGCCAAATATGTCATTTCTCTCTCTCTCTCTCTCTCTCTCTCTCTCTCTCTCTCTCTCTTTCTCTCACAACCACGATGTGCACTCTCGATTGCAATATTCATTGGTAAAGTTCTTGAACATCGAGAGTTGCTACTCACCTTCACATGTATCACGTGAAATGTAATATTTTTGGTCTCATAGGTCATATTTGACCTCCGAAGACGATAATATAATCTATCTATATATCTATCTCTCTCTGTAACGGCTCTTTCTACCGTTGCCGTTGCCGTCTGCTGTTGTCGCCGCCGCCGCCGTCGTCGTCTACAACCGTTGTTTGCGGCCGTTGTTGCTACTGATGTTGTCGTTGTCGCTGTTTGTCGGTTGCCGCCGTCGCCATTGTCGTGTGTAGTCATTGTCGTTGTCGTTGTCGTCGTTGTTCACCTACGCTTCTGACGAAGTCATCAGCTGAGCAAACGAGAGAGCATACATGTGTTTCTACACTTGAACTTAGCGAGTAAGGCATTGATGCTCGGCTAAATTTTTTCTGTCCTCTTTGTCTTTTCTTTCTTTTATCTTTTGATTTACAACATGACTTCTAGATGAAACCATAAGGAAACACACAAAGAAATTATAAGCAAGGAAGAATTTGTAGATGTCCTTAACCGTTTAGTTAAAATAGAAAAATGGGCCAAAGAGATTGAAGCTGAAAAACAAAAAGATAAGGAAGAAAAAGAAGTGCTTATTGCTGAAATAACGAAACTTAAAGTAGACAACACGAACCTTCAAAAACAAGTTAAGGACCTTGAGACATCTAGGGAAGATGGTGAAATATCTTCCCTAGAGGATATTAAGGACGAGATCAAAAAGGTTAAGGAAGAGGTTTAAAGCGATATGGAATTAGCAAAAACTAGGTGGGTTGATGTAGTAAAACATAATATTAAAAGAGAACTAAAGGATGAAAATATTGTAAACACTACCCTTGAGGAGGGAAAAATGCGTCAAGCTCGACGCCTAAATGTACGAGTTACTGGGCTCAAGGAAGGGGCATCTCCTGACGAAGATACACAAACATTAGGGAAAATGTTGGGGTACGAAGCCCTACCAATCACTAAAACTTGGAGGGTAGGACGTGACACCACTAGGAAAAGAGTTTTGGTCCTTCAGTTTAAGAACTTAGAATCTAGAATCGCATTTTTTAAAAAGAGACCAATTATTCGAGGATTGGGCAGGGACCCTATCTACCTTGATGAAGACCTTACCAAAATGCAAATTGAGCATCGTAAAACTTGTATGTCGCGAATCATACAAGCTTGTAAAGAGGGGCATCGTGCTTTTTACTGAGACGGACGTGTGATAATAAATGATCGGACAATAAACTTAGGATGACTTTATGGAACTGTAACGGTGCACTTTGGACACACCCTGGTCATCTAGAGGAGATTTTGAAGGTATCTAACATACTTTTTTTAGTAGAAACACATCAAAGCCCAAATCGAGGACTTGCATACACCCTTCACTCAGCAGTAATTAGTAGCTTCCCATACACAAAACACTCCAATCATAGTAGAATAGGGTCTATGCCACAGAACAAGTGGTTTGATGAGGATTGTAGAGAGTTGTATAGACAACTTAAAGTGTCATAACTTAGTGGTACTATTTCCTCAGTACAGGCTCGAAAATAGATGCGCAAGATGACACGTCGTAAAAGACAAGCTTGGGAAGCATCCCAATATTGGGAACTCTACCATATGCTCATGAGTAGGGATTGCGCCTTTGCATGGAAGAGACTGCGGGAACTGC
Source organism: Azolla caroliniana (assembly GCF_043228905.1). Lineage (NCBI taxonomy): Eukaryota > Viridiplantae > Streptophyta > Polypodiopsida > Salviniales > Salviniaceae > Azolla > Azolla caroliniana. The sequence continues at coordinate 16,772,175 of NW_028230444.1, forward strand.
GGCCACAAACACCCATCGAGGATCCCAATATTTGGCACACATATATCGAGAGACTGTACCATGTCCCGAACCAACCACCCATTCCAATGCCTTCCACACCCTGACCTAACATGGGGACACTTTTCATGACCTCTAGGTTCACGAAGGTCATAAAAAAATTACAACATAGGAAATCCATGGACCACACCGGTGTCGTGTTGTTATGCTCTCGAGTGTGAAATGAGGCGGGACTGCGGGGGCCCTGAACCAAGGAGTGTGAGAAAGAAGAGGGAGAGTGATTCGCAGGTAAAATAGAGGGAGATGGGAACGGAAAATTCAATTACAATGTCAGCAATGATTACAACCGGCAAGCCGGTAACAGACCCAAAACGGAGGTCCCATGCACACACCTAGACGACACAGACAATGCACCGTGGAGCCTCTACTGGAAGCACACGGGCTTACGCGTAGCAGAGGCGACCGACCCCGAAACGTAGTGGAGACCAACGGTTCCGGAGGAGAGAGCTCTGTTTCCCCCCGTCCCCGCAACACTTCGTCCTCCCCCCCTTTTTATAGGTCGCCGAGGAGGCCGTTACATCAAAACACATCAACTTTATTCTCTGTCCTTTCGGACAGAGATACGCGTCGATTTCCTAGCTAATTAATACCCTTCTTAGTACATATGCATGTCAGCCGATCTATCCCTAGCTATGTACAAGTCATAAACGCACACAAACGCGAAAAGGATTGGGTCACGCCTCCCACCCTTGATTCATCCTAGGGGCGGTTTTCTCCACGACATCCACCCCAAGCAAACCGCACTCGTTGTTTTCCGAGCCCTCGCCTTCCCTGATTCGGGCGTCGCCGCCACTATCGCTCACCGGGTCCGGTTCGCCCTCATGCCGCTTCTTGAACATCTTGACCCTCTTGCCGGCCACCGGTACCGCTATCCGTGCCCCATCGAGCTCCACGAGATGATACGTGTCGTTGTCGTTCACGCTTGTCACCGTGTAGGGTTTGAACCATCTCCTCGCAAACTTACGCACCATCTTGTGCTGATATCGAGGCTACTGTTGTACACCAACACCCAGTCGCCTTCCTCGATCTTCTTCGGTCTCAGCCGGTGTGTTCAGTTGAACTGGCCTTTGTTCCTTTCACGCGTCATGCGCAGCTTCGCCATCGCCTGCTCCATGTCCTCCAGTTTTCGCTCGAGCTGCCGAATCCGCGCCGCCAGCAACTCTTCCTGGCTCATCTCGTCCTTCCATTCCACTGCGACCCATGAAGTGATTGTCCGTTCCATTGGCATAATCGGTTTTTGCTCGTACATCAACTCCGCCGGCATGAACCCTGTCACCGAATTGTGCGTAGTCCGGTCCGCCCACAGCACGTAGGGTAGGAACCGCGGCCAATTCCCGACCTGCCCCTCACACGCTCGTACCAAAGCCTTCACGATTGGTCCGTGTCCGCGTTCTACCTTCCCATTCGCCTCTGGATTGTACGCCGTAGTGAGGGAGAGCTTGACCCCTAACCAGTCGAACATCTCCTCAGCTTCCTGCACGTCAAGCTCTCCTATCCGCCACGATTTTCCCTACACATCCGTATCGGCACACTACCTCTTCGATTAGGAACCAACACACTGCCGCAGTCGTCTTGTTCGTCGGTGCGCGGCCTTCCACTTGGTTCGTTAAATCCTCCCGCACAAGCACCAGATACCGCATTTGCCCTACTCCCATCGGCATTGTCACTAAGTCCACCATCCATTTGAAGTGGATGGTCGGCGGGTAGGTTGGGTGCAGCTCGTCTCAATGCCGGATCACGGAGTGCATCTGACAATTCTTACACGTCGTCACGAACTGGTACACATCCAAGTACAGCCCCGGCCACCAATACTTCTCTTTCAATTTCTTGAACGAGGCCCATGTCCCGCGGTGTTCGGCCTAGGGTTCTCATGGTACGCCGTAAGCAACGCGTCCTGCTTGTCCTTTCTCACTACTACGCGGAGTGGGACACCGTCTCACTTCTTAGGGTGCCTCTATATATTCTCATCCCATAGGAAGAACCAGTAAGCTTTCTTTCGGATCCAATTAGCCTCTTCTTTTGTCCATGCTGCGTCTCGAAGAAGTCTACGCCGACTTCCTCGTCCTCCGAAACCATACCATCCTCGTCATCGAACTGTGTTCTCAAAAGCATGTCGGCCATGGCGTTGTCCTTCCCAAAGATGTGTCGTATCTCCGGATTTAGGGACTTGATGTACGCGATCCACCTGAGCATTGCGAGGTCCAGAGTCGCGCATCTGGAAACCATACCGAGAATCGGTAGGCAGTCTGTCTCGATTATTACCTCCGTCCCTATAAGATAATCTTTGTCAGCCTTAACTACCGAAACGATACCCCATAGTTCGCGCTTAACTTGGGCGTATCCTCATTGTCGCTCACTGAGAACCTTCGCCCCGAACCGGATCAGGAATTGCGTGCCGCTCTCGTCCTCTTGATTGATCACCCATCAGATTCCGGTTGGGATTGTGTCAACGGTTACGTAGATGGGGATCTCCTTGCCGTAAACCGCTTTCCTAAGAGCCGATGTTGCAGTAAGCACCTCCTTCAGTCTCCGGACCGACTCTGTATGCTCCTTGGCGCATTCAAATTTGTGCCCCTTCTTCAGCAACCCGTAGAGTGGTTCCGCGAGGTGTGCGTAGTGCGGAATCCAGATGTGGTAGAATGCGCATGCACCCAGGAACCTCCGCACCTCCGTAACCGACTTGCACTCTTCCTTCATTACGGAGATGGCTTCTATCTTTGCCGGAGACGGTTTCCGGCCGTAGGGCCCGCACAGGTGACCGACCACTAGGATCTCCAATTGGCCGAACTTTGATTTCTCTCTGGAGAAGGTGAATCACGCGTCCTCCAGCCTTTGCAGCACCTTCTCGCAGTCATTAATGTGGTCCGCAACAAACCTCCGGCATCCGTCTGGACCAACCACCTCATCCTTATCCTCCACCGGACATCCTTTGATCGAGATGTCGTCCAGGAATGGCATGGTGATGTCTGGGATGCAGACCCTCAGTACCTTGTTCATCGCATTCACCATGTGCGCCACTAAGTTTGTCCCTCCTTGTGGCAAGGTACACATCCGCACAAAGCCGAGAGGGGTCCGCATTGCCGTGATATCCCTGCTCTCCACGGCTAGTTGGAATTGATCATACCCCGAGTACAGATCACCGACTAAATAGATTGACCTTCCGGCGAAGGCTTCTGTGAACTCGTCTATCGTCGGTTCGATACCTGCATTATGAATGGTCACCCTGTTGACCGGTTGCAGGTCCTGAATGAAGCGCAACGTGTCATTCTTCTTTGGCACGGTAAACAACTGATTCGAATATGGGGCGTTCGACGGTTCGAGGATGCCCATCTCCATTTTCTACTTTAGAAGCTCCATCAACTTCGGAATGTGAGCTCTAGGTACCAGAATCGGCTTGAGATTCCACGGCACATGCAGCACCATGAATATCACCATCGGCTCCACGATCGTCGGGTCCACGCACCCGATCTCCTCTGGCGAGAATGCGAAGGCTTTCCCGTGCCTCCTGAGCATCCTCTAAAACCGGTCCTCCTCCGTCGGCAGTAGAAACCCACCCCCACCGACCTTGAGCTCCCGTAGCGTTATGTCAGTGAATCGGTGCCCTATCCCGACCGGTTGTCGTAAACTTGGGTCCGACGCGACCCCCTTTATCCGCTCTTCACTGCCCTCCGGCAAGGGTGTTGCGACTGGCCTCACCTTCTAGTCCATAGTCTTGTACCTAGTATCCACGCAGGTCGTCTGACCCGACCCGACCCTTTCCCCGAAGTCAGCGATGACTTCGTACATCTCCACTCAACTAACCGGAACTGTTAGGTCTTCACTAAGGCCTCCTTCGACAACCTCGCATAATTCTCCCAAGGTGTCATCGAAGGAGACCGCCTCCACGGCACTACCAATCTCTTCGCCAAGGCCGAGGACTCCGTACGCCCTAAGTCTTTCTTCCGCCTGCTTCTTATTCCGGCCACTGATGCTGGCTATAGTACAACCTCCGTTATAGGAGAACCAAAATTTCTTATCTATTGTACATGTGTGGGGTTCTTCCGGGGTGTCCGGACTATCGCGTCCCCACGCCTTGATAGCCCTCTCTAAAAATCCCCTCGGCCCTCGCCGCCGAGGGTCTCACGGTTATGCTCATGGTTCGGCCTCACCGTCAAAATTTGAACGGAGCGTTGTCCGTCCTAGCTCTTCACACGCGCGTACGCCGATCCGTTGTCAAGCACCTTCGTTTCCATCCATGCCGCCATAATGTATGGCTCGCCTAGTATCACCAGGTGCGAGGAGGTCTCCTGCACAAAGAAGTGTTCATCTATCTCAACGTCGCCGATCTTTACGCGTACATTCGGGCACGCACCATGCAGCTCCTCCGTAGCACGTGTCCCCGCGCGTATCTTCCACCTGTGCTTGTTGTTGATCGGCCACTTCCCCTTTTTGTAGAAGTCCATGGACATTAGGTTGATCTCCGAGCCGTGGTCTATCAATGCCACCACCGGCTCCTGCACGTCCCCAACCCGGACAGGGGTCTCCGTAGTGGCTCTGGCCCAATGCGGCCTCACGTAGTAGCTGTCCGCCAACTCATCCTCTAGGGTCGTGCAGTGTCTTCTAGGTGCGTCATCCACACCTCCACGGGCTTCTCCGGCTCCGGCTCCGATGAGAGCCGCATCCGCTTCACCAAGTCCACAATGGAGTCGTGGAACTCCTTCTTGGCAATTCCGAGCACTTCCCTGAGCAACAACTCCATCTTGCTGTTGAGAATCCGCTCCTCGAGGACCTTCTGCAGGTCTTTTGACCTCTCAATCTCCGTGCTTAGCCGGTAACCAGCCCTTTTCGTTTTATCCGGCACCCCGGTGTTGCCGGCATCGTTCTGCTTTAGTCCGAACCGGGTCTCCTACCGTTGTGAGGGACCGGCCCTTCCCGCGCGCTTGTCTTCTACCAGAACCTCGTAGTTCTGCACACGGCTTCCATGAAGCCGGTCTTTTCTTCGATCGGATCGTCCCATCCGGTGACCTCCTGAATCCGTTGTTCCACGTGGTCCGCTTCCTCTTTCCTCAGTCGAACCACGGTGAGGCCTTCCAGCACTAGCGGCCAGAATCCGAAGCCTTTCGCCTTCCGGCCCTCGTCGCCCCCGACCCGGATACCCGCCGACGCAAAGTAGTGGACGGCCTCTGCATGTCGCGTTGCGGCTTCTTCCATCAAGTGCTTCATCCCGCCGCGCCCGGTGTTCAACTCTAGGCCTTTCCGCGTGTCGCCGGCATGCACCTGCCCATTCCAAAGGTACACCACGTTGGCCCGGAGTGCCTCTACGAAATCCGTGCATTCTTTCCAGATGTGACCGACAACGCCACACCACATGCATCGTTGCCCCGTCATTGGCCTCCGATCACGAGGTTGATCGTCGTTGTCCCTCCGTGCTTGTGCGATCTGGAGGTCGCGCACCATTTGCGTCAACTCTTCTAGAGCCGCCCCTCTGGAAGAGCCTTGGACCACTCCGCTCGAGGTTGCGCCCGTCTCGATCCAATTCTGAGTCTCTTCCTTCCCAGCCGGCACCGATACCGGCTCCTCGATCTTCCTCGCTGGGACCAGCCCTGATGCCTGTTGGGAGACAGGTCCCTCTGGATGGGAAAGGAGAAGAACAGTGTCGAGGCCAAGACCGGATGAGGAGTACCCGGCTACGGAGAGTCGGATGGTGCAGACCCGGTGAAGACCAGAAGAGGAGTACCCGGCTACAGAGAGCCGGATGGTGCAGACCCGGTGAAGACCGGATGAGGAGTACCCGGCTACGGAGAGCCGGATGGTGCAGACCCGGTGAAGACCGGATGAGGAGTACCCGGCTACGGAGAGCCGGATGGTGCAGACCCGGTGAAGACCGGATGAGGAGTACCCGGCTTCGGAGAGCCGGATGGTGCAGACCCGGTGAAGACCGGATGAGGAGTACCCGGCTTCGGAGAGCCGGATGGTGCAGACCCGGTCAGGAATGCTCACCGGATGAAGGGACATATTCGTAAATATGTTTTTGAGAGTCCATCGAGGCTATATTTGTAAATAGCCGAAAAGTCATATTAGTATAAATATGACTTAGGGAAAACTTTTAGTTACTACTGTGTTGTCATTTCTTGTTGGTGCAAGAAAAGAGAGCGCGTAATTGTGTACAGTGAGAGAGAGAGAGAAAGAGGTCGTTGCCTCTGTTGTAACCGCTGCCTGTGGCGAAGATCGTGAGCACGAGGTCGTTGCCTCCGTGAACTCACTATTGTACATTCTAACATAGTGATAGTTTGTAGCCTGTGGGCTGCCGTGGTTTTTCCCTCTTTGGGTTTTCCACGTAAACATCATGTGTACTCTTCTCTTCTTCGTGTCGTGCTTTTATTTCCCGTTTTTCTGTGTATGATTCTAAGCTCGGTTGTGGCCGAGCGTTGCGTATAAGGAGCCTTGAGTTCCCATCAAGTGGTATCGGAGCGAAACAACACAAAAAATGGACGAATCGTTTGGCGGCATGTTCAAGCTCACCGGCTCCAACTATTCGGTATGGAAGTCGAAGATGAGGGACATGCTCATGGTTTAAGATCTTTGGTTGTTGGTTTAGTTTGGGGACAAGAGACCGGACAAAATCGATGCCACGATATGGGAGGTGATGCACATGAAGACAACGGCTTACATTCAATGCTTCATCGACATGAGCCTATACAACAACTTCAATGAAGAGAGCAAGGCTCATGAGCTCTGGGAGAAGATCGTCATTATGTTTCAAAACAAAAATGTTGTTAATCAGGTTTCGGTGTTCCGGAAGCTAGTAAGACTCCGGTACCAAGATGGCTCCAGCATGGCGGAGCACATGAATGCCTTCCAGGGCTGATCCACCAGGCAACTTCATTGGAAGTACCTCTCTCCGATGAGGTACTTGCACTACTCCTGCTTGGTTCCCTCCCGGATAGTTGGGAGACGTTGGTTGTCACTTTGGGCAACGTCAGGCTGGAAAGAAAGCGGTTATCCCTAGCAAGAGTAAAGTCGATCTTGCTAGATGAGGAGGCATGTCGGAAAGACAAAGATACGAGCTCCGACTCCAAAGCGCTCCTTACCGAATCGGAACGCTGTCGTGAAGAAAACCGCCCACAAGAGGAATCGGAGGAACAAGGCGTGGGAAACGGCTCTACACACACACGCGCGCCAAGAAGTACCTAAGGACGAAGTAGGTACATACGAGGATCCTAGGTGGGTAGATTCGGTTAATGCCAAACGGCCTCTTGACGGGCTATAAAAGGAAGAGGAAGAATAGAAGTGGGGGATCTCCCGCGGAGAGGACGAAGTGCTGCCGAACCGATTTCGGAGCTTCTCTCTCACTCCTGCTCTCTCTGTCTTCTGCTCCATCGCGTACCTGTGCAGGTTTCGAGGAGGCTCGCGCTGTTCCGTGGAACGCCCCGAGTGCGTCCTGCAGCACCTCCGACCTGTTTTCCCTTTCTGTGCGTCGCGACATACGGGGGTCGGCAGCTGTTCGCCGCCCTGTTCGTTTCGTTAGTATCTATTTTGTGCCCCACCGTGGGTTGTAATACTTTAGTCTGTTATTTTCTTGCATTCGTAAGTACATATCTCTCGTTGTTGCGTCCATCTGCGTCGGCGTTTATTTGTGATCTCTGTTTGTTGGGCCGTGTCCCTGTGCAATCGTCGGTTCTGCGCAATCGGATCTTCGGTTCTGTGTAATCGGGTCTCTCTCTCTTACTCCTCTCTCTCTTGCTCTTCGGTTCGAGACCCCCGTGGTCCCTCCTCCTTTCTACACGCAAGGGCGTAGAAACCCCGACATCTTGGTGAACCCGACGTGAAAGAGGCGGCAAAAGAGTAGGAAATGAAGGGGGCGGATCTTGCAGAGGCCATGGCTTCGGCCGTGGATCGGATAGTAAGCGCGCGCGAGGGCACCGGCGCCCTCGATAGAGCTATTGAGGCGGTCGTCGGAACGATCGGTCGATTCACCGGAAAAGATGCCACGAAGTACCTAGCGTCCTACGGTGCGGAAATGTTAATGCGGGACATTCCGGAAGACAGGCGTCTGGCCGGTTTTCCCCGAGTGGCGATGCCGAGCATCCACGCGGAGGTGCTCGAGGTGCGGGCGGAGAGCCGTACCTGGGAGGAGTTCGAAGGTCGGCTCCTGGAAAAATACGGACTGGACGACGCGCTCCGGCTTTCGAAGCGAAGCTTCATGGAGTGGGTGGAGTCTCCCGGGAAGGGAAGGAATGCGTCGGCACTCCTCCGGGAGTTCGAGGAGAACTTCGCGCGCCTTTCGGCGCTTGACAGGATGGTCCTGGATACAAGCCGGGTCCTGCTGTTCGTCAAATCGGTTGACGAGAGGGATCGGGGTCACGTGGGCGCCCTGCTAGAAACCGAAGATGGGCTGACAACCGACTGGGCGGCGGTCAAGAGAGCCTGCGGCCGTTTCGACAAACGGCGAGAATGGGAGGATGACAGAGCAACCGGGTCGGGCTCAGTCGCGGCGAGGAAACTCGAGCCGGCGCAGCCGGTGCGAAGGGAAGAGACTCGGGAGTGGCTGGAACCTGGTTCGGCTCCGACCGGCGTGATCGGAGGCTCGACTGGGGGAGCTGCGTTGGAGGAACTGACGAGGGCGATAAAAGACCTCCAAATCGCACAAGCCCGCAGAGAAGGCGGAGGACCTGCTCGTGACCGACGGCCGGCGGCAGGGAACAGGTGCATGTGGTGCGACGGGGTCGGCCACATCCGAAAAGACTGCGGCGATTTCGCAGAGGCGCTGAGGAACCGGGTGGTGTACCTATGGGAAGGCCGGGTTCACGCCAACGACACGAGAAGGGCCCTAAACCGAAACGACGGGCGAGGCGGAATGAAGAGGTTGATGGAAGAGGCGGCGGCCCGACATGCGGAAACCGTCCACTACTCGGCGTCGGCCGGCATTCGAGTCGGGGGCGGCGAGGCCCGAAAGGAAAGCAAAGCCGGATTCTGGCCGACGATGCTAGAAGGCCTTGCCGGTGCAGGGCTTAAAAGGGAGGAATCGGACCGTGCGGAGAAACGGGTGCGGGAGATGACCGGGTGGAGCGACCCGGTCGAGGAAAAGACGGGCTTCGTGGAAGCCGCTTGCCGGAACTACGAGGCTCTGGTAGAAGAGAAGCGGGTGGGGAAACCCGGGACGACCGGGCCCTCACAACGATACGAGACCCGGTCCGGGCCACGACGGGACGAAGCCGGCGGGGCCGGTACGCAAGGTAAACCCCAGAAGGGCGGATACCGTCTGGGGACGGAGATAGAAAGAACCACGGACTTACGGAAGGTCCTGGAGGAACGGATCCTCGACAGCAAGGTGGAGCTGTCGCTACGGGAGGTGCTGGGAATCGCCAAGAAGGAGTTCCACGACTCCATCGTGGACTTGGTGAAACGGAAGAGGCTGTCAACCGAGGCAGAACCGGAAAGTCCGGTGGAAGTGCGGACGACGCACCTGGACGACATGGCGCTGGAAGACGAGTGGGCGGAGAGCCACTATTCGCGGCCACACTGGGCCCGAGCGACCACGGAAACCCCGGTAAAGATCGGCGATGTCCAGGAACCGGTAGTAGCTTTGGTGGACCACGGATCGGAAATCAACCTGATGTCCATGGACTTCTATAAGAAGGGCAAATGGCCGATCAACACCAAGCACGGGTGGAAGATAAGGGCGGCGACGCGCGCCACCGAGGAACTTCACGGGGCCTGCCCGAATGTACGGGTCAAGATCGGCGATGTCGAGATAGACCAGCACTTCTTCGTGCAGGAGTCGTCATCGCACCCCGTCATACTGGGAGAGCCGTACATCACGGCGGCTCGAATGGAGACCAAGGTGCTGGACAACGGTTCGGCCTATGCGCGGGTCAAGAGCCAGGACGGGCGCCATTCGGTCCAGTTTTTGACGGTTAGGCCGAACCACGAGCGTAACCGCGACTCCCTCGGTTCCGATAACCGAGAGGATTTTTAGAGAGGGCTGCCAAGGCGTGGGGCCGCGACAGTCCGGACACCCCGGGAAAACCCCACACCTGTACGATAAAACCGAAGAAACCTTGTACCATAGGTAGGGAATTTTTGTTCTCCGACAGCGGAGCGTGTACGATGGTCGGCATCGGCGGCCGAGAGAAGACAAAGGCGGAGGGGAGGCTTCGAGCGTGCGGAGTTCTCGGCCCGGACGAGGAAATCAACGGAGTCGTGGAGGCGGTCTCATTCGACGACACCTTGGGAATGCTGGGAAAAGTAGTCGAAGCAGGCCTTAACGAAGACCGGACGATACCGGTGTGTTCCGAGGAGATGTACGAAGTCATCGCGGACTTCGGTCGAGGGCTCGAGTCAGTTCGGACGGCCCACGTAAGCACCAAGTACAAGACTGTGGACCGGAAGGTAAGGCCGGTCGCGGCACCCTTACCGGAGGACAGCGCGTCGAGAATCAAAGGGGTTGCATCGGACCCTAGTCTACGAGATCCGGCCTGCATAGGGCATACCTTCACCGACGAGACGCTCCGAGAGCTCAAAATCGGTGGGGGCGGGTTCCTACTGCCGGCGGAGGAAGACCGGTTTCGGAGAATGCTCGGAAGGCACGGGAGAGCCTTCGCATTCTCGCCGGAGGAAATCGGGTGCGTTGACCCGACGATCGTGGAGCCGATGGTGATATTCACGGTACCGCATGTACCATGGAATCTCAAGCCAATACCGGTTCCGAGAGCTCACATCCCGAAGTTGATGGAGCTGCTGAGGCAGAAAGTTGATATGGGAATTCTCGAGCCGTCGAGCGCCCCATATTCGAATCGATGGTTTACCGTACCGAAGAAAAACGGTTCGTTGCGTTTCATCCAGGACCTGCAGCCGGTCAATCGAGTGACCATTCGGAACGCTGGGATCGGACCGACCATAGACGAGTTCGCGGAGGCCTTCGCCGGAAGGTCAATTTACTCGGTCGGGGATCTATACTCAGGGTACGACCAGTTCCAGCTAGCCGTGGAGAGCAGAGACATTACGACGATGCGAACTCCCCTCGGCCTAGTTCGGATGTGTACACTGCCGCAAGGAGGGACCAACTCGGTGGCCCACATGGTGAATGCGATGAACAAGGTTCTGAGGGACTGTATCCCGGACATCACCATGCCGTTTCTGGACGACATCCCGATCAAGGGATGCCCGGTGGAAGAAAAGGACGAGACGATCGGGCCGGACGGATGCCGGCGATTCGTGGCGACGCACATCGACGACTGCGAGAAGGTACTGCAAAGGCTAGAGGAAGCGAGACTCACCTTCTCCGGGGAGAAGTCGGCCTTCGGGCAGTCAGAAATCATGGTGGTCGGACACCTGTGCGGACCATATGGCCGGAAACCGTCTCCGGCAAAGGTAGAAGCCATCTCCGCGATGAAGCCCGACTGCAGCTCGGTCACGGAAGTACGGAGATTCCTGGGGGCATGCGCGTTCTACCACATATGGATCCCGCATTACGCACACGTCGCGGAGCCACTGTACGGGTTGCTGAAAAAGGGGCGAAGGTTCGAATGGCTAGACGAGCACGCGGAATCGGTCCGGGAGCTGAAAGAGGCCCTTGCAGCGGCACCGGCACTCCGTAAGGCGGTATACGGGAAGGGTACCCCGGTATTCATAACAGTGGATACCAGTCCGACCGGGATCGGATGGGTCGTGAACCAGGAAGACGAGGACGGCAATCGGTTTCCGATCCGATTCGGCGCGAAAGTCCTCAGTGAACGGCAGCGAGGATACGCCCAGGTTAAACGCGAACTCTGGGGTATTGTTTCGGCGGTTAAGGCCGACAAAGACTACCTGATAGGGACTGTTGGCCGGTCAGAGAAGGCAAATGGGAAAGCAAGGTCGGATCGGATAAATATAGAAATAGGAATAGAATTATTAGGAGGGACGGATCCGGTAGTTGTAACCGATCCGGATCCGAACCGATTCGGTTTCGGTTAACGGTTGCTTACCGAGCACCGATTGTAATCTGGCCGGATGCCTATAAAAGGATCCGATGTTTTGTAATGAAAGCGCGAAGAATTAATATAGTTTTGCTTATGCTGATTAATCTTGTCTTCGTCTGTGCTTAAGTGTAATTATCATACGCGTGTATTAACATCCTATCCCTACCACCCCTTTGGAGAAGTGTCGGATAGACACCTGTGTTGCGGCTAGTCCAGCCATACATACAACACTATTTTGGCGACCACGATTCCTGCAGAGTGCAGAGGACAACCGGGGGATGGATGTCTAGACAAAATAACGACCACATCACCGAAAGAGGGAGACGCCACGCCGAACGGCAGCGACGACGGGAAGCCCCGCAGCAAGCCGTCGACGAGATCCGGAGCGATCGGTCATTCTCAACAACGCTTCGGCAAATCGCAGAAAACGCACTGCAGTTCCAGGTTCTACAAGCTTCCGACGAAGGCAGTAGCATAACCAGCCTCCAAGAAGCGGAGACACTACTACAGACTCTCGCTGGCGGCGACGGGGACGCAGCGGCATTTGCAACATTAGAGGCGGATTCGGATAGCGGGGAAAGCGTGGGATCCCGCTATAAAAGCAGCCACGGGAACAACCCCTTTGAGTCGGATCACTCAGCAACATCGGAGCCAGAGGAGGAACTAACTCTGGAGTTCGGTGACCGGCAATCGCCGAGGAGGGAGGAGCGGATACCAACACCACCCGCGGAGGAACCGCAGGAGCGGTTATCAACACCACCCGCGGAGGAACCGCAGGAGCGGATATCAACACCACCCGCGGAGGAACCGCAGGAGCGGATACCAACAGCACCCGCGGAGGAACCGCAGGAGCGGATACCAACACCACCTGCGGAGGAACCGCAGGAGCGGAGACCGACATCGGAGGAACCAGCGCAGGAGAATCAGTGGGACGACACGATGCCGTATCCGTACCCAAAGTATCGGGATGAGCCCGACGGAGAGGCACATGTGTATGCATTCCTGCGAACATGGGAAGCCAACCACGTGTCCCAGAGACTGACGGAGGCCGAGGCCGACCGATCCAAAGTCGCCGAATTCGGCATGACATTAGAAGGACCGGCGGCCCGGTGGCACGACAAGCACTTACCAGGCAGCTTCGCCACGTTCGAGGCATTGAAAACCCAGTTTTTACGCTTGTTTCATAGACGAGTGGAACAAAGGGAATTGGTCGGACAATTCTACACCACTCGGCAGGGAGAAAACGAGACGGTCCCACAATTTATCATTCGTTTCCAGACCTTGCACAGTCAATTAGCAAGAGCACCACCCGAAGAGGAGGCCAAGGCAGTCTTTTTGGCTGCGTTAAAAGACCCACTTCGAGCGATGTGTGGAATCATCGATTTCAGCACCAGCACAATGGACCAAGTCATTGATCGGGTCCTGGAAATGGACAACACGAGCCCCTTCTTGCCGATGGGGGCGTTACACCAGGCGCTTCCGAAGGAGGAGGACCTCCGGTTCCGACAAGCCCTACAATGCACAACATGCCTAAATTCGGGGCACTCGACCGTTGACTGCACCCTGCGCGCACAGTGCATGATATGCAATTCTCGCGCCCACACAACGAACCAATGCGAGTATAACCTGTTAACTCGACAAGCGGCACCGGTCCGACACATAGAACCGCGCAATCGGGACCCGGAAGAGGATCGATTCCGGAGGGACGACCGCTACCGACGAGAACGCGGCGACAGATACCCCGATAGAAGACGCGACAGCTATGACCGAGAGGAGAACCGAAGGGATAGCTACCCCCGGGACCGGTACGACCGAGAGGAGAACCGAAGGGATAGCTACCCCCGGGACCGGTATGACCGAGACGAATCCCCGGAATATGAGCGACGCAGAGAAGAAAGGCGGCCAGGGAACCGGAATTTCCGACGGAACCAAAGGCGTGGATTCTTCCGTAGAGAGGAGCGTCGGGAGGCAACAAGGAATGACAAACCAGTCGCGGCACCGGAGAACCGAAAAACCGAGGACAACCGCCGGGGAATGCCCCTTCCCCGAACATGGGAAAAAGGAGAATCCAGCAACACGCACAGGGTGTACTGTTATTACTGCCGAAAAGAAGGGCATTACAGTAATCAATGCCCAAGCAAAACAGCCGACAAGCAGCCAGCAGTCAACATGGTGACAGCCGAAGTACAGCAGGTTACCACGCGGTCGAAGGGGAAAGCCGCCGAATGGGAAGCCCAGGAAGCAATCAGAAAACAAGCGGCACAATGGATCAAAGAAGCCAACGAACAAGGTGCGGCGGAAGTAAGAAACCAAAATATGCCAAGGGAGGAGGAAATCGTACAGCCAGGAGAAAACCCGACATGGCAAGCACTACAAGATTGTCAGATCGTGCTGCCGTTGGCACGGTTACTACAGTTGGTGCCGCGGTTCACAGCAGACTTACAAGCCGCCGTGAGCAAACCGACGCCGACGCCGGCACCGGCATTTTTCTCCAACCCGGAGGAAGGCCCAGCGGTGGTTGATACAAGTAGCCCAGCAATCACGACAATCGTCAAAGGAAAGGAGATTCCAGGAACAATTATTGACGGAGGCTCCGGGGTGAACGTCATTAGTCGACAGACATGCGACGACCTTGCCGACTTTGCGACACCATTGCACGCTGCTGTACATAGAGTACCTTTCCAATGGACAGAAACGGAGGAGGCAGCCTACCAAGCGTTGCAGGTCATGCTGTCACAAGCTCCGGTGGTGCAGCCGCCGGACTGGAGTAAAAGCTTTCACGTCTTCGTCGACGCGTCGGACGTAGCAATCGGCAGCGTTTTGATGCAACTCACGGAACCGAAATGGTATCGGCCGGTGTACTACGCAAGCAGGAAACTCTCGAAAGCCGAACGGAACTACTCTACAACGGAACGAGAGGCATTAGGAATGGTGTACAGCGTCACAAAGTACAGGCACTATCTGCTCGGACGAAAGTTCTCATTCCACGTTGACCACTCGGCGCTACTCTACCTGGTGTCAAAGGCAGCCCTGACAGGAAAACTCGCACGGTGGACGCTGCTATTACAGGAATTCGAATTCGACATTTTCCACCGACCCGGGGTGCAGCATGCGGTAGCAGACTACCTGAGCAGACTAGAATCCGGAGAATCAGGGGACGGCGTACAGGACGAATTTCCCGACGCCGAGCTGTTTAAGGTCACGACGGCACCGGCAACGGAAACCACAGTAGCGGACGAAGACAAATGGTTAACCGAAATGCATCAGTTCCTGAGCACCGGAGTTCCCCCGGAAAACCTGGACCGAGACGAACGGAAGAGGATGGCAGTACGGAGCAGACATTTCTGCTTGGTAGGAGACACCCTCTATCACAAGGGGGCAGATGGCGTATGGAGGCGAGCAGTGCGGAGCGATGAAAAGGATCTGATCCTGAGGGAAGCCCACTGTGGAATTGCAGGCGGGCATTATGCCGGTGAAACAACAGCCCGGAAGATATGGCAGAGCGGACTATGGTGGCCGACTACCATGAGAGATGCCGTTAAGTATAGCAGGGAATGCGACCTGTGTCAACGACTGGGCCAACCCACGGAGCAGGCCCGGATGCCACATCACCCGGTCTTGCCATTAGAACCATTCCAAAAGTGGGGCTTGGACTTTGTCGGCCCCTTTAAGCCACCGGCAATGCGGACCGGAAATCGGTATATAATAGTGGCTACCGACTACTGCACCAAATGGGTAGAAGCAAAGGCACTACGGGACAACACGGCGGCGTCCACGGCCAAATTTTTATATGAATGCATATGGTGTCGGTACGGATGCCCGATTGAGCTGATCAGTGACCAGGGAGGACATTTCCTCGGGCAGGTGGTGGAAAGTTTGACATCATTCTATGCGGTAGTACACAAACGAAGCACTCCCTACTACCCTCAAGCCAACGGATTAGCGGAATCAACAAACAAAACGCTACAGAACATCCTTAGAAAAATCGTCAATGAGAACCGGACCGACTGGGACACGAAGTTGCAGAGCGTGCTGTGGGCGTACCGAACGGCGTACAAGACTAGCATCCGGACGACCCCGTTCCGACTGGCATTCGGCTTGGAAGCAGTCATGCCAGTAGAATTCCAAATTCCTAGCTTAAGAATACAGGTTAAGGAGCGGTTAAGCGAGAAGGAATCCGAACGAATCCGGCTGAAGATGCTGTTAGAACTGGAAGAAAATCGAATAGCCAGCCTGCTACAGCTAGAACTAGAGCAAAGGAGGAGGAAAGCCTTTGTAGACCGACACCGGCGCGGTAACGAAAAGGAATTCGAGATCGGGAAACCGGTATTACTGTTCCAGACAAGGATGGGGAGCATGCCAGGGAAATTGCGATTTCGGTGGACCGGACCATTCTGGATCACAAAGGAGTACAATGGGTCTTACCAGCTCGGGACGTTGTCAGGAGAAGTTGTGGGCAAATGGGCAAATGGTTTTCGCCTAAAACCGTATAAGGGGCACATGCCAGCTAACCCCTTCAAGCAAGAACCGACACCGACGCGTAACAACGACGAGGAACCGACAACAGTGCGCACCGACCCGAACACATCGGGGGGAACCGAACAATGATGCGGCATATGTAAAAAAAAAAAAAAAAAAAAAAAAAAGATGATGACGTGGTGCTACGGGTAGAAAAGTCAAGACCAGAAGATCAAGAAAATCATGGTAATGATGAAGGAGGTAGTTACAACCGTCACACGGGTGCACGAGCTATTTAAAGCACAGAACGTGGGGGCGCCGAGGTACAGGACTTAATACGTGCGTCAATTAAGGAGTCATAATGACAGACACGTAGGAGATTCGACACACGCGGCAAAGAAACGCAAGCATGACACGCGGCAGCAAAAATAGGACATACTATTCATGACACAGCATGCGCAGGCGCCAAAAATAGGACATATTATTCGAGGCAGAGGACGTGCAGACGTCGAAATTAAAAAGTAAGATGCTAATTATGGCAGAAGATACGCACGCGCGAAAAACAGGAAAAGGCGGCTCGAGGGAAACGCCACTATATAAAGGAAGAACCGGGGAAGGGTTCACTTTTTACGAATTTTCCCACAAGCAAACGCAGGCTCATGACAGCAAGATCCGACGCGCAGAACACCTACACCCCGACCTCAGACCACAGGCAGCAGCAAACGAAGAAGAAGCGATGGCACTGTCGGACGGAGCGCGACAATGGCTGACGGAGAACGGATTAGGAGGGCTGCTGCGGGTCGCTGACGCTCCACCACACAAGGAACCAGAGCAGGCGGCAACAGCGGTGGACTTAGCAGAGGTCACTGAAGGAGCGGTACAAGCGCTCACAGGGATTTCGGAGGGAGGACTTCAAACAATAGAGCTACCCTCGAGCCAAATATTCTTCGAGTATTTCGGCGAATATTCCCTTAGCAGCAAGGCGTATCGCACACAGGGCGGAGAGAACCTGCTGTTCGGAGCGGTGGCCCGCGCCCTGATGGAGTACGGGTTCGTGAACCCTCGTCCGGCAGCCATAGCCAAATACCGAGCAGCGATCGTCATCGCGACATTCGAAGGCCTGCAGGTGGACTGGCTCCACTTCATCACCGAAGGACTAAAAGAGGCGATCAAGCACTTGGTGGAAGGGAAGAAGCCATGGTCCGGAATATCCCAATGGTTAACAGTGTTGGTCCCACCGGTGTCTCCCATCAAGCACAAGCAAAGAAGTCGGCAGGAGACTACCCCGAAGCAAACCATGAAACGCCGACGAATCCTAGAGAAACACACTCCAAGATGGACACAGGAAGAAGAAGCGCCGCGGGAAGAAGGATCATCCCGACAGCCGCGGGAAGAGGGATTATCCCGACAGCCACGGAAAGAAGGCTCATCTCGACAACCGCGGGAAGAAGACTCATCCCGACAGCAAAGGGAGGAAGGCCCATCACGGCAGCCACAGAAACAGCAACAGCAACCGACAATGAAGAAGAAAAAGGCGGAAAAAGGCAAGGAGAAGGTGGCAAAGAAGACCGGCAAAAGGCAAACCGACACCGAACCAGTAACGCTCGAATCGGAACCGGTACCAGTAAAGCAACCAATAATGGCACCGACGGAGGACGCTGAAACAGAGGAAGACTCATCCGAACCGATGTTAATACTACCACCCAGGCAAGGAAAGGAGAAACGAGCGACAAGACCGACCCCAACAGCGGACGGAACTCAGCAAAGGGCAAAAGAACCGCCTCCAGTAACCGGAACAGAAGCGACACAGGATGAAGGTCCGTCTGCACCAAACACGGCAGTACCGGAACCGACGGCGGCGGAGTTCGAAGAACAAAGAAAGGAACAAGCGCCGGAACAAGAGAAGAGGCCGGAGAAACAGCCGGAAAAATAGCCGGAGCTAGGCACGCCTGCTGACACCAACGAAGGCAGAACAAAGGCACAATGGCTAAGGTTGTTGTCAGAGCAGTTGTCGGGAGTAGCAGACCAGATGGAGAAAGAGGAGGAGCAAAGAGAAGAAGTGACTAGGACGATGACTAAGGATATGGTCATGCTCCGGGCACAATTACATGAGCTGCAAGAAGAGCTAGCACAGGCAAAAGAAGGTAGCCGACAAGCACAAGATGGCACCGAGCCGGTCGGGACATCTGAAAAGCAAGCCGAACCAGAAACGGAGAGGGCCTTGCAAACCGGCCCTGAGACCGAGAAGTTAATAGCAACTTTGAAAGAAGAATTACAGGCTCAGGAGGCATTGAGAGATAACGAAAGAGAGCAGCGGAAGTTGGCAGAAGACGACAGACGGCGAATGGAGGAAGGCCTTCGCCGAAGCAAAGCCACCAATGACCGACTACAAGAAGAAAACGGGACACTGCAAAAGGAAAAAGATAGGCTGCGCCGACGAATGGAGCAGGAAATTGAGCGGTTGCGAGAGGAACTCCGACAACAAAAGGACCGGGATGATCAGTTGCGAGCTCAGGCGAACCGACGCCTAAAACAGAAGACGGAGGAATTCGACAGACTATGTAAGGATTATAAACAGGCCACGTCGGACATCAAGAATCAGGCAGCAACGTACGACCGACAGTTAGAAAAGCTGAAAGAGCAGCTCAAGGAAAACCGCTTGGAATTGTCCAAAGCAAGGGAGGAAGTATCGGTGGAGAAGACCTTGACGTCGGAACAAAGAAAGGAGATGGAAGTACTTCGGCAGAAAGTAGGGGAGCTGACAAAGAGCAGGAATGAGGAGAAAGTGAAGTTGACTTTCGAAATCAACAAATGGCGGAGTACCTGTGACAAGCAGAAAGTCGACTCTGAAGCTCAAGCTCAGTTAATGGCCGACATCATCAAACGGATAAGGAAGGAAAAACAAGCAGCTTCGGAACAGGCTAAAGCAGGGGTTGACCGAATTAAGTTCATCATGTCAAGCTGGAGTACCCGAGCTCAGGCCAGCATAAATGAAAGCACGGAGAAACTCTGGAAGGAATGGGCACAACAGGCAGCTGAACTGCAGACACTCCGAGCTGATGCAGAAAATCGGAAGAAAACTGGAGATGCGTTCTATAAAATGGACGAAGAAAGTATCGTCAACATCCGGGAAGAACTGTCGGAGGATTTCTATGCTCTAGCAGAAGAGCATCTCAAGGAAATCCGAGGGTTAGTAGAGAGGTTGGATGACGGGCAGCTCGAAACCCAACTAGAATTGGAAGGGTACGAGAAGGACCGACTGCGACAGGAAGCCGCGGGACACACAACGCCGATCTCCATTAGTGAGGGCGAGCGACCGGCTGAAGAGGACCCAACCAACATTGCACCCCGACAAGAATTACCCGAGGAAGAACTTCCGGAGCAAGAGCAGGTTGATGCCGGGGATGATGCAGAGTGGAGACAGAGAAGTACCGAATCCGGGGAGGAAAGGACACAACCAGTGGAAACCGGAGAAAGCGGTACCGGGAACGGAACGGAGGTAGAGCAGGACAGACCCGGACAGGATACAGAAGAAACACCGGTTCTACCGGTAGAAGCAGAGTCGGAGCAGCAAGATGCGGAAAGGCAGCCAATCCAATCGGACGTCGGAGACGGCACAGGCAAAACAACACTTGAAACCTCGGAGCGGAGTTTGCCTGATAATTTGGAGGAAGACTGAAGCCGGCTGTGGGTTCGAAGTGCAATGCACTTTCCCACGGGCGTGCCATGTGTTGGCCGGTCAGAGAAGGCAAATGGGAAAGCAAGGTCGGATCGGATAAATATAGAAATAGGAATAGAATTATTAGGAGGGACGGATCCGGTAGTTGTAACCGATCCGGATCCGAACCGATTCGGTTTCGGTTAACGGTTGCTTACCGAGCACCGATTGTAATCTGGCCGGATGCCTATAAAAGGATCCGATGTTTTGTAATGAAAGCGCGAAGAATTAATATAGTTTTGCTTATGCTGATTAATCTTGTCTTCGTCTGTGCTTAAGTGTAATTATCATACGCGTGTATTAACATCCTATCCCTACCACCCCTTTGGAGAAGTGTCGGATAGACACCTGTGTTGCGGCTAGTCCAGCCATACATACAACAGGGACAGAAGTGATCATCGAGACGGATTGCCTGCCGATTCTCGGTATGGTTTCCGGGTGCGCGACTCCGGACCTGGCGATGCTCAGGTGGATAGCGTACATCAAGTCCCTGGATCCGGAGATACGACACATTTCCGGGAAAGACAACGCCATGGCCGACATGCTTTCGAGGGCGAGGTTCGACGACGAGGGCGGCATGGTTTCGGAAGACGAAGAAGTCGGCGTGGATTTCTTCGAGGCGGCATACATAACGACCGACGGGATGAGCACTCCGGCGCTTAACGAGTTCGACGCGAGCAAGTACGACGGGGAGTGGCTGCAGATCGGCGGGTTTTTGAAGACAATGACGCCCGATGCGTCAAGGACGAAGGACGAGGCCAACCGGATCCGGAAGAAAGCATATCGATTCTTTCTCCGAGATGGGCATTTGTGGAAGCACCCGAAGAAGAGGAACGGCGTCCCGCTCCGGGTGGTGGCGATGAAGGAAGAACAGGAGGAGCTACTGGCGGCCTACCACGACAGCCCTTGGGCTGGACACCGTGGAACGTGGGCGACATTTGAGAAGCTGAAGGGGAAGTACTGGTGGCCGGGGTTGTACCAGGACGTGCATCGGTTCGTGACAACTTGCGAGAGCTGCCAGATTCACTCCATAGTCCGACATCGAGACGAGCTTCACCCTACGTACCCTCCGGCCATCCATTTCAAATGGATGGTAGATCTGGTGACGATGCCGATGGGGGTAGGACAGATGCGGTATCTGGTCCTAGCGCGGGAAGACCTGACGAACCAGGTGGAAGGCCGAGCCCTTCAGAACAAGACGACCGCGGCCGTGTGTCGGTTCCTGATCGAGGACGTGATATGCCGGTACGGGTGCGTCGGGAAGATCGTGGCTGACCGAGGGGAGTTGGACGCCGAGGAAGCCGCGGAGCTGTTCGATCGGCTGGGAGTCAAGCTCTCGCTCACCACTGCGTACAACCCGGAGGCGAATGGAAAGGTGGAGCGCGGACACGGGCCGATCGTTAAGGCGCTGGTTCGGGCATGCGGAGGCCAAGTCGGTAACTGGCCGCGACTTCTACCTTATGCTTTGTGGGCAGACCGGACCACGCACAGTTCGGTAACCGGGTACATGCCGACGGAGCTCATGTTCGGCCAGAAGCCGATCATGCCGATTGAACGGACGATCTCCTCGTGGGCAACGGTCGACTGGAGGGACGAGATGAGCCGGGAGGAGTTGTTGACCGCACGTATACGACAGCTCGAGCGGAGACCGGAGGACGTGGCACTGGCTACGGAGAAGCTCCGGGTGGCGAGGACAAAGAACAAAGCCCGGTTCGACCGAACGCACCGGCTACGACCGAAGAAAATCGACGAAGGTGACTGGGTGCTCGTCTACGACAGCAGCCTCGACAACCAGCACCGAGCAACGCGGAAGTTCGCACGGAGATGGTTCGGGCCGTACACGGTACAGAGCGCCAACGACAACAGGACGTATCATCTGGCGGAGCTCGACGGTACGAGAATAGCGATACCCGTGGCCGGGAAGAGGATCAAAGCTTTCAAGAAGCGGCACGACGACGAACCCGACCCGATTCTCCTGGACAGCAGCGACGACCGATCCGAGGCCGAGGAAGGGCCGGCAGGCGAAGAGTAGAGGCGGGCCGGTTTTCTCCGTGCCAACTTAATTTGGCGCATGCCGGTGGATGCGCAGTTAGGTGGGGGCGGATGTCGTGAAGAAAACCGCCCACAAGAGGAATCGGAGGAACAAGGCGTGGGAAACGGCTCTACACACACGCGCGCGCCAAGAAGTACCTAAGGACGAAGTAGGTACATACGAGGATCCTAGGTGGGTAGATTCGGTTAATGCCAAACGGCCTCTTGACGGGCTATAAAAGGAAGAGGAAGAATAGAAGTGGGGGATCTCCCGCGGAGAGGACGAAGTGCTGCCGAACCGATTTCGGAGCTTCTCTCTCACTCCTGCTCTCTCTGTCTTCTGCTCCATCGCGTACCTGTGCAGGTTTCGAGGAGGCTCGCGCTGTTCCGTGGAACGCCCCGAGTGCGTCCTGCAGCACCTCCGACCTGTTTTCCCTTTCTGTGCGTCGCGACATACGGGGGTCGGCAGCTGTTCGCCGCCCTGTTCGTTTCATTAGTATCTATTTTGTGCCCCACCGTGGGTTGTAATACTTTAGTCTGTTATTTTCTTGCATTCGTAAGTACATATCTCTCGCTGTTGCGTCCATCTGCGTCGGCGTTTATTTGTGATCTCTGTTTGTTGGGCCGTGTCCCTGTGCAATCGTCGGTTCTGCGCAATCGGATCTTCGGTTCTGTGTAATCGGGTCTCTCTCTCTTACTCCTCTCTCTCTTGCTCTTCGGTTCGAGACCCCCGTGGTCCCTCCTCCTTTCTACACGCAAGGGCGTAGAAACCCCGACAACGCGGAAGACATAGAAACCGTAGTCCCAAGAACCGGGAGAAGTCAGGGACCCGGTGAAAGTCAAGGGGGAGACCTACTTGCTTCTATTGCGGCAAGCCGGGACACTTCCAGAAGAACTGTCGGCATTTCCGGAAAGACAAGGAAACCGACGGTACCGATTCGAAGTGGACACTGGACCGGAATGGTAAAGGCCGGAGGGGGCCGGACCGGAAGGGGACGACGGCAATCGCGGCAAGTGAAGAAGAGCTGATGCTCATCACCGAGGAGAGTGAGATAAACCTTGCCGGCGACGAGATGACCTGGGTGGTAGACTCCGGAGCGTCGTTCCACCTTACCCCGGACCGGAAATGCTTCTCATCCTACTCAGCCGGTGATCACGGCTATGTCTGGATGGGGAATGAAGGTACATGCCGAATTGTCGGCATAGGAGACGTGTGACTGACAACACCAACCGGATGCAAGTTGCTGTTGAAGGATGTTCGACACGTTCCAGAGGTTCGTCTGAACCTGATATCAGCCGGTCGGCTAGATGATGAAGGCTACACGGGTAGCATCCGGAACGGTGTCATGAAGTTCAGCAAAGGGAGCTTGATTGTGGCTCGGGCCCGGAAGGTCAACACGTTGTACCTGATGAACGCCCGGTTATGTCCAGAAGAAGTGAACGTGGCATCTGACACTACCGGTGAGCTGTGGCACAAGAGGTTGTGTCATATGAGCGAGAAGGGGATGAAGAGGCTTGCATACGACAACCTCATTCCAGTGAAGAACGTGCACTTGGAGAAGTGCACTGATTGTCTGGCCGGTAAGCAAAACCGGACCTCCTTCCGACCAAGGCCACCGATGAGACGTAATGCACCACTGGAGTTGGTGCATACGGATGTGTGTCAAGTAGACACGAAGTCACATGCTGGAGCGCAGTACTTCGTGACATTCATAGATGACCACAGTTGGAAGCGGTGGGCCACACCGTTGAAGACGAAGGATTGTTACCGGCCGGCAAAGGAGTCCAGAGTGGGAAACGGAGAGCTAATTAAGTAGTAGGAATGTGGTTGTAATTAAGCTATGAGTGTGGACGGACGGACCGGAATCGGTATGCCGTTCCGGATCCGGACCGATCCCGAACAGGTGCGGATGGCACCGTTTTGTAATACAGACCGGAAACTTATTTAAAGGCCCGGATACAATGTAATAGTTAGCGGTTAATTAATGAAAGCTTAAGCGTTGTTATCTCTCTGTGTTAATTGCCGTTCTGTCGTAATTGTTATATATTACGCGTGTTATGAAAGACGATCCTAATAAGTAACTTAATTAAGTCGGATTAAGCGTTGAAGTCTAATCCGGTTGCCGTAACACCCTTTGGTGAAGTGTCTCCCGTAGACACCCTGTGTTAGGCCATTGTTCGGCCCGAAGAGTTAACACAGTTTTTGGTGACCACGATTCCTGTTTTTGAAGCGAACGACGGCACGGATGGATGTCTAGATCAACGCACGACCTGGTTACAGATCGAACTCGACGCCTTGCCGAAAGGCAAAGGAGACGCGAGGCTTTCCAGCAAGCGGCGCAGGAAATTAGAGCGGATCGCTCGTTTTCCAACGTAATCCGGAGGCGGAGGACTCCCTCTGGTTACAGCAAACATCGCACCTGGACGACGGCAGCAGCCTAAGCAGCCTCCGGGAAACCGAATCCCTTCTCCATGCGTTGGCAAACGGAGAAGGCGAAGCAGAGGCCTTTTCAGCATATGAATCGGACTCCGAAGGGGAATACAGCGTGCACACGAACTACTGTAGCAGCAACGAAACCCCGGGCGGACCGGAGGACGAAGGATCAGATACCTTACCGACACCGGAACCGGAACCGGAAGTGCTAATGCTGGAACCCCCGGAACCAGCAGAGGAAGAACGACCTCCAACACCGGAAGTCGAAGAGGAGAGGCCTCCGTCACCAAAGGAAGAGAAACAACCGACACCGGAATCAAATCGGGAAAGACCACCGACACCGGAGAAAATTCCGGAACGAGCACCAACACTACCAGCCTGCGCACCGATACCGGACGACGACATGCCGTTCCAGTACTCCAAGTATAGAGATGATCCGGACGCGGAAGCTCATGTGCACGCCTTTGAACCGACATGGGAAGTCAACCATGTCTCCTAGCGATTGACCCCAGAAGAAGAAGAACGCTCTAAGATAGCGGAATTTGGCGTCACATTGGAGGGACCAGCAGCAAGATGGCGCCGGACGCAGGACCCGTCTACCATCAACACCTTTGCAGATTTAAAAGCTAAATTCATGCATTTTTTTCAAAAGGAGGTGGACCAGACCGTAATGGTAGGCTTATTTTATACCATCCGGCAAGAGGCAGGGGAGAGCATTCCCCAATTTGTCATCCGGTTTCAACAGATGCATAGTCAGCTTGCCCGTGCACCCTCGGAGGAGGAATTACGGACGATATTCCTAAACGCGCTCTAGGAACCCCTACGCACGGTTTGCACGGTAATCGATTTCCGCACAAGTACCATCGACCAGGTCATTGACCAGGTGAGAGATGGAAAAGACAAGCTCCTGGCTCACACTGGGAGCACTTCAATGGGCGTTACCGTCCGATGAAGACCTTCGGTTTCGGCAAGCAATACAGTGCACAACCTGCTTGAATTCCGGACACTCGGCTCTAGAATGCACTATGAGGACGCAATGTGTAATCTGTCAATCCAAGAGCCATACGACGGATAAGTGCGAGTATAATCTGTTGAATCGGCAAGCACCGCCCATCCGACAAATTGAGCCACGCAGCAGCCGGGATGAAGAAGACGAACGTTGGCGGCGAATGGACCCGCAAACGCTGTCGAAAGCCGCCAAGACATGGCTGAAGCAACACGGGCTCGAGGGCTTCTTGATGATGATGGAAGTACCGCCACACAAAGAAGCCGACAAAGTGATCAAGGAAATCGATACAGAGGTCATAACGGCAGAGGCGATTCGAGCGTTAACAGGCCTTCCGGAGGGAGGCATACTCACGATCGACAATCCAACCCCGGAGCAACTCATCAGGTATTTTGGTGAGTACTCTCTAGCCAGCAAGGGCTACCGGACACAGGGCAGCGGAGATATGCTGTTCCGCGAAATTGCTCGTGTGCTCCATGAATACGGCCACGTGTACCCTAGACCCCCTGTCATGCCGCAGAACCGGGCAAGGATGATCATCGCCACCTATGAAGGGATCAAGGTGGATTGGCCAGTATTGATCGCAGACGGGTTGTGTGCGGCGATCGAGATCGTCAGAGGCAAAGACGGCAAAGAAGGCCGAGACGGACGAAGGATATGGCACGCCGTAACAAAGTGGCTCACCTTGCTGGTGCCACCCGTTCAGACCGTCCAGCCCAAGAAGCAAGGAAGAGTGGCGGACGGCACCCCAAGGACGGCTTCCAAACGGCAACAATTGTTGGCCTCTAAGGCCAGTAAGGGAAAGGCGGCGGATGTAGAACAGGAGGCAGCAGGAAGCGGCAGCCGGAAGTGCCCAACGGAGGCGCAGGAGGAACCACCGGCACGGCCCGTAAAGGTCACACTCCGCCGACTGGTGAATCGAGAAATGGACCCCTTGGCGGCAAAACTCAATGCCGGAGCTCAGGAGGAGGAAATAGAGGAGGAGCCTACGGAGCACCTCCAGCGACGGTCGTCGGCAAGGACCGTTGAGACAGCCGGGAAACGTTCGGACCCTCAAACGGAGGGAACACCGGCTCCCCATACTAAGACTCCCACGCCAAGGAAGGAACCGGAACCAGTGCAGATGGCACCGGAAACAGAAGCCCCGGCACCACCGGCAACACCGGCAAGTCCCATCCCGCCAGAGCCGGAAAGGTCACTGCAGCCTCCCTCGGTCAGCCAAGAAGAAGCGCAAGGGGAACCAGGACAGCATGATGGTCCACGGGCAGAAACGGAACTGCAACTCGGCGCAACCAGGTGGGACTACCCCTCTACAAGTGAGCCCATCTATCAAACCTCCGTGCAAGCACAACAAGGCACCGGTAGCCTGTGGCTCTGGTGGATAGGCGAACAGATAGCCGGAGCAGTGGGGTATATTGAGGCGGAAGAAAGAGTGCACAGCGAACGGTTGCTCGTCACAACCGAACAATTAGAGACGGCCCGGTCCAGAATCCGATGCCTTGAAAAAGACTTGGATCAGGTCACGACAGAGATGGCCAAAATACGGATCCAATCACTGGTGACTCCGGTAAGTGTACAGAATAAAGAAACGGAACGACTTGTACATAGCAATAAGACCCCTGCAACGGAAACCGTTCCAGCGAGAGATACGGCGCAAGCTCAGGAGCTTGCGGAATTGAGAGAGGAACTTGCCGCACAAGAAGCGCTAAGGAGCCGTGAACGAGAATTGAAGACGGCGGCCGAAGCCGAATTAAAGAAGACTGCTGAGAACCTCCGCCGGGCAGAGGAGAGCCTCCGGAAAGGCCATCAAGCGTACGACCGGCTAAAGGAGGAGAAAGACAAAGTGCAACAGGAAAAGGACAAGCTGTAGAAAACGGCGGAAACAGAGATGGAACGGCTAAAGGAAGAGCTCCGCCAGCAAATGGACCGCGAGGACCGGGCCCGTCGTCAGATCAACGCATGGCTCAAGCAAAAGACGGATGATTTTGAGCACCTACACCGGGACTACAAACGGCTGGAAACGGAGCATAAAGAACGGATGGCCGAGCTCCAGCAGGCAGTTGATTGGGCCGCGACGGCGATCGCCGACGAACGAGCGGAAAATACAAGACGCTTGGATGAGGCGGAGAAGGTCCGGATGGAACTCCAGAGGCAGCAGCAGGAAGACAAAGAGAGAGCGTCAACAGTATTGCAGAAATTACAAAGCACATATCAAAGGCAATTGACGCATTACAAGGTGCAGGCGGAGGACAACGTCAAAATCATCAAACAACTGAAGGAGGAATGGCAAGCGGCGGAAACCAAATCGCAATTGGGAACGAGCCGGATTCAGTCCATCCTCCGGGCATGGCTGAATCAGACAAAACACTTGATTGATGAAAGCTCCGTAAAATGGTGGACAAAGTGGGCACAAAACGCGGCGGAACTCCAGTTGCTACGGGCGGATGTGGCAAACCGGCAGAAGGAAGGAGATGACTATTATACGTTGACTTCCGAGGACTTCACCGCCATACGGGACGAGCTGGCTAACGACTTCCAAGTCCTGGCAGATGAACAGCTGGCGCAGGTCAGGCAGCTTGTAGCTCAGCTGGACGATGATAGGCTGGACGCTCAAATCCAGTTTGAAAACTACGAGCGGTCCCGGGTGCGGGAAGAAAAAGCACGGGAAGCGGCAACGGTTAACCTTAGTGATGAGGAACTGTCGCTGGCTGAGGGCCAGCCAGGAACCAGTCAACCGGAGACCACTATGACGCAGGGAGCAATGACGGAGACGCCGATGTCAGAGCCACAATCGGAGGAGCAGCCGCAGCAACCACCAACGGACCCGCTGCAGCAGACTACAACAGAACAGCAACAACAACAACAACAACCACTTCCAGATGAACCATTGGAGCCTCTCGAACAAAGCATTCTGGACATTTTGGACGAAGAATAGCAAGGGTCGGTTGTGGATTCGACGTACAAGGTACTGTCCCATGGGCGTGCCATGTGTTACCGGCCGGCAAAGGAGTCCAGAGTGGGAAACGGAGAGCTAATTAAGTAGTAGGAATGTGGTTGTAATTAAGCTATGAGTGTGGACGGACGGACCGGAATCGGTATGCCGTTCCGGATCCGGACCGATCCCGAACAAGTGCGGATGGCACCGTTTTGTAATACAGACCGGAAACCTATTTAAAGGCCCGGATACAATGTAATAGTTAGCGGTTAACTAATGAAAGCTTAAGCGTTGTTATCTCTTTGTGTTAATTGACGTTCTGTCTTAATTGTTATATATTACGCGTGTTATGAAAGACGATCCTAATAAGTAACTTAATTAAGTCGGATTAAGCGTTGAAGTCTAATCCGGTTGCCGTAACACCCTTTGGTGAAGTGTCTCCCGTAGACACCTTGTGTTAGGCCATTGTTCGGCCCGAAGAGTTAACAAGGATCAGGTGATATCCGTCTTCAAAGAGCTCCACGCGAGAGTGGAAAGAGAAACCGGCCGGAAGTTGAAGGCGGTTCGAGCAGATAACGGAGGAGAATACCGGGGGCAGTTCGAGGAGTTCTACCGCTCGAGGGGAATCCGGCTCGAATTTACCGTGCCGAAGACGCCAGAACTAAACGGACTGGCCGAGAGGATGAACCGGACCATAATGGAGAGGGTCCGGAGTATGCTAGCGCATGCAAAACTACCCAGGAAGTTTTGGGTTGAGGCACTGTCGACGGCGACATATGTGATAAATAGATCACCCTCAGTACCCTTGGACGGAGACACGCCACAGAGAGTCTGGACCGGTAAGGAAGTGTCCTACCGGCATCTGAAGGTGTTCGGGTGTCTCGCGTACGTGCATGTAGCTAAGGACCGGAGAGGAAAGTTAGATCCAAAGACCTGGCCATGCATATTCCTCGGTTACGGTGACGATGAGTTCAACTACCGAGTGTGGGACCTGGTTGACAAGAAAGTATTCCGGAGTCGAGATATTATCTTCATGGAGGACAAGACGCTCGCCGACTGGGAGTCGAAGAAGAAGATAATGAACTCCGAGTTGACCGGTAAGGATCGACTCTACGATGAGCAAACCCAACCGGCAAGAGACCGGTTAGCATTCGAGGGACCAGCCGGTTACGGTGAGGACACCGAACAGGCTGAAGAAGAAGTAGAGGAAGCTGAAACCGGAACCAGCCAAGACCCCGAATCGGATTCGGATGAAGAGCAAATGGAGGAGCCCGTTACCGAAGCCCGAAGACGGAGATACCCTCTCAGAGAGAGAAGGGCCCCCCGGAGATTTTCGGATGCAGAGCATGTTCTGCTGACCGATGAGGGGGAGCCAGAAAGCTTTGAAGAAGCAAAGGATGACACCCACAACCGCAAATGGTTAAGTGCCATGCAGGACGAGATGGATTCCTTGCATGAGAACCATACATACGAATTGGTGGAGTTGCCGAAAGGAAAGCGGGCACTCCGAAACAAGTGGGTGTACAAGTTGACACCGGGAGATGTCGGCAACCCCCCAAGATACAAAGCTAGGATCGTGGTGAAGGGGTTCCAGCAGAAGAAGGGTGTGGATTTCGATGAGATATTTGCCCCGGTAGTAAAGATGACCTCCATCCGGACGGTGCTGAGTATAGCGGCAAGCATGGACCTCGAGGTAGAGCAGCTAGATGTGAAGACGGCATTCCTTCATGGTGACCTCGAAGAGGAGATCTACATGCAGCAACCGGAAGGATTCGTGGAGAAAGGGAAGGAGCACCTGGTTTGCCAGTTGAAGAAGAGCCTCTACGGGTTGAAGCAGGCCCCCCGGCAATGGTACCGGAAGTTCGACTCCTTCATGACCGATCAAGGGTACCACAAGACGCAGGCTGATCACTGTGTGTTTGTGAAGAAGTTCGAAGGAGACGACTTCCTGATACTCCTTCTATATGTGGATGACATGTTGATCGTCAGACGGGACCAAGTCAAAATACGGATGCTGAAGAAGGCTCTCAACCGGACCTTCTCAATGAAAGACTTGGGTCCGGCAAGACAGATGTTGGGGATGCATATTATCCGGAGCCGGGCAGCGAAGCAATTATGGCTGTCACAGGAGAAGTACGTGACAAAGGTGCTTCACCGGTTCAACATGTCAGATGCGAAACCAGTCGGATCGACACTCCCGGCAAATTGTAGGCTATCTGGTAAGCAAAGCCCGAAGACGAAAGCAGAGAAGGCGGATATGATGAGGATTCCATATGCCTCTGCCGTCGAGAGCTTAATGTACGCAATGGTGTGTACCGGCCGGATATAGGATACGCAGTCGGAGTGGTAAGCCGGTTTATGAGCAATCCCAGCAAGGAGCACTGGAACGCGGTCAAATGGATACTCCGGTACTTGAAGGGCACTCCGAATATGTGTCTCCGATTCGGTTCCGGAAAACCTCAACTTGACGGTTTTACCGATTCGGACATGTCAGCTGATGTGGATACCAGCCGGTCTACATCCGGGTATCTAATGACATATGCAGGGGGAGTGTTGGGATTTCGGTCCCTCCGGATGGGATGTCCGGAGATGAATGACGGCAAGCCCGGTTGCGGTTACGGAACCGGAGGATGAAGAGTACCCGGCATGAAGCCGGATGAAGAGTACCCCGGCTACGGAGCCGGATGACGAAGACCCGGTTTCGGATCCGGATGATGAAGACCGCGGCTACGGAGCCGGATGACGAATGTACCCGGAGAGAGATCCGGATGCGGGGACATATTTGTGAATATGTTTACCAAGGGCCCTCGAGGCTATATTTGTAGATAGCCCGAAAGTCATATGTGTATAAATATGACTTAGGGCAAACAGTTGATGTTGTTGCTCATTTTTCTGGTTTTCCACTTAGAGAGAGAGCTAAGTGAGCAGCCGAGAGAGAGAGAGAGAGAGAGAGAGAGACGAAGAGGTCGTTGCCTCTGTGTATTACCGCCGCCTGTGGCGAAGACAGTGAGCTGAAGGTTGTTGCCTCGTAGCTTCACCATTGTACATCTCTGCTTGTAGTGATAGTTGGAGTTTGAGGACTCCCGTGGTTTTTCCCATTTAGGGTTTTCCACGTAAAACATCCTGTGTACTCTTCTCTCTATTGTCTTCGTGCATTTTGTATTTCCTGTTTTCTGAGAGTTGATCTATTCCTCGGTTTTGGCCGAGCACTGTTTTCCGACAGGGAGCTGTTTCGTGGCAGTCGAGGCTGTAGAAGACGGTTGCATTGTCAACCACGGAGGTAGATTACATGGCGGTTGTGGAAGCCGGCAAGGAAATATTATGGATGAAGGACTTCATCGGAGAGCTTGGTATCCGGCAAGATGAATACCAACTCTATTGCGACAGTCAAAGTGTCATCCACCTTGCTAAGAATGTGGCCTATCATTCCCGGACGAAGCATATCCAGCGAAGGTATCATTGGATCCCCGAAAGAGTAGATGACGAGGAGTTCGCACTGACGAAGATCCACACGGTCGAGAACGGGTCAGACATGCTGACCAAAGTACTGATACCCGACAAGCTGGATGCATGCCGGAAGAGGATCGGACTAGTAAGACACCCCATGCCAGAGTGAAGGGGGAGTTTGTTGGGAGACAAGTCCCTCCGGATAGGAAAGGAGAAGAACAATGCCGAGGCCAAGACCGGATGAGGAGTACCCGGCTACGGAGAGCCGGATGGTGCAGACCCGGTGAAGACCGGATGAGGAGTACCCGGCTACGGAGAGCCGGATGGTGCAGACCCGGTGAAGACCGGATGAGGAGTACCCGGCTATGGAGAGCCAGATGGTGCAGACACGGTGAAGACCGGATGAGGAGTACCCGGCTACGGAGAGCCGGATGGTGCAGACCCGGTGAAGACCGGATGAGGAGTACCCGGCTTCGGAGAGCCGGATGGTGCAGACCCGGTCAGGAATGCTCACCGGATGAAGGGACATATTCGTAAATATGTTTCTGAGAGTCCATCGAGGCTATATTTGTAAATAGCCGAAAAGTCATATTAGTATAAATATGACTTAGGGCAAACTTTTAGTTACTACTGTGTTGTCATTTCTTGTTGGTGCAAGAAAAGAGAGAGCGCGTAGCTGTGTACAGTGAGAGAGAGAGAGAAAGAGATCGTTGCCTCTGTTGTAACCGTTGCCTGTGGCGAAGATCGTGAGCACGAGGTCGTTGCCTCTGTGAACTCACTGTTGTACATGTTACCCCGTACGAGATGTACGGAGAGTCAAGTGTGATGATCGAGGGTCGAATGTTATCATGATGTTGTTGTGTATGTGTAGGAGGCATAAATGTAATTGTGAGTCTATACGTATGTGAACACATGCACACGTGTGTGCATGTGGATGGATACGAGGAGGTGTGAGTGAGTGTCCAGTATGAATGCTCAATGGGGCTTACACCCCTATGTATCTACCCCCTCTTGTACTATTTAACCCCTTATGGGGAATGAATGAAACATGAATGAATCATTTCTCTCTATCTATCTCTCTTTTCATCTCTCTCTCTCTCTCTCTCTCCCCCTCAACGTTGAATCCCCTTGGGAGGGGGTGGAGCCATTCTAGGCACCACCCCCCACCCCGCAATGCTTGTCAATGCACATGATCTCTCTCACCATCATACTCTTCATCATCTTTGCTATTTCACCATGTCTATCTTCGTCATCGTTAACCATCATCATCCTTAACCCTAACCCTAACTCTAAAACCTACAACACCTTTTGATGACCACTAAGGCGACCCCCCTTTGGAGACGGAGTCGAAGAATGATACGCGACAATGTGAGGCATAGTGATGATGATATGTAAGAGATGTCCAAGTAATGATGGCGATATGCAGCAAAAGGCGGAAGAAATCAGAAATGGAAGATTGACAAGATTGACTGCTGCACAATTCTACAACAAATTAATCTCTATATGTGAATGTTTTGTGTGGTCTGTTTTTGCCCTAAATGTCCGAGAAATGTTGGCCAAGATGTACAAAAACGGTGTCAATGCATGAGAGGAAGTTGCAAAACAAGTTGCAAAAGGATGGCGTTACATGAGTATGCGAGAATGGAAATGACAATGTGCAAATGTGCGGTTAGCAGCAACGTGTGCGTGTTCCAAGGAGACTGCGGAGGAAGACGCAATGTGTGGAGCGTGGGCCAGCAAGATGTGTGGGACCGGAATGGGACGTGTTCACAGTTTCCAGTTTCCAGAGAAGCAACGCGGAAAAAGTTGGAACCAGAACAAGAGTTGGTTGGCACCGAAGCGGCCGTAATGGCTGGGCGGCCGTCAGAGTAGACAGAGCCGAAACAGCAATAGTGACGCCGAAAAGCGACGGACGGAGAGACAACCATCAGATATCAACGGCTGACAACTGGATGACGACTGAACAGACCGGCCACGCGACTGCAGACCGGCCGGACAGGGTTGACGAAGATGAGAGAAGCTTCAGGAACGGTCATCACCAACCGACAGCAGCCGGAGCGGCCGGAGGGCCGGACAAGGTCAGGGAAGCAAACAGGCCGCCAGGATGACGGACGGTGTCGGACGACGACGAAACCGACAGAGGGAACGACGGCCAGATGGCCACCGTACGAAGAGCGGCTGAAGCATGGTGGATGAAGTACTGGCCGAAGAGCGAGCGACCGGTATGGCGGCCAAACAACGGCTGGAGAGCGGCCAGAATGCTGGACAAATGGCCGGACGACGACGACGCTATACGGTAGAGGCCGGACAGTGGCAGCGGACGGCAACCTGAAACCCTACACAACAGTCAAAGAGTGGCTAAAGAGCAGCGGCCAAAGAGTGTGCAGAGTGGCCAAGCGACGGACGAGGTTGGACTACGACAAACCGGTAGAAACGGAAACAGGGTTGACATAGACAGCAACAACACCAAATGATGCAGAACAGCAACAGAAAACGACGTTCGGACAGCCACATCCGAACATCGAAGGACACCGATGGCAAGGACACCGACGACAACGGAGCCGGGGACGGAAACAAAAACAAAAACAAAGACTGAGACAGCCAAATACTGAGGCGGAGATGAACATAGAAGGTCGGACAGACAGACAAAAACAGAGAGTGGCAGCCACGGACAATGGACATACCGGTGGGGAAACAAGGAAGAAAAACGAGAAAAGAGGATGAAGATAAAAAGAAGAGAAAGATGAAGCAGAATCAAAAAAGAAGAAGAAGAAGAAGAAGAACAGGAAGGAGACATGTAGTCGTTGATGAATAGAGAAGGAAACAGACAGAAAACAAAGAGCTGTCAAAATAGAAAAGAACAAAGAAGAAATGAGGAAAGAGAAAAAGACAAAAACGGAAAAAAAGAGGGAAAACGAGAATGATAAGGGGCATTCGAGGAGTTTTGAAAACTTGAGGGCATTCGAAGAATTTCGAAAAACATGATGGCATTGAAAAAAAATTTAAAAAAAATTTAAAATTTAAAATTTAAAAATCAAAGGGCACATACAAAATTTTGAAAACTCATCCACCTAAAGAAATGGACGTGATCGACCACACACAACTCAAAACAAAGGAAGAACACACATACATACAACATATTTTTGACGACCCAAATGATTTTACGAAGTTCGTAAGTCGACAGAACGAGAATGTTCGTGTCGCGGAAGATTTGCTGACCGACAATTGTGTTCGAGTCAAGCATTCCGATCGAGGGAGTCAATCGTTGAAAGGACCGATGGAAGTTCCGGTCAAAGAAATATCATCATCAAGGCATGTGGGATCGACGTGCAAGGCACTTTCCCACGGGCGTGCCATATTGTGTTACCTCGTACGAGATGTACGGAGAGTCAAGTGTGATGAGCGAGGGTCGAATGTTATCATAATGTTGTTGTGTATGTGTAGGAGGCATAAATGTAATTGTGAGTCGATACGTATGTGAACACATGCACACACGTGTGCATGTGTTCACATACGTATCTCACAATTACATTTATGCCCCCTACACATACACAACAACATTATGATAACATTCGACCCTCGCTCATCACACTTGACTCTCTGTACATCTCGTACGAGGTAACAGTACATTCTAACATAGTGATAGTTTGCAACCTGTGGGCTGCCGTGGTTTTTCCCTCTTTGGGTTTTCCACGTAAACATCCTGTGTACTCTTCTCTTCTTCGTGTCGTGCTTTTATTTCCCGTTTTTCTGTGTATGATTCTAAGCTCGGTTGTGACCGAGCGTTGCATATAAGGAGCCTTGAGTTCCCGTCAACGCCGTCGAGCCCTCATCGCTCCACTCGCGCCGCTTGTCAAAGCGGGCGCAGACCCCTTTGACCATGGCCCAGTCGTCCGTGAGGCCTTCATCTGTCTCCAATAGGAGACCCACCTTCTCCCGATCCAGCGCATGCACCGACTTGACGAACAATAAGACCCTGCTCATGTCGAGCACGGTCCGATCCAATGCCGACAGCCGAGCGAACCGTTGTTCGAATTCCTGGAGGAGCACTGACATGTTCCTCCCCTTCCCAGGGCTCTCAACCCAAGCCATGAAGTCCCGCTTCGACAGTCGAAGCGAATCGCCGTACCCGTACATCTCAAGGAGCCGTCACTCGAGCTCCACCCAAGCCTGTCCTCCGGGATGTCCCTCATGATCATTTCAGCCCGATAGGCCTCCAAATAGCTCTTGCCATTCTTCCCACTTAATCGGCCTATGGTGCCGACAATCGATTCTATGGCCCTATCAAGGGCACCCGTTCCCTCACGAGCGCTCACTAGCCGGTTGACGGCTACTACCATAGCTTCAGCAAGCTTGGATCCCCTCATCTTCAACTCCTTTGCTGCCATCTTTCACGTCGGGTTCACCAAATATGTCGTGTTGTTACGCTCTCGCGTGTGAAATGAAGCGGGACCGCGGGAGCCCTGAACCAAGGAGTGTGAGAAAGAAGAGGAAAGTGATTCGCAGGAAACACAAAGGGAGATGGGAACGGAAAATTCAATTACAATGTCAACAACGATTACAATCGGCAAGCCGGTAACAGACCCAAAACGGAGGTCCCACGCACACACCTGGACGACACAGAGAACGCATCGTGGAGCCTCTATTGGAAGCACACGGGCTTACGCGCAGCAGAGGCGACCGACCCCGAAATGTAGTGGAGAGCAACGGTTCCGGAGGAGAGAGCTCTGTTTCCCCCCGTCCCCATAGCACTTCGACCTCCCCCCCTTTTTATAGGTCACCGAGGAGGCCGTTACATCAAAACACATCAACTTTATTCTTTGTCCTTTCGGACAGAGATATGCGTCGATTTCCTAGCTAATTAATACCCTTCCTAGTACATATGCGCGTCAGCCGATCTATCCCTAGCTATGTACAAGTCATAAACGCACACACACGTGAAAAGGATTGCATCACACCTCCCCCCCTTGATTCCTCCTAGGGGCGGTTTTCTCCACGACACCGGATTGTGAGCCGAGCACATCATATATGCTCAAGAGTGCCTAGCCCCCTTTCTCACTCTAATCTTCAACCGCCCCATCGCCGAGGGTTTTCCACCACAATGGACCATGAACACAGTGGCCCCTATACATAAAGGAGGGGACCCAATGGATCCAAATACATATAGGACCATTATGATAGGTCATACGCTCGCTAAACTATATGGTGTGGTAATGGAAGCATAGCTCAACGATTATATGGAAACATTAAGTCTTCCAGCACCTGAGCAAGCTGGCTTTAGACAAGCCTTCTCCACTATTGACCATATCTTCACACTTAAGTGCTTAATTGACCAAACGAAGGCTCGTAAGATTTGGGTGCATAAGATGCCCAGTTGGCCTATCCAATTGTTTCACTAGCACCATTGGTGTAAAACTGGGTTGCCCCCTATCACCGACTCTTTTGGGGATCTACATTGATGAGATCACTAATTTTATTGCTCGTAAGGGAGGCAAGGGAGTACCTATTGGGGATACGCAAGTTAGTCTCTTACTCTACGCAAACGACATTGTCTTGCTCTCGGAGTCAGAACACGACCTACAAAAGCATCTTAATGCCCTAAATGACTTTTGTACACAACGAGGACTGGTAGTGAATCTAGCGAAAACTAAAGTCCTTATCTTTCATACATCATCCCGAGTTAGGATTAAATGTCACCGAATCCTCTCTCATAAACTAGTTGAGGTAGTTGGATCATATGTATACTTGGGAGTCACTTTTAGTGCTCGCTCAGGTAAATTCTCAATGACCCAGGCAGCCAAAGATAGGCTAACGAAAGGGTATGCATCCCTCTCACTCTTAGAGAGACAATGCCACCGGGCATACTTTCAAGAGCCACGGACTAAGGGGTGGCTCTTTGACTCATTAGTGACCCCTTCTCTCATGTATGCATCAGTAGTATGGACTCCAGGTCTACCATATTTCATGTGGACGCAATTAGAGAGACCTTTGGTGACTATGTTATCACGTCAACTCCGAAGCAAATCGACAGTACCACATGACATTATTAGAGCAGAGTTCAATCTGCCCTCAATGTTAGTAAAAGCACTATTTCAAGTGGTAGTTTTTATTCATCGGATACATAGCCAACCACAAGATAGGATATCCCGTCGAGCCTTTGAGGTATCCCGATCCCTACATGCATCTAGTGACACTAGCTCTTGGTATAGCATTGTGGTGACTTGGTTACTTGCAAACGGCATAGACATTAATAACCTACCCCCCCTTAAGTACAACCATGGGACTGACCAAACTCTAATATCTCATGAAGACCGCCATAAAGTGATACGCCAAGAAATATGGCAAATTTACACTCGAAATAAATGGATCACCCCACGAGAGCCACTCCCATCTAAAATGTTGTACTATAAGGAACACTTCTTGCACTTCTCTCAGTTAGGTTTTATTACACGGCCAAGATATCTAGATACATTCTTATCAAATGCACTAAGGGTGGCCATTGGACAACTTAGGATATCATCTCACCAACTTGAGATTGAGAATGGTCGGGCTAATAGAGTCCCTAGGGAGGAAAGGCTATGTAGGTTGTGCCACATAGAGATAGAGGATGAGTATCGCTTCACATGCAAGTGCCCAACTTATGCCGAGATACGAGTGGAATACCAAGATATATTAGGACCCTCTCCCACCCTCTCCAAACTATTAGATACCCCGGATGTAAAGAGACTAGGTAGGTATATCATAGAGCTAAAACAACATAGGGAGAATAAATTACAAAGTGTTAACCATAACCCTTTTACTATTCATCAACTTGTAACTAGTGTAATTTTTCAAGACCAAGGGGAGACGATGAATGTGGATACACTTACGCCGCTCGGCCTCTCTCTTGAGGAAGCCAAAATGCAAAGAACAACCAAATGCCCTCGGATGTTGGGCTTCAAAACAAGTTGACACGGAGTAGAAAGGATTAAGAAGATAAGGGAACGTGAGCTACGTTGACTAGAAGCTATGGTTGGGGTACCTTTTACATTGGGGCCACGGGCCACATCCACATCGAAACCCTTTGACCCCCCGCTTCTCTTCGAGAGACTTGGATGGAAATGAAATTAGGCCTAGTATAACATCATTTTCATTGTAGAACATTTTTGTAATTTTA
This sequence comes from Azolla caroliniana, assembly GCF_043228905.1. Classification (NCBI taxonomy): domain Eukaryota; kingdom Viridiplantae; phylum Streptophyta; class Polypodiopsida; order Salviniales; family Salviniaceae; genus Azolla; species Azolla caroliniana. Next base: position 16,811,359 of record NW_028230444.1, read on the forward strand.
TTTTACTAGAACTATTTAGCTTAAAACTCTATTTTTATTTTTATTTTTTACTTTCAATGAATGGGTAAATATCCCATTTTTTGTTGTGAACCATTTGTCTCATGGGCCAATTTTGGCCTTAGAAGACGTTAATATATCTTTCTTTCTTTCTTTCTTTTCTCTATTTTCTTTATTTCTTTCTTTTCTTTTCTTTTTACGAAACATGGTCAAGACGATTAGCTATAAACACAATAGTTCATGATGGACTCACCGCTTGTAGCTTTATAAGGTTACTTACATTTCTCTCTCATGACTTAGACTCTTTAAGGAGGGGAATATATTCAGGAATATCAAACCATCGATTAGAGTCAACTGGAAATTGGGATAACAATAATTAGTGTGATTATGAAAGCTAGAGTGATTAATTGGAGATTAATTTGTGTGATTATGAATGCTAGAGTGATTAACTCACTATTAGTGTCGAGTGATTATTATTCTAATCCCTCGACAGGCGTACCAAATATGTATGTATGTATTTAGCTCATCACATTCACATGAAATGATCAAACAAATTACATGAAAAATGATCAAACAAATTACATGCTTAACTACTACTATTAGGAGAGAGAGAGAGAGAGAGAGAGAGAGACTTTTTCACCCACAATCCAAAGTACTCATTTTTTGAAGAACCACAAAAACAGAGGGGGTCACCAATACACTTAAAAAATCTTTCATTTGATCCAACAGAAAGTGAGAAGAAGAAGAAGAAGAAGAAGAAGAAAAGTGATGGGCGATTCTGAGGAGATCATCCATCTCTACAGCTACTGGAGGAGCTCCTGCTCTTGGAGGGTCAGGATCGCTCTTTCTTTCAAAGGTTTTCTTCTTCTTTTTCCCTCCCCCTTTTTCCTCTCCTTTCCTTCTCTCTCTCTCTCTAATCTCTGTTCTATCCCTAGACCTCTGTTTTAGGTAATTATGATAAACAAATGATGGTGACAGTTTTTGATACATGATACTTCATGCTTCTGATGATACACAATCCCTGATGATGATGCCGACAATACATGGTACACGGTGATAATATATGGTATCGTGGGTGATGGGATGATGATTCTGCCATTGTTTTATATTTGGAAATGAGCAAAAGATTTAGCATGTATGATGGTTTTTTTCATCTAATTTTTCTACAGGGGAGATGATTATGTGACTATTCTAAATTTAAATGCTAAAAATATATTCAAGCTGGTAGTTTTCTGATGGTAGAATTTGTTATTTTCCAGGAATTCCATACGAATACAAATCTGTAAATCTTTTGAAAGGAGATCAATTTAGTGAAGGTTGGTGTGCATACAATTTACGATTCTTCTAATTTTTTTGCATGCGCATGTGTGTGCTATCCTTGCAGAGACTATTTTTAACAGGCGCAATGCTATTCTTGCTTTTACTTCACAGATTTCAAAAAACTGAATCCATTTTGCACTGTACCAGTTTTAGTGGACAATGGCTTTGTGCTTGCAGATTCATATGCCATCTTAGAGGTAGTATAATTGCTAAAGTGTTAAGAGATAGATAGATTTGATCTTTTCACAAGCTCAGAAGTATATGGATGATACATTTCTTGTTTCATGGAAAAAAATAGAAGATTAATGTTTCACCTACATAACTGATTAGTAGTTATTCTTAAAAATGCATAGCTTATCTGAGTTAAACAGAATTAGCAAATGAGATCATTTGCTTGATGGATGGGTATGTTACAATGATATATCAAATGCGTGGAACAAGAAATATCATATGATTATGTAATGTAGATATTGTACTTGGATTCTACAGAAGTTGAATGGGTTATGAAACTTTTTCTGATTGATTCTTGGTTAAAAAACCATGCGGACAAATGTAGATCTATATTGAGGACTTTTGAGCTCACTCGATATCCTTTTCTACCATTGGGAATACACCTAATTCACCTTTTGGAGCCATCACCGTCACATAAAGTTATTGCTTAGGTAACTTAAGTGTAGGGGGAAGAATTTTTACCAGCGATTTGGTAATTGAATTCGTTCCATTTTTCCTCTCCCCGTTGCTGAAGAAACCTTAGGCCCTCTGAAATTTATGTATGGACCTCCCTGAGGTAGTTTCAATGATTGTTGAATAATCTTAATAAAGAAGAAAATCTTGACTGCATATCCACGTAGGAACGGTGTTGCCAAGATAACATTCTCATCTAACCCTTTTAACCAATCAATTTGACCGCGAAGAGCAGTATTAGCTAGTACTCTAGTAGTTCTTGAAGATTTGCAATTGCTAGGCATAGGAGAAATGCTACCTTTAATTGAATGGAGGCATAATGTGTCGTGAAACTAAAAACAGATGAAGGAAGTTCCATATGAATGTATGGTTTGTGAGGATATATGTTTATATAACTCTGACTTATCATCTTTCTTAATTGACAGTATCTTGAAGACAAATTTCCAGAGCCATCCTTGTTTCCAGATGATAAAAAGAAGAAGGCAGTTGTACGCCAGGTGTGATGGATATCCTCGTATTAAAGTAACATGATCAATAGTTGGTGCTGATTGAAGATGCATTTCTTCTTTTATGATATTTTTATATGGAAGTGATATACGCAATTGTTTCGTTTTACTTTAATGAAGCACTTTATGTGATATGATTGTACACACCAGAAACATCCATTTTCTTGGATTCAGAACCAAAGTGCAATTATTTGGCTCTATTTCCAGTTTTTAAGTTCCTTTGATATTAAGCTTTTTCCTTTACATAATCTCTTTGTTTTCTCTCTCTAAGCTTTCTCTGTGCTGGTCTATTTCAAAAATGGTTTTAACTTATTCATGCAAATTTGTATGAACTATTGCCTGTAAATTTTAATATAAGCTTGTGTAGTTTCATTGTAGTTAATCCAGTACCCTCGTTTTTTTCTCTCTTCAGGATGCCAACCTATCTCGATTTTGTTTTACATATTAATGTAAACTTGATGAACAACTTTCCTAAGTACTAATACATGCATGTGAAATTTTCTTGAATTGTAATTAACCTAAAACCCTTTCATGTCAACAGGTGGTTAACCATATTGTTTCTTCAATTCAACCTTTACAAAATCTCTCAGTTTTGGTATGTGCTCTCCTTTTTATGAGGGTGCACCATTCTTTTTGTGTTGTTTTAGAATCATATCAAATATTCCAATGTATGTGTGTGTGTAGAATAAAGTCGAAGAAATGCTTGGGCCGGATGAGAAAATAAAATGGGCACGTTACTACATCGAGAATGGATTTAGTGGTTTAGAGAAACTACTTCATGGAAATGCTGGCAAATATTGCTTTGGTGATGATTTCACAATGGTATTATACACTTTGAGTCTCTACTCAATTTGTTCTTATTATTATCCAAAGTAGTTTTCTTCATCCTGTTTTTCAGCCTCCAAAGTTTGAATCTACACAAAACTTCTATATCATACTATAGTAGCTCATCTTCTATTTTCTCTCTTCTCAAAAGATTGATTTAATTACAGTTGACAGTTTTGTTGGTTCATACAGGCTGATGTCGTTCTTGTTGGTCAACTTGGTAATGCGGCTCGATTTCAAGTTGACATGGTAATATCTGCAAACCATTCTGGTTTCGAGATGAGTTCGTCTGGGTTAGAGATTTTTGTAATTGAACATGTTATATTTTTAGTTTTGTAATGGCCAAGAACTGATCATAGAATGATGAAAAATGAGGGTTTTGAATGCTGTTTTTTTTATAGACTCAAAACCTGTCTTTAATTAAGTGTGCAGTTACATGTTAAAGAGGTCCATTTGTTAGGGTGCCTCATTAGGCAGGGCATTATAGGTGCCTGCCCATTCATCCTGATGTCTTGAAGTGGTATGAACTTGACAATAGTAATTATGACTGCTTTAGATATAATTTAATGTCTTCTGATAGATATCCAAGTGTGACGTGTCCATGATAATAACATGTTGGTATGTATATATCTGCAGAAAAATATACATATAACAACTAAATCTTTTCACAAAATTATATACACATGCACTTATGTTTGAAGAGAGCTAGATTTGACTTTCTTTGTGTTATTTGGCAGACAAAATTCCCAACATTGAAAAGGATTGGAGAATCCTTACATGCTCTACCGTTTGTTGAAGCAGCTTCACCAGAGAAGCAACCAGATGCGATAGTTTAAACGTCGCCTATGTGGATAATAATATTACATGCAAAATACCAGACCTACTATATTGTAGGTGGGTGCGATTGACAGCAGAACTTACTATGTGAAAGTCATTGCAAAGGTATGAAATCTAGCATCTACCTGCAATGATTTCCAGAGAGTGATTACATATCTCTGGTTTATATTTGAATAAGAGCCTGCATCAACGGTCAATGAGCTTTCAATAATTGACCAATGTTTGCAATGATGTTTTGCATCATCTATGTTCTTGCATATACTAAGTGCTGAAAATTCATGATAACACTTTATTCTTGATGGGTATACAACATGCAACATATAGATCTTGTTTCAACCGTGTAAATAATAAAGTGTATAGTTTCACAAACTGTATTATATGAAATCTTTTTCAATGTGGACGAGTGCCGTTTAACTTCATGTCCCAGACAATGGTCACTTATTGTGCCTAAATCGGACTATGAGGTTCATTAAAATACAATGAAGTTGTGATATTAAGGGGAGACAGAACAAGTATCCTATGCTTGATCGCACAACCGAAATGACCCACAATTTATATGCATGGGAGACCAATAACACGATGATAAATTGTTCACGCGATTCATCCAAATGTTTAAGATTTTTATGTGATGCTGTAGCTAGAAGAGATGGAATCAAGCATAAAGACTTATCGAATAAGTTCTTGAGATAGAAATGAATGTTGGAAACTAGAGCTTGATAGATTGAATGTTTGACGAGTGGAGCACGTAGGTCGAATAAGTTGAGATAAATGAATGTTGGAAACTAGAGCTTGATAGATGGAACTTTTGATAAACTCTTCATGTGATTCATCCAAATGTTTAAGATTTTTATGTGATGCTGTAGCTAGAAGAGATGGAATCAAGCATAAAGACTTATCAAATAAATTCTTGAGATAGGAATGAATGTTGGAAACTATAGTTTGCCAAATTGAATGTTTGATGAGTGGAGCACGTAGATCGAATAAGTTGAGATAAATGAATGCTGGAAACTAGAGCTTGATAGATGGAACTTTTGATGAATGGAGCATGTAGATTGACTGTACACGGAATCAAGCTATATATGAACGAGCCGAGAGTGACAACATGTGTGTGTGTGTGTGTGTGTGTGTGTGTGTGTGTGTGAGAGAGAGAGAGAGAGAGAGACAAGGACTAGGGTCTGGCTCTTGTTTCTTTTGCACCGTTCCATTGGACGATAGTACACATAGGTTCATTAAATGTCTATAGTGTGTACCATTTGAAAGTACTTATCAGACATTTGACAAGTTTTAGCCCGATGTTGTTTGAGACCTCAACAATGGGTTTTTTCTCAATATATTCAAAATGGTTCAAATGATGAGATAGACATATTGTTCCAATTTTTACATTATTGGAGACTTCAAATGAATTCGTCAAGTAACTTCAAAACATATTTTGACTGCGGCATAACAATAAACCTATCTTTCTAGTGAAACTAAAAGCCTAAATAGTAATGTAATACTCCCATGTCATTCATAGTTTAACTTACATACAAAATTTTCTTTCCCGTTTATTTCAAATCCTCGAGGTTGATACATAAACCTCATGCAAGTCTCCATTTAGAAAAGCAGTTTTAATGTCTAACTGATGAATTCTCCAACCAAAATGAACGACCACGCATCTCACAATGCTCATGGGTAAAAGCATGAGAATGGAAACACTATTATAGCTAATTAACTATTTGTTTAACTAATTTTTCGTGGGGAAATCATACTTTGATCATTTATGAAATTTTGCAGAGTTATTACTCAAAAGTTTGCTTTATTACATGTCATTTATTATGGTAAATAGGTAATTTATGGGAACACTCAAAATTTTGAACTTTGGTTTCTAACGTAGTGGAACCTAGGGAACAATGCCCTCATCTAAACTCAACTTGGATGTCAGCAAAGTCCTGCTAATCCTGAGTTTGAGTCCAAAATCGAAATAGATGGAGTACTCTAAGCATGAACGTAGACGAAGCTCCCGCAACAACACAAAAACTCTGATATTGACATTACACCTTCAAAGCACCAACACACCACCATTTCGATCCTCGTCCATGTATGTATCAGTTACACATTACATGCATTAAAAAAATATAAAAAAATCCTTTCTAATAGCTGTAATTGTCTTGCTTGTTCATCTTTTATAAAAAACGATTAGGGCGAAGTTGTTGGAGTCCCAAACAAGGATGTCTCGAAGATCGGGGTGTAGCAGCATGTGTGTTTCTGATTGACAAAAATTCTGATTAGGGTTGAGTTCATACATATTTCAGATTAGGGTTTCTGATTTCTTTAAGCAGTTTATTTCTGATTACGATTGAAAATTTCAGATTTAGGGTTAAAATTTTGCACCAATTCACATTCTAATTTCAATGGTTGTGTGTCTACAAACTTCCCCCAAACTTGATTTAGGATTTTGATGCATGTGCTTGATTTTTTATTTTTTATTCTTCCCTACCAATTATGATTCTAAATACACATGTCCCAGTAGAGCAAAGGTAACATGGATTGATTTTTTATTTCAGGTGGCTTGTTCCTCCATATCCTAGAGTGCTGAACTTTGCAAAGTTTTGCGAGACAAAGGAGGACTTTAACAACATATATGGTTTGTCACTAGAGGGTATTGACCTTGCTGTTCTAACGGATAAATTGATTAGTGATGTAGACTAGTTGTTAGTTTATAATGTGCCCAGAGTGAAGGACAAGGTGAAGCTGAAGCATGTACGACCGGAGTTGTATGATGATTGTATGAGGCTCCACTAGAAAGTACATCAAGAGATCTCGGTCAACAACGATTTGTCCATTGCATTCGCTAGAGCTTTTGCATACGAGTATTGCAAAACAACAAAGGAAGCAACATACCCTAAAATACAGGGTAGCTTGGGCTATTGCAGGTGAGGCGTTGGTAGAATGATGCCGGAAGATGGGGAACTTGCAACAAAAGATGGCAAGATTCTAGAGCATAACATTTGATGATGCAACTGCTGGCTCCCAACAAACCCGCAAGTATACACCATACCAAAACACAATCAAAGCCAATGTCGATGATATAGGTGAGACATTGATTAGCTATATGTTCAAAATTGTCTATAAAGCTTGTGAGACATTGGAGGCAACAAAGACTGATTTAGAGAAAGCAACATTGGTTGTTGCGATGGAAAGCAAAGTCACTTTGGTAGTGGAATAATCATAAATAAGATTCAGCTAGTTATTGTTTTGCTAGTATGTAATATGTTATAAATAACTTGTACATGAAAATGTGCTCAGTGAGGCATTATCTAGAACAACATGAGCTCGAAACTAAGGGGTCGTTGGATCCCCAACGGAAAATACAGCTCTAGACGGAGATTTATGTTCTTTCAATGAACCTAGATCTTCTAGGTGTAAATAATGTCGCTGATAACAATTTGGAGAACCTCCAAGTAAGTTAAGGATTCTTGCTTCTTGTTGTTCTATCTTCCTCATTAAGGATTGATAAATTGGTAAATTTCTCGGTTGCGTTGTAGGATCAATCCTATCTTCAAGAACATGTAGTTCGTTGCCTTTAGAAGCAGCTACATTTTGTGGAGGGGATGGTAAGGAGTAGACAAGAATTGAACCTCAACATTCTTGCTCCCTTACCAAACGTAGGAGAACCAGGCAACGATATATTGACTGTTCAGGCACATTGCATCGCTTGCGGCTTAGGCGTGGAGGACAAAACTGCTACTCTACTGGTACACCTACGACCATGCCAACACACGTACCATATCGCTTGTTTTGCATATGCATGTCGCACTGTTGCAGTCTATTTGGGATTGCAATACAACTCTCCCTGATGAGTGGAGAAAACAGACAGGTAAATTTGTTGGTTGTCTCTATTGTGTAGTAGCTAATTAGTTACATCTTAGCTAATTACCTAATCCGTATAAAGTGTGGTAGCTAATATTATGGTTCAATAGTGTAGTAGCTATTTAGCTACAGCGTAGGTAATTAGCTAAGAAGTATAAAGTGTAAACACTAATTAGCTAAGCAATATAAAATGTGGTAGCTAATTAGCTATTGTGGTTCTGTAATGTAACTGTAGCTAATTAGCTACAACATAGGGTTTTAGCTAAGCAATAAAAAGTGTAAACGCTAATAAGCTAAGCTATATAAAATGTGGTAGCTAATTAACTACAACATAGGGTTTTAGCTAAGCAGTATCAAGAGTGGTAGCTAATTAACTATTGTCATGCTTAAGTAGAGTAGCTAATTAGCTACTGCCAATCTATAGTGTAGCAGCTAATTAGCTACAATGTAGCTAATTAGCTAAGTAGTATCAAGAGTGGTAGCTAATTAGCTCCATTCATACTTAAGTAGAGTAGCTAATGAGCTAAGATGTAGCTAATTAGTTATTGCCAATCTATAATGTACTAGCTAATTAGCTACAACATAGGGTTTTAGCTAAGTAGTACCAAGAGTCATAACTAATTAGCTACTATCATACTTAAGTAGAGTAGCTAATTAGCTACTGCCAATCTATAGTGTAGCAGCTAATTAGCTACAATGTAGCTAATTAGCTAAGTAGTATCAAGAGTGGTAGCTAATTAGCTCCGTTCATACTTAAGTAGAGTAGCTAATGAGCTAAGATGTAGCTAATTAGTTATTGCCAATCTATAATGTACTAGCTAATTAGCTACAACATAGGGTTTTAGCTAAGCAGTACCAAGAGTCATAGCTAATTAGCTACTATCATACTTAAGTAGAGTAGCTAATTAGCTACTGCCAATCTATAGTGTAGCAACTAATTAGCTACAATGTAGCTACTTAGCTAAGCAAAACCAAGAGGGGTAGTTAATTAGCTACTACCATACTTAAGTAGAGTAGCTAATTAGCTAAGATGTAGCTAATTAGCTACTGCCAATCTATAATGTAGCAACGAATTAGCTACAATGTAGTTAATTAGCTAAGCAGTATCAAGAGTTGTAGCTAATTAGCTATTGCCAATCTATGGTCTAGTTACTGCCAATGTTTAGTTGTCAAGTAAGGTGGTAGAAAAACACAAGTGTAGTAGATAAATAAGTTCATAGAAGTAACTAATTAGCTGACATGTTGTTGTAGAATCTCGTGGATTAAGGAGGTTGCATGAGGTGTCTAGTGTTGATGATGCCGCAACCGATGGGGAGATAGCTGGAAATGTGGCTGAAAGTAAGAGTCCTACTATCACATCTCCTTCAGATCAGTTGCACCCTATTCTTTTGGAAGATTGTACTGAATTAGGCAACGTCATGAAAAGCTATGAAATACTAGACCCAACATGTAAATCTTAGGTTCATAACAATAGTGTTTTTGAACACTTGATGCAACATTTCTTCGAATCTCAGAACCTTGATTCAACCCCACCGAGCCCAACTGCTGATGATGTCCCACCAGATCCCACTCTACTTGAACTACTAACGCAACATGCGGAGGAGGACACACTTGCACAATGGGTTAAAGAAGCAAGGCTAAATGGGCAACCTTCTAGAAAAAGGCTGAATAAGGGGCTGTAATAAGGGACAAGACCAGTTACTCAGTTAAGGGGCTCTTGAATTACTAATTAGTGGGATATGACCATAGCTATTTTCCTAGAAAATTATGAAGTTTTCCTATGATCTATTTGGACAAGTAAAACCTCAGATTGGTTGTTGCTTGATCCACATTATGTAATGGAACTCTATGATGGATATGAAGATAATATTATTATTTTGTTGCAGAATATTTCATGTTCATTATGTTGTTTTGTGAGACTGTTAGCTACTTTGTGAGTGTGAATATGTTGGTGTTTTCTGATGTTGCAGAGTCTAAAGGGTTTGAATCTATTGCTCCTAAGGCCGATGGCAGTGTGGAAACTGTTGATGTTGCTGCGTGTTTAGAGGGCCCATCTTGAAAGTAGATGTAGCAACTGACACAAATGATCTAGTCATGCAATTAGATCAAGCATGTTGTACAAATGATCTGATTTTGCAAGTAGATGCAACATGTGATACCAGTGGGCTCATATCAACTAGAGAAGTACCTACATGCACAGAGGTAATGCCAAGACCGATGACAAAGTCGACTATACAAGAGCAAAACAATGTGAAGCCAGCCCCAATGACTACACAAGAGCAAAACAAAGGTGAAGCTAGACCCAAAGACACAGTCGACTAGGGGTTTGAAGAGGAAAAGGACACCAAGTGTGTCGACAGAACCTGAGTTGATTGAAATTGATCGTGTGCTACCAATACCATTAGAAGACCTGCTCACTTCCCACTCCCCAAAATACGTGTTTGATATCTCGGACCTGCAAGGAATAAACACCAGTTGCACTCGTTTACAATTAGTTCTTAAAAATTCAACTACATGTGTTGCACAATTCATATGCACACCATCTACCTTTAGTTGTTGATGGGTAACTGCCCGCTTTATTACTGCACTTGCTCCATCATGTTCACCTTTACCATGACCGGACCCAAAAAAAATCCATCTCATCTCCAAACCTGTTACAAAAGGATACCTCCCAACAAAATAAAATGGACGTCTAGCCTTGAATTGTGATGTAGCTCCGTCAAACCAGACCCAATGTTGAGCCAGCTCCAAATGTTGACGTAATAACCATTGTCAATGAAACTTAAAACAATGTTGGACAAACAAGGTATCATGCTTCTTATCATCAGAAATAAAAAAATGAATTACTTTCTTAACATCACCTGAAACTCAAAAATATGTTATGTGCACAAAAATGGTTACATGCACTCAATACCAATGCATGGATTGAATTTCATTCTACTACTTGAAAGTATAGTTCTCTGCGAAATCTACTACTGAGACTACTACATCATTTGGAAAATCAGATATGGAAGTTTTAAACTAATGGGGCTGCCATGAGTAGATGTTTAATGAACTTTCCTAGAGATACTACAAATAGAGACACCAAATGGTTTAAGCGACTTCCTAACTAGATCCTTTCTTTTACACACCTTTCCTTCGAAATTGGTATCCACGGACTCAAATGACTTGACAGAGATTAATATTTCACTACTCGACTCTTTTGGACACCACCTAAATCTACTAGGTTCACAATCTTGACGTAAACCCATGACACATTTATAACTGTGTAAGATAACCTCAGATTCTCTTGCACACAATACTGAATCTAAAAGACCACTCATGGACGAGATAACATGCTCCGATGATTTACAGTGCTCTTGTAGGCTAGATCGACAAATTGGGCACTCACAAGTGCAAACTGCATCCTCTAGGGAGGAGCTATGGTGACGTAGTAGATTAACAAAGTCCTTGAGAAAACCCATTTGTACATGGTAAATGCAACAACATGTGTATCGATCCTTTAAGCGTTTCACAAAGTCTGGCTTAAGAGACTCGAATGTTCGTAGTTGAACTTTGATATTTGGATGCATTCACTTAAACCTAATAAATAAATCTACCTGCGTAATAAAAAGGGAGTCTAGTGAGTATTCTGATGCAACCTAATGTAGCTAGTTAGATACAATGTTGTAGCTAATTAGCTATGATCATACTCTCGTGTAGCTAATTAGTTATTTTGATGTAGTTAATTAGCTATTAGTAGTAGCTAATTAGCTATTATAGTAGCTAATTGCCTATTACCAATAGCTAATTACCTATTACTATTAACTAGTTAGCTATTTCCAATAGCTAGTTAGCTATGATCATATTCTAATGTGCTAATTAGTTGATAATAACTAGTTAGCTCCACTCCCCCTTCACTCCGGCATGGGATGCCTCATAAATCCGATCCACTTCCGGCATGCGTCTAGCTTGTCGGGCGTCAACACCTTGGTCAGCATATCCGACCCGTTCTCCTCCGTGTGGATCTTCGTCAACACGAACTCTTGGTCTTCTACTCGCTCCCAAATCCAGTGGTACCTCCCTGGATGGGCTTCGTCCTGGAATGATACGTTGCGTTCTTCGCAAGGTGGATGACACTTTGATTGTCGCAATAGAGCCGGTATTCCTCTTGCCGGATCCCTAGCTCTTTGATGAAGTCCTTCATCCATAGTATTTCTTTACCGGCTTCCACAGCCGCCATGTACTCCGCTTCCATGGTTGACAACGCAATCGTCTTCTACATCATCGATTGCCACGAAACAGCTCCTCCCGCATATATGTCATGACATATCCGGATGTTGACCGGCTAGTATCCGCATCAGCCGACATATCCGAATCGGTGAAACCGTCAAGTTGGGGTTTACCAGAGCCGAATCGGAGACACATACTTGAGGTGCCTTTCAAGTATCAGAGTATCCATTTTACCGCATTCAAGTGCTCCTTGCCGGGATTGCTCATAAACCGGCTCACCACTTTGATTGCATATCCGATATCTGGTCGGGTACACACCATTGCTTACATTAGGCTCCCGACGGCAGAGGCATATGGTATCTTCATCACATCCGCCTTCTCTGCCTTCGTCTTTAGGCTGTGCTTACCGGATAACTTGCAGTTTGCCAGAAGTGTCGATCCGACCGGTTTCACATCTGACATGTTGAACCGTTGAAGCACCTTTGTCACGTACTTCTCCTGTGACAGCCACAATTGCTTCGTTGGCCGGTCCCGGATGATAGGCATCCCCAGCATCTGTCTTGCCGGACCCAAGTCTCTCATTGAGAAGGTCTAGTTCAGGGCCTTCTTCAGCATCCGTATCTTGACTTGGTCTCGTCTAACGATCAACATGTCGTCCACATACAAGAGGAGTATTAGGAAGTCTCCATCTTCTAACTTCTTCCCAAATACGCAGTGATCGGCCTACGTCTTGTGGTACCCTTGATCGGTCATGAAGGAGTCGAACTTCCGGTACCATTTGCAGGGGAGCCTGCTTCAACCCGTAGAGGCTCTTTTTTATCCGGCAAACCAGGTGCTCCTTCCCTTTCTTCACAAATCAATCCGGTTGCTACATGTAGATCTCCTCTTCAAGGTCGTCGTGGAGGAACGTCGTCTTCACGTCTAACTGCTCTACCTCGAGGTCCATGCGTGCCGCCATGCTCAGCACCGTCCGGATAGAAGTCATCTTTACTACCGGGGCAAATATCTCGTCGAAGTCCACGCCCTTCTTCTACTAGAACCCCTTCACCACGATCCTAGCTTTGTACCTTGGAGGGTTGCCGGCATCTCCTGGTTTCAACTTGTACACCCACTTGTTTCGGAGTGCCCTCTTTCCTTTTGGCAACTCCACCAATTCATACGTGTGGTTCTCATGCAGGGAATCCATCTCGTCCTACATGGCACTCAACCACTTGCGGCTATGGGTGTCATCCTTAGCTTCTTCGAAGCTTTCCGGCTCCCCCTCATCGGTCAACAGCACCTGATCTGCATCCGGAAATCTCCGAGGGGGCCTTCTCTCTCTGAGAGGATATCTCCATCTTTGGCTTTCAGCAACCGGCTCCTCAATTTGTTCTTCATCCGAATCCAATCCAGGGTCTTGGCTGGTTCCGGTTTCAGCTTCCTCTACTTCTTCTTCTGCCGGTTTGGTATCCTCACCGTAACCGGCTAGTTCCTCGAGTGTCAACCGGTTCTTAGCCTGGTGGGTCCGAATCTCATCCGAGTTCATTATATTCTTCTCCGACTCCCAGTCGGCAAGAGTCTTGTCCTCCATGAAGATAATATCTCGGCTCCGGAAAACCTTCTTGTCAACCGGATCCCACACTCGGAAACCGAACTCATCATCGCCATATCTGGGGAATATGCATGGCCAGGTCTTTGGATCCAACTTTCCTCTCCGGTCCTTAGCAACATGCACGTACACGAGACACCCGAACACCTTCAGATGCCTGTTATCCTTACCATTCCACACCTTTTGCGGCGTGTCTCCATCCAAGGGCACTAAGGGTGATCTGTTTATCACATACATTGTTGTTGACAGCGCCTCGGCCCAAAACGTCTTGGGTAGCTTAGCATGTGCTAGCATACTCCGGACCCTCTCCATTATGGTCTGGTTCATCCTCTCGGCCAGTTCATTTAGTTCCGGCGTCTTCAGCACGATAAATTCGAGCTGGATTCCCTTCGAGCGGTAGTACTCCTCTAACTGCCCCCGGTATTCTCCTTCGTTATTTGCTCGAAACGCCTTCAGCTTCTGTCCGGTTTCTCTTTCCACTATTGCGTGGAGCTCCTTGAAGACGGATAACTCCTAATCCTTCGTCCGGTTTCTCTTTCCACTCTTAATGGTGTGGCCCACAACCTCCTGTCGTGGTCATCTATGAACGTCACGAAGTACTGCGCTCCGGCATGGGACTTCGTGTCCACTTGACACACATCGGTATGCACCAACTCAAATGGTGCATTACGTCTCATCGGTGGCCTTGATCGGAAGGAGGTCCGGTTCTGCTTACCGACTAGGCAGTCGGTGCACCTCCCAAGATGCACGTTCTTCACCGGAATGAGGTTGTCATCGGCAAGCCTCTTCATCCCCTTCACGCTCATGTGACACAATCTCTTATGCCATAGCTCACCGGCAGTGTCAGATGCAACGTTCACTTCTTCCGGGCATAACCAGGCATTCATCAGGTACAACGTGTTGACCTTCCGGGCCCGAGCCACTATCAGTCTCCCTTTGCTAAATTTCATGACTCCGTTCCGGATGCTACCCGTGTAGCCTTCATCATCTAGCCCACCAGCTGATATCAGGTTCAGTCGAACCTCCGGAACGTGTCGGACAACCTTCAGCACTAGCTTGCATCCGGTTGGCGTTGTCAACCACACGTCTCCTATGCCGACAATTCGGCATGTACATTCATTCCCCATCCGGACACAGCCGTGATCACCGGTTGTGTAGGATGAGAAGCATTTCCGGTTCGGGGTAAGGTGGAACGATGCTCCGGAATCAACAACCCACATTGTCTCGTCTTCGGCAAGGTTCAACTCACTCTCCTCGGTGATGAGCATCAACTCTTCTTCACTTGCCGCGATTGCCGTCGTTCCCTTCCGGTCCGGTCCCCTCCGGTCTTTACCGTTCCGGTCTGGTGTCCGCTTCGAATCGGTACCGTCGGTTTCCTTGTCTTTTCGGAAGTGCCTACAGTTCTTCTTAAAGTGTCCAGGCTTGCCGCAATAGAAGCAAGTAGGCCTCCCCCTTGACTTTGACCGTGTCCCTGACTTTTCCCGGTTCTGGGGACTACAGTTCCTTTGTCTTCCTCGTTCTGATTTGGTAAGGAGTTCTTTGGAGTCGGAGCTCGTATCCTTGTCTTTCCGATGCGCCTCCTCATCTAGCAAGATCGACTTCACTCTTGCTAGGGATAACTGTTTCCCTTCCGGCCTAGCGTTGCCCAAAGTGACAACCAACGTCTCCCAGCTATCTGGGAGGGAACTGAGCAGGAGTAGTGCTAGTACCTCATCGGCGAGAGGTACTTCCAATGATGTTTCATGGTGGATCAGCCCCTGGAAGACATTCATGTGCTCTGCCATGCTGGAGCCATCTTGGTACCGGAGACTTACTAGCTTCCGAAATACTGAAACCTAATTAACAACATTTTTGTTCTGCAACATAATGTCGATCTTCTCCTAGAGCTCATGAGCCTTGCTCTCTTCATTGAAGTTGTTGTATAGGCTCATGTCGATGAAGCACTGTATGTACGTCGTTGTCTTCATGTGCATCACCTCCCATATAGGCTCATGTTGCTCTCTTAATTGAAGTTGTTGTATAGGTTCATGTCGATTTTGTCCGGTCTCTTGTCCCCGAACTAAACCGTCAACCAAAGATCTTTAACCACGAGCATGTCCCTCATCTTCAACTTCCACACTGAGTAGTTGGAGCCGGTGAGCTTGAACATGCTTCCCAACGAATCGTCCATTTTTCTATGTCGTTTTGCTCGAATACCAAATTGACGAGAAATATGCGGAATAATCTCCGGCCACAACCGAAGCGTAGATCACTTGATGACAATCAAAACACAGAAGAAATGGGAATGGAGGTAAGTACACAAAACAGAAAGAGAATACACGGGATATTAACGTGGAAAACCCTGAGAGGGAAAAACCACGGGAGTCCACAAACTCCAAATTATCACTATTTCAAGTAATACAACAAGGAGCACAGAAGCAACGACCTCTTGTTCACAATCTTCGCCTAGCGGCGGTTACAACAGAGACACAATCTCTGTATATCCCTCTCTCTCTTTGTCTTACGCACTGTACAACAGTTACACCAATAACTCTATCGTCGTCTCTATGGAGTTTGCCCTAGGTCATATTTATACTAATAGGACTTTCGGGCTATTTACAAATATAGCCCCAGTGGGCTCTCTGGAACATATTTACATATATGTCCCTTCCATCCGATTGAGAGGTTCTCACCGGGCCTGCAACATCCGGTTCTCACCGGGTCTTCCTTGTCGGGTACTCGTCATCCGGTTCTCACCGGGTCTTCCTTGCCGGGTACTCGTCATCTGGTTCCCACCGGGTCTGCATCATCCGGTTCTCACCAGGTCTTTCGATGTTAGGCATTCGTATCCCATCCGAAGGAACCGAGATCCTAACAATAATAGATAGTTAGCTATTGGCAATAGCTATTTAGCTATTACTAGTGGCTAGTTAGCTATGGTCATATTTTGATGCTAATTAGGAACGGTTGTAGCGAACTAGCTATTACCAGTAGCTTGTAGGAGACACAATTAGCTAAACCTATTATGTAGTTAAGTAGGAAACATAGCTATCTAGACCTAATGTTGCTAACTAGCTATGCCCCTACCAAATGTAGCAAATTAGCTATGGCCAATACCGTATGTCGCTAATTAGTTATGCCTGATCCCTGATGTAGTTAATTACCTAGTGATTGTAATCTCAATAGTGTATAGACTTATGACAATAATCTCAAAAATCAAAACAAAAGTTGAGATAAAGGTAAAAACTTCAGTTACATCAAGAAGATGAATGGGATGCTCCTCGTATTGACTCCTTCCAACACATTTCCTACATAAATCCTTCTTATTGGGTGAAACCCTACTCTCATTAGTCCAAAATATGGTGATTATATCCTTGATTTCTGATGTTATCGGTGTCACTAGCTTACATCTTGTTGTTAGCTTTAGTAGACTAGTTCCTTAACCACTTGAAATAATCTGGTTCATTGTATTGTAGACACTTTTTCTACTAACACCGATTACCTTAGATAGCACACCAAAGTTAAGATCGTCAACATCATTATTAAGTAACATCATTAGACTAGACCTTTTTAAGACAATATCATCTTCTGACTTGCTCATGGATACGAAACTATTACGGAGATTATTTACTAGTAAAGATGTTATGTTTGCATTAAGACCATCACAATCAACTAACTCCTTTATCCATGGATCATTTAATATTCCATAAAGCATGACCTTCTTGTGCGTCATTACGGAGATTATTTACTAGTAAAGATGTTATGTTTGCATTAAGACCATCACAATCAACTAACTCCTTTATCGATGGATCATTTAATATTCCATAAAGCACTACCTTCTTGTGCGTCATTGCTGATGTGCTTGGTCTGAACATTGAAATAGTCTACAACCTTTCTTTCTATGATAGTAGTCTCATTACTCCATTCTCAATGGTATTTAGACCTACATCGCAACCAATACTATCCTTACCTTTAGTAAATGTGTCTTTCTTTTCCTTCAACTTTTGACGATGTTTCCTTTTTTTCTGCCCAATACTTTCATATTGTTTGTTGTGTACTGATAGCGTCATCCCTATCCTGGTGATCCATGAGGGTTGTTCGTAAACACCCTCATTCCCCTTCCATTTGGCTTGACATATTCATTAGTAAATTGAAACAAAAAATAGACACGTAGCTAGTTACTAAACCACGTGCAAACCGGTTATTGACAGACAAAGATTATACACAAGATTATACACAACAATACACAAGATAATCAACAGATGAAGATGTAGATGCAACAACTACCAGTCATACCAAACAGTTATTGCAATCCAGGATAGAACACTGGCAGCAACTGAGAGTACAATGGTGACAATGGAGGAGTGAATAGTATCAACAATCCAGGACCAAACAGTGGCGGTAACTGAGTGTAGAATGGCGGCAATGGAGGAGTGAACTCCATCGGATCGAACAATGGCAACAATCTAGGACCAAACAGTGGCGGCAACTGAGTGTAGAATGGCGGCAATGGAGGAGTGAACTCCATCGGATCGAACAATGGCAGCAATCTAGGACCAAACAGTGGCGGCAACTAAGAGTACAATGGCGACAATGGAGGACTGAACTCCGTCGGAGCGAACAATGGCAGCAATCTAGGACTGAACAATGGCGGCAATGCAAGAGTAAACTCCGTCGAATAGAACAGTGGCAGCAATCCAAGACCAAACAATGGTGTCAATTGAGTGTAGAATGGCGGCAATGGAGGAGTGAACTTCGTTGGATCGAATAGTGGCAACAATCCAAGACCGAACAATGGCGGCAATTGAGTGTAGAATGGTGGCAATGGAGGAGTGAACAATGGCAGTAATCTAAGCCTGAATAGTCACAAACTGATGGCCAACGTGATGTGGCAATGGATCATGCATAATGGACCTAGGAATTTGGTATATAATTTATGGTGCACATTTATGGTGCTCATTTATATAATTAAACATTCTAATGTTTTCATTCATGGTGCAAAAAAGACTAGTTATCACTGGTAGCTTTTTGCATAGCTAATTAGATATGTAAAGGACGTAACTAATTGTTTCCACTCCCATGCTTTCCCCCTCATACATGATGTCGGAGGAAAGGTTTCATTGTAATCTATACCTTTTGTTGACCATAGCCTTTGCCACAATTGGTGCTTTGTATTGGTCAATTGTACCATTTGCATGTTTCTTAACTTGAAAAACCTATTTAGTACCAATCATCTCTTTTTCTTTAGGCAACTCTACTGGATTCCATGTTTCATAGCAGAAACAATCATATATATTGATATATCATCATCATACATACCTTGCTCATGAATTCAATTTCCTAATTCTTGTTGTTATTTTTTACACGCGTCACTTTTGATCCCATATGGACTCATGTTTTTATTACCCGTATAGGTGTATGGGAGAGTTAAGGTGTAATGTGTAAGGTGTAATGTGTAAGTGTAACTACCCCCATTTGGCATTTTGTACTGTCTTGATCTTGTATTATATAAACCCCCACCCATGGGCATGAAAAGGAGGAAATAATAGTGAGTTACCCCTCAACTTGTCTCTATCTCGATTTTTCCTCTCATTCTCTATGTGTCTCTCTCCCTCTCTCCTCACACATTCAAACCCCCCTTGAGAAGAAGTCTCTCTCTCTTTGTGTTTGTCTGTACAGATACACTCACTCTCCCTCTCCATCACTAATCTCTCTCTCCCTCCCTCTCTGCGTGTCTGTGTCTTTGTGTTAGAGAGTGGTGTGTGTGTGGACTCTCTATGTGAGAGCCAATCTCCGATGGCAATGGAGATTTCTCCTACTTCTATTTCTAATGTATCCAAGGCCTAATGGAAAGGGCATTTCAACCCCCTCCCCCTTTCCTCACTCTCTTTGCCAAAAACTCTAACCACCCTAGATTTCGCCTCTACGTCTAAGTGTTTGTCTATGTTTGTATGTGTGTGTCTTCAGCCTTCTTCTCTTCGTACTGTGGATCTCCAAGTTAAACATGGAGGCTTTCAGAAATCTGTTAGACACATTCATGGGAGTGAATCGCAATGGAGACGTGGAAGTCATGAAGAGGAAGTATTGTGATCTTTTCCAACTCACGAAAATGGATTTAGGAGCATGTTCAAAGATTTATTCCTTACAACTATGAAAAGAATATGAGGAAGCAAAAGAGAAAGGGAACAAAATAGAAACGTAATCCGAGCGTCAGCCGGGCAAGTGTTGGCTGAGAGATGGCTTGGAAAGCAGTCGACCAGACAGTCTAGCACCCTTCGGATGAAGACGACCGACGTCCGACAATCGGCTGATAGACAGGTGAAAGTGAAGGCCAAGAGCAGAGAGTCGGCCAGGAGACAATCAAAAGTGAAGGCCAAGAGCCAAGAGTCAGCCGAGAGACACGCGAAATGTAAAGGCCAAGAACCGAGAGTGATGGCCGAGAGCCGAGAGTCGGCCAAGCGTTGAGTGTCGCCTGAAAGACAGCCGAGAGCGATGGTCGAGAGGCAACCGAGACATGGTTGAGCGTCGATCGAGAGACGTTCGAGACGCAACCGAGAGACGGCTAAGAGATAGTGTGCCGAGTGCTAGCCGAGGGACAACTGCGAGATGGCCGAGTGACGGACAAGAGTGTTGCCAAGACGCCACCGAGAGATGGTCGAGCAACGCCTAAGGGACAACTGATCGGAAACTTAATAGCACTAAATCACTTATGTGAGACAAAGATTATGTTGTGCAAGATTATTCAAAGAGAACTACAAAAAGATACACAACAAATATTGTGCACAATACACCACAAATTTTAACGTGGAAAACCCGCGAAGAGGTAAAAACCACGGGACCTAGTCCAGAAATAAGCAAGGAATATGTAACTTGTTTACTCTAAACAAATTAGAGTACTATGAGAAAGAGAGGAATATGATATTTCCTCAACAACTTGTTTACCCAACAAAAAAAGACACAAAAATCAACCACCAAAACTCAAAGCATATGGTTGATGACAGAGGTGGAAATGTTCGAATGACGGAGTTTATTGGTGTACTCGAGAGCATTGAAGGAATGGGCCAAGAAAGAGAGTATGAGCTCTCTAAAATCTGTTTTTCCTCTACTACAAAGAAATGTTTGTTTTCCCCATTTTAACTCACTCTCAAAAAGTGAGTATAGATATGTAATGTCATCTTGTGTGACCCCTTTTCACACTATATTTAAAAAATACAAGTTTTGGGCATCCAAGGCCCATTTACATACTAAGAATGTGGACAAAGAACCTAACAATCTCCCCCTCTGGCCACATAGGAGAAGATTCCATTGAACCACTTAGTTTGTGTTCATTCCAACAAACTTGACACATAACTCAAGCTTTTCTTTAGAGACTACGTTCGTCAACATGTCAACAACATTTTCATCTATGTGAATTTTCTTGAGTTGTAGAAGTTGATCTTCAATTGCTGAGCACAACCAATGATACCTTACATCAATATTTTTCGTACAAGAATGGTACATCAAGTTCTTGCTCAAATCTATTGCACTTTGGCTGTCACAGAAGATCACATAAGTTAGTTGACTTAAACCCAAATCTGAAACAAACCTTTTCAACCACAGCATCTCTTTGGCAGCTTCAATGGTTGCAATATATTCTGCTTCTATTGTAAACAAAGCAACACACTTTTGCAACTTAGATTGCAATGATATGGCTCCCCCTGTAAATGTAAACAGGTAAGCCGAAGTAGATTTTCTCCCATCAAGATCCCCTACCATATTTGAATCTGAAAAACCTTCAAGAGTTTGTTTAGAATCTCCGAAACATAAACATAATTTTGATGTACCTCTTAAATATTGAAAGATCCATTTTACGGCATCCTAATGAGACTTACCTGGATTAGAGAGATATATACTTACAACATGAATGGCATGGGCAATATCTAGCCTTGTGCTTACCATAGCATACATCAACGAGCCAATCACTTAAGAGTAAGGAATTGAAGACATCTCTTCTTTCTCTTGCTTGGTATGTGGACAATCTTTTCTACATAATTTAAAATGGCTAGCAAGGGGGGTACTTACCAATTTTGCATTATGCATATTAAACCTCTTTAATACTCGTTCTATGTATTTTTCTTGAGAAAGCCACAACTTTCCACATTCCCTAGTGCAAGCAATATTCATGCCAAAAATATGTTTAGCTTGGCCTAGATCTTTCATGTCAAAGACCTTACATAGATCCACCTTTAACTTGTGGATATTGTCCATATCTTGTCCTACAATTAGCATATCATCGACATAAAATAAGAGAATTATAAAATTACCTTCAAAAAAATGCCTAACATACACACAAAGATGTCCATTAGTCTAGGTGTAGTTTTGACTTACCATAGATGAATCAAACCTTCTATACCATTGTTGTGGTGCTTGTTTTAAGCCGTAAACGTTTGCTTAGCTTGCATACCATATGCTCCTTTCCTTTCTCTTTGAAGCCCTCCGGTTGTTCCATGTAGATATCTTCTTTCAAGTCTCCATGCAAGAAAGAAGTCTTTACATCAAGCTGCTCAATCCCAAGATTTAAAGTGGCTGCCAAACCTAAAACAACTCGAATATTTCATCAAAATCAATACCTTTCTTTTGGCCGAAACCTTTTACAACTAAACGAGCCTTATGTTTTACAAGGTTACCATCACCTTGTTTTAACTTAAATACCCTTTTATTTTTCAAAAAAAATCTTCCCTTAGGAAGTTCTACTAAATCAAAGGTATTATTTTTCTTTAATGAATTCATTTTGTCGTGCATGGCTTTTATCCAATCATCCTTATCTTTATGGTTTAAAACATCATAATAACTTTTAGGCTCCCCCTCATCAAAGATCAAGACATAATCTGAACTAGGATACCTTATAGATGGTTTTCGTTCTCTGGTAAACCTTCTCGGTTGTTGATTGACAACCTCTTGTAAGGAAGTTTGCTACCCCCGCTCAAGGCCTCTCTGTGGTAAAATATCATCATGATTAGCTTCAACCCTATTATTTATAATACCTGGTTCATCAACATCTTCATGGTCTTCGCCTTGTTGGGAAGCATCTCCATATGTGGCATCTTTAGTCGTAGGAATCGGGCCAAAACCAATAAGACCACCATCTATTTGAGTGTTGGATCCTTTGACCTTTTCAACATCTTCGATAGTTTGATGCTCAACAGATACCACATCACGACTTCGAATAAGCTTCCTTTCTATTGGTTCATAACATCTATAACCAAACTCATCTTGGCTATACCCAATAAAAATACATTCTTTCGATTTAACAACTAACTTAGACCATTCATCTTTAGGTATATGTACAAAATATTTACACCCAAACACACGTAAATGATCATATGAAACATACCAAACTCTATTAGGAACATCACCCTGCAATGCAACAGTAGGAGATAGGTTAATAACATATGCAATGGTACTCAAAGCCTCACCCCAAAAGGATTTGGATAACTTCGCATCCGAGAGCAAGCATCGAACTCTTTCAACTAGAGTTCTATTCATCCTTCCCGCCAAGCCATTTAGTTGTGGGGTTTTTGGTGGTGTCTTTTGATGCTTAATCCCATGCTCTCAACAATATGCATCGAAAGATCCATGATATTCCCCACCAATGTTGGTGCGAATACATTTCAGCTTCTTTCCTATCTCTCTTTCTACAGAAGCATGAAATTATTTGATAACATTAAATACTTGGACCTTAGTTTTCAATGTTCGAACCCAAAGTTTTCTAGAATAATCATCAATAAAAGTAACAAAATAGAGTGTACCACCTATTGACTTTACCTTTAAAGGACCACAAACATCTGAATGTACCAACTCAAGTACCTCTTCCTTTCTTGAAGAAGAATGTGTATGCATCAAATGTTTCACAAGAACGAAAGTTGTTATGGAGATTTCTAATCTCAGTGCTTGATAATGGTAGACCAGTTTTATTGATGGGGGATTTTAATGTTTGTTGTGAGACAGATCAATCAACATCTATCGACTCTATTATGGATGGACCAAAGGCTCAAGAATAGAGAGATTTTGAGACTAATGTCATGTTAAGGGATGTATGGAACCTGGTTAACGGAGAGATTTTGAGACTGATCAACGGAGATGAACCTGGTTATACCTTTCAATCGGCTCAATATAAGGATACTTGGAGTAGGTTGGATCAAAAGTATGTAATGCATACTGAAGGATTTTAACCAGAGATTTTGGATATTTCAATGTCTTATGGGTCAATTATATCAGATCATTTTGCATTAATTTTTTAATTCACTCACCACTCAATTAGAGCTTTTCATGAGTTTTTAGGAAAACCGTCATTGATTTTTAATTCATCATTTTTGGATCATGAGGTTTTCCATGCCTATATGTGTCAATTGATCAATGATACATTTGCCTATCGTGTTCAATTTGAAGGTATGAAGCATGGGAAGTATTTGTTGCAAATGTTCAAAGGTTAACTAGGTATTATGGAATTCACCATACTTTTAAAAGGAGAAAGAAATTAAGTCTCCTAGTTTATTTTCTTGATAAATGAAACTCATTGTTAACTTATTGGCCAATGGATGTAGAGTTGATGGGATATCAAGAGGTATTAATTTATGCGATGCATGATCTTACAACAAAAAATTATCACCATGCTAGACTACATCATCTAAGACAACAAGTGGAGGATGCTAATGGTCAATCACATAAGTTTTTCCTGACCTTCATGAATCACATGCACAACATAATGTGGTAAGGTTAGAGGAAAATGGTATCATGTGTTCCAATCCTCAAGAAATTGTGAAGAAATGCATAGAATATTATACACAATTGTTGGAACACGTTCGCATTCACGAGTGGAAGGATCGCGCTTAAATGGAAGGATAAGGAATATTTTGTTTGATTTTAGTACCTTTTTAGTGATAATACAAGACACATTGATACCAGTATCATACATTCTGAAATATATTATGAAAAAGGTTAAAAATCCACCATTTTCGTGATTTACCAATAAATTAAAAAAGTGAAATTTCAAAAAGTTACATTCTCAATTTATATCACAAACTTTACAACCAATGTTTTTTTTTATAAGAAACGATATTCATAGGAATCAAAAGAATTCAAAACACATGCTTTTATATTACTCGATTTGTTACAAGCGGAAGGTAGTACCACTTAATAGCCAAAGATACATTCATGATCACTCCTTTACAGACAATCACTACTATAACTACTATACAATGAGGATTCCTCCACGTCATCCTCGGATGTACCAATCAATGCATTATCTTCATCATAAACCAAATGGTGTGACTCTAGATTATGTGCAGCAAATCTCGTTTGCCTTCGACTTGAGCCACCTTGTAGACTTGGTAATTTTTCTTTTATTATGTCTATTGTTGACTTCCTTAAACATCCAGCTTTTGTAAGCATGAAGTCATACACGATGATATACACATCAGAGATATCAAGGGTCGAGGTGTTATGAATGTTTCGCTTCCTCTTCCTACTCCTTGTCGTCAAGCATCCAATCATCTCCCCTGTATACTTACCCGTAAAAGCATTTTCACTTCTAGTGTTTTACCAATGCACATTTATAGACTTGATCGTGTTTTCTATTTCAGTGGCCTTGTGAGTTGCCATCAGCAAGTGTTGCAATCAACATCGCCACCACGAGCTCTTGCAAATTGCCTTGCCATCTAGCTTCAACTGCTTTGGTCATCCTTGGTCCCACATAAATGTCTCTTTGTTGTGGATGAACCAAATTGACATTAATCGCATTAGTTGGTTGCTCTGGAGTTTTATTTACACGATCATGTGAATGACATTTACAAAGTCCAATTATCACCAGATACACAATTGTCAATAATTCCTTTCTGATCACTAAAAAAACATCCCACTAGGACGTGTCTTGTTGTGCAGCATATTTCTTTGCGGCCTCAATATGCTTCCTTTTTTCTGTTAAGGCTTGGGGCCATAAGTGTTTTGTTCTTCTACCAAGTCACTATGCAACTATCCTTTCTTCTCAATTGGCATTTGTTTAGCTCCATAGACTATTGTACTCAGCATACAAAGTAAGAACAGGCAACCGCCTTCAGGTTCCCATTTTGTAGAAGATAAATATTGCTTGGCATACAAAAGCGTAGAACCACTTATTTCATTTTTCTTTATCATAAAAATGTGATTAAACCTTATATTGTTTAATTGGGCGAGCACTTTAACATTCCCAACACCCCCATCTGATATATATCTCTTAAAGTCATATATATCCTTCAAATGTAACACTTTTGGGCGTGGTGTGTAGGCATCACAAATGACATCAAATTGTTTAGGTAATGTGAAAGCATCATGCTGAGACAATTGTCTAGAGAATGTGCTAAACATCTTATCTATATGATCATGTGTGTGGCCAACCAAAAGAAATTTGACTTTCACTTTTCTAAACAATCCTTGGTTGACCAACATACTTAGATAGCCAAAGACACTTGAATTTTTGTTCTCTCTAGTAGTATTGTCCAATTGAATGTAGAGAACAAGGGGGAACGGTTGGCCCCAAGACATCAAAACTCAGTGAATCATTGTAACTGTTAGGTTAGAGTCATTGTGAACATTGGGGTATGAATGAAGACGTGAGGTCCAACTGACCTATTATAAGCCAAACATCCCACCAAGTGCATTTGAACAAGGCACTCATCATTGATGTCTTTGGGGAGCCTCCGCATATGTGGTAAGCACGTCTTCTTCTGGTCCATGCCATCGATCATTACGCACATGTATTGTTCGGGCCTCTTCAAACATTTCTCTCTATGATGCATCGCCTTCTTTTGTTCTAACGATTGTGCCTCACAATGCTCCTATAGTAACTTCTTATTCATATCCTTTTCCATTGTTGTCTTCGCACCTTTAGCCAAACTTTTAAGGTTCGCATAAATCGGGCAATACCCCATGTGTACTTTACGCGGAATAATAGCATTTGAAAACAATGTTCTCCACAATCTTGAGAATTGGTTGTATGTGACATATTTATTACTTGATAATAGCATTTCTGATCCATAGACATCATAAACTTCCCGACATGTGTAATTATCAGAGAGGTGCATCTTGCCTGTAGTGGGCATTACTTCACAATTTAATTGAAAGTAAATTTTCATCTAACCAATAGCATGTCTTCCAATTGCACCTTTCATACTTGGAACCTCTTTACAATTGACAGTCTGATCCCCACTAAGAAGACTTTGTTATACTCTATGTAGTCGCATGTTACTAACACATAGCACGATTTTGAATGCAACTCTACATATTTGTTGCACAAGGAAGATATAATAGTCGAATGATACTTTGATCCCCGAAAACTTGTCAGACACCAATTGCATATGTGAAACAAGGTAAGTGTCTTGCTCATCAGCCGTCATCGAAAAATAGTAACGCCTTAATTCTCACAACTTTGCTTTTCCAATCATTGACATACAGCCACGAGCACAACATGTTTTGTTGACATCAAATCCAAGTTGCTTATCTAATGTCACCAAGTTAAATCTGGCCAAAAGAATTCTACATGAGATTCTTCTAATATGCATAAGGCTTCCCGATTTCTTTTCTTGAGTAGAAATAGGGGTAACCATATTAGAGTCAATTACATTGTTGTTAGGTTGACCGCCCATGATCTTCGATGTTTCATTGGCATTACCTTCATTGCTTGTATTTTTATTGACATCGTATTCTTCGATAGAGAACTCTTCACATGAGTCGTAATTCACATGAGGTATAGGAGAAGAAACAATATTCTTTGATAGAAAATGATGTATCTGTCGACAGACAATACTCTTCAACCAAAAACGGTGAGTTTTCACTCATGACTTAAGATCCAAACAAAGCTCTCAAAATTATGTGTTTAAGCTAATATAAGAGATTGAAACAAATGGTAACTGCCTCTATATACATAAGCTCCCTCAATCTAATATCTATATTATTTATTATTATATAAAATAAACAAATAATACAATAAAGAAAGATATTGTTATTATATAAAATATATTTTATTAATTATATTAATAAATCTATACACTTGTCATTATAATGGACATAAAATTTATTTTATACCTTATTAATCATATAGTCTATATTTAAAATTAAATTTACTATATACAAATAATATATTATTACAAATAGTTCAATAATGAATATCACAATAATTTAAAAGTGACATTCCCCACGTGTAAGTTAACTTGCTATTCTCATAATGTGTATTAAATAAAATATATATAGTCTTTATATACATATAGTATATATTCACAATCATTAGAGAGTCATAAATATGTTTGTTTCCAGTCTTCAATCATTGGTTTATTCATGAATATCATAATCATTTGGAAGTGCTAATCCCCTATAAATGGGAGGACCTTGTCATTTATGGGATCTCACATGCGCAATCGATCACACAGAGCACTCAGAGCCCAAGAGCACACAGAACATCACCAACGCAAGAGCACACAACCATCTCCCTGTCACCAACAAGCATGAAAATCATGTCTTCAAAGAAGATTGAGCATACGGACTCCATGTAGGCAACTAACTGTATGGACACTTCATTGTTTTGTATCTTTTCCGGCCATGTCCAAACATACATAGGTCTTGATTCAAACAGGAACTCGATTTGGCGTATCGAGTTCCTGTTTAAAAGCTTCTATTTTAAACAGGAACTCAAAATGCCATATCGAGTTCTTGTTTAAAACCCTCTCCTTACACACAAACTCGATACGGCGTATCGAGTTTGTGTTTACAGTAGAGCTTTAAACACAAACTCGATACGCCATATCGAGCTTGTGTTCAAAAGGTTTAATTTAAACACAAACTCGATACACTGTATCGAGTTTGTGTTCAACAGGTCTACTTTAAACACAAACTCGATACGCCGTATCGAGCTTGTGTTTAAAAGGTCTACTTTAAACCCAAACTCGATATGGTGTATCGAGCTTATGTGTATATAGGATAAACTACTAGAATATCCTCATCCAAACACGATTTTAGATGGCAATTAGGGAATATGACCTGAAGTCTCATAAAATACGTGAAAATGTCACATGATTTAGACTTATAACATCAAAAAGACCATATCTTTGATCCTTTATGAAACATTAAGTTCGCTAGACCTAGAAAAATTCTCAAGAACCTAATTTTATCATAGAATAGTCTAAGACACATTTAAATATACAATAGAGGTCCATTAGTTTCACCTCTAGCATTACCTTGCAATAAAGGGAATGAAACAAAACGCTAGCTAGTATTAGTAATTATCTAGCTACGGTAAATTTGATTATAGCCTAAACCTTAGGACCGAACTGACATATATTTTCCCACTTCCTCTCTTTAATAGTTCC
The DNA here is from genome assembly GCF_043228905.1 of Azolla caroliniana. NCBI lineage: Eukaryota > Viridiplantae > Streptophyta > Polypodiopsida > Salviniales > Salviniaceae > Azolla > Azolla caroliniana. The sequence goes on from NW_028230444.1 coordinate 16,840,530, forward strand.
TTTGAGAACATCTCCGACCTTCATGTTAAGAAAACTAAGCTAAGATATCAAGGTTCACATGTGGAGAACAAGAAAAAACCAGTTGCACAGAACGTGAAAAAGGGAAAGAAACTTCTTTTCCACGAGGATAATAGAGATCAACCATCTGATGAAGTTGGTCAGAAGAAGATGGTGGCAGCAACTTGTGGTGAGGACCATCCTGGCCGTATATGCAGTGCAGTATATGGCCTAGAAGAAGCAGGTTGTGTTGTATGCCGCAAAAAAGAAGGGGGGCGGTAATCTTGATCAAGATAGACCCTTTATGTATGGCCATATCTTACGCCTGGACTATGAAGATTCTAATTCCCTAACTTTATTGTAATGGTGGACTGCTCTAAGGGAGTCCGTAAAATGTTCCTCTCGGAAGATCAGCTTGTCAAGGAGTCTTGTGGTCCTAAATCTTTTAAACTCACTCTTGAGATTTCTCAAAATCTGATAATAACATTAAGACCATATATACAAGGCCACATAACTCTAAGGGATGCCTCGCTATCCCTGGTAAAGGCCCCAAAAAAGTTATGCAAGGTGCAATCGAGACCTAGAAAGAAAAATATGACAAAGATCAAACTCTGAATCATCAAGCTCATTTGAAGACAACGAAACTCGGCTGACGCCAGGGGCTGAACTAGCATTCGGTGTCTTATCCTCTGAGCAAAATAAGATTCATAGAGAGTTAATGCAAATGAAACTGGTGAGAGAAGGGCAAGTCTTCAATTTGCCTATAACACACATTCATAGGCCACCAGTAGATGTGAAAACAGGACGAAGACCACTTGAGATTAGAGAGCCACATCGAGTGCATGTTCAAAATCTCAATAAGAAAATGAAATAAATCCACATGCGACAGTTGTACCCTTTATTGTCATGGTGGCTCCTAAAGAATGTTCCACAATTGAGGATTTTGACGTGAGAAAGCATGATCAATACAATTACTTTGTAATTGGTGGATCACATTCGACTGAAGCACGACGACAACTTGTAAGAGAGCACCAAACCAATTTCTTCTTCAAGTATGCCGAGTGCAAAATATATGTGGGCCTCACAACTGAAGAGGCAAAACTCTTAGCATGGGACCACAGCAATGACAATGACTACCGGCAAAAAATGTCATCCATCGAACGGATAAGGTTCTTCCACCATGAGTACTTGGACGTCAAACAAAAGTTCGTTTTAAAGCTACACCCCGGACTACGACGTCAATGTCTTCATGAGGTCGGCATTGTGGTTCATGATAATGTTAAGTCAGATGGTCTTTACAAGTACGAGTCATGGTTTCAACTAGTGTTTAGAGATGGAGATGTCTAGGACCTACAAAATCAAATTTTTTCAATGTGGGAGAATAAAGAGGTCAAGGGTCAACGGCAAAAGAAATGTAAGGTAGACCCCCAGCTCGAATTAAAATCACTTGCGAAGAAAATTGACTGGTCTTTTGAAGAAGCGGTCGACGACATGAAGTTGTCTCTCTGAAGAGCAATGCAAGGTATTAAGGATGACCAACTTTTGGTGTCTGTTTTGTCAAGGGTTGTGGCCAAAGAATTGAGCCTCGAAGAGATGGTCATTGAGTTCAACAAGTAAGTCTTCTCAAATAGTTAAATGAAACAAATATGGGTTTATATAAAGTTCTAATCTCTATTTGTGATTTCACAATCATAAGGTGTATATGAAGATCCAAGAAGTTATGATGAAACAACTTGGATGTATAACTTGGGAACAAGTGATTGAGGATTACCCTCTGACGTCTTCATATAAGGCGTTATCTAAGTATTTTATTGCATTCAAGGATTGGGTTAGTATTTGTCTTTATAATAAAGTTTTCTTAATATGTAGATGTTGTGTATTAATACTCGATGCCTTATTGTCTCTATTAGAAACCATGTCGTGGTAAGAAACCAGGAGAAGTCAAGGATATACACGACTTCCCAACATCCTTCCTTGCACATCTCGAGAGAGCCAGAAACAAAAAAGAACGTCGCTTAGTTAAGGCATATGAAATGGAAGAAGATGGCTCTTTCAAAAAAATTAGCCACAAAAAACACATTATGAAATATCTCTACTATAATGTGATTTGTTGCGATGTCGTTGAGATGATCCAGAAAGTGCCAAAGAAGGAATATGCACTATTGATTGCATATATTCCTTATGGATTTCGAATGGTTGGATCATCATACAACGATGAACCTTTTAGGTTCAAACAATTAGAAAAAATGGTTAAGGATTTTGCTAAGCTGAGGACTGCATCCTTGTGGAGGAAAGTCGTGTTTCATAGTATGGACCAAGGGTACTCGGTAGCTCAAGTGTTGAGAACTCATTGCCATGGCATCGAGAACCTTGCTTAGTAAGGATTATTTATAAGTCTCATTCACCATACCTTCGTTCCTAATTTATTGAATCTATTCTTAACTCTCCCATATTTGTTATAGGATAAAAACCAACGTCAATAGAAGACCAACCTTTTGGTTCGTAAATGCCATTGAGTACATTATGGTTGGCTACTTCGATGAAATAAAGAAACAAAGAAGCAAGGAGCATTCTAATGCAGTCGGAGGTTCAAACCTGTTGGTATATCCAACAGTCACACGGAAATTGCGACATGTCACCACGATAGAACGAGGACTTCTCAACCCATCCCAAAAACCTCAACGACTTATGATGCGTTTGATTGAAATGTTCTCGATAGAAGGAGATTGGATATTAGAACTATTTTCTAGCACAGGTATTCCTCGAACTAGGTTTACGTTATTGAGATAATCAATACGGATTCTTATGGTTCGATAACTAAGTCTTCTTGCCCTTTCTTTACAGGGACAACGTCTACATGCGCATTTAGCAATGGGCTCGGTTTTGACTCAAACTGAATCGAACCGATAAACTGTGGCTTAACGGTTTATAAGTTCGAAGATAAATAAATGGTTTGGTTTGGTTTCAAATGTTACTAATCGATTTCGGTTCGGATCGGATCGGTTTTGAACTTACTGGTTTAGTGGTTTATCGGCTTATCGGTTTCTATTTATGTGGTTCGGTTTAAAGGTTTAAAGGTTTATAGCCTTATAGGTTAATAAACACTCATAAATTTTCCCTATAAGCTCTAACTTTCAACTTTTGATTTTAAACTTTAGTTTAAATTATTAAATTTTATATGCATTATATGTAGAGTCTCCTTTTCATTTATGATGATCAAATTAATGATAAGTGTAATGATCAAATTTATGATAAGTATAATGAATAAATTTATGATGATTTTCTCACATAAATTTATGATAAGTATGATGACTAACATCAATAAAAAATGGTTTGGTTTTTATTTATGATAAACAAGTTTGGTTTGGTTTTAAATTTTTCATAAACGGTTTGGTTTTAAACGGTTTAGTTTCTCCTATTCTTTAAACTGTTTAGTTTAACAGTTCAGCTCTAAATGGTTCGGTTTAAATGGATTCATAAATTTTAAACAATTTGGTTCGGTTTTTATTATTAATAAATGGTTTGGTTTGGTTTCAAGGCCAAGAAACCAAATCGGGCCCATTGTTATGCGTATTGAAGCTCTTCAGAAACATTGTAGCATTGGAGAAGGACGAGGAGCAGGTTATATTTATTAATATGAGGATTGAGGCCTTGTGGGAATGCCCAGACCAAGATGAGGAGGTCGGTGCAAAGCACATCCCTGATAGGGAAAGGTTTCAACCGTCTTCAGGACAGCCTATTCCTCCATTAGCTAGGGAACCAAGTGAGCTAATTGAGCTTGATGAGGACCTTATAGAAGATCTTACGGTTGCTCGGTTAATAGGGAAAGACAGTGCACAAATAGCTGTAGAGACGTCTCTAAGGGATGAAGAGGATAATGGCATTGATTATTTGATTGCTAAGTAATAAAATGTTTTGTTGATGATGTGTAAACTTATGAATTCCAAGCTCTAATACAAATTTTGGGTTCTTCCATTGGTGTACTCCATTGTTTATATTCTTCTATATGTTTCAATTATATTCCTATACTTGGTTTGTTGACTTATGACATTGGTTTCATCGCATCTATTGTTGACTCTAATATGGAGAAACATGAATTAGTTAACCTTAAGGTTGATTTCGTTCAAACTTTACCTAAACATATTATCCCTATTGAATGGTCGTCAAGACTGTCCATGTCGTTAATTGAGATCGGTTGTCGATACTGTCAAACTATGTCTAATATATAACAGTTCATATATTATGGATCTTTGTCTTCTATATCTGCTTAGAATGTGTAGTGTGTTCTTAATTATCAAACTATTATGTTTGTTTGTTTTCCATTGCTGCTTACATTGTGTAGTGTGTTGATAATGGTCGATGACACATTGTTCCATTAGTTGCACAACCTTGGAGTACACCTCTCATCAATATCCACATGTTTCATACGCTTGTAGTTCCACTAGTATTATCCTTCGGAGTTCGATCCCATGCGAATCACCTAAGGATTAGATTAGATCAACTTTAAACACAAGTATTAAAAGCCTTAATAAGTTTGTTATTTTCAATCACATTATCCTAAGGTTCACTATCTTACATTGTCCACAATTATATACATACGAGTATGGGTCAAACTATAAATTATAACTCATTTTATTAGCATGGATACAATTACACCTCATATTTTTGCAAAACTTAGCAAACAAATATAAGTCTTCATTTGAGTGTTTGCCATGTCGCACAAAAGCTCGATATTGAGCCATTGTTGAACTTTATTATAATGGCATTAACATATCAACACATCCAAAGTTAAGTGAATTTCACATGTTCTTCACTCGGAGACCTATCATGTTTTATGAATTTTGCAAATTCTAATCAAGTTGTGGAACATGTGATACTAGTGCATCCAATTTTTGTAGAGAGGGTATATTTGGATATTTACAAAAGGAATCTACATGTGGAATGCGCGAGCCTTCCACTTGTGAACGTGAACGTGAACGTGTTCTTTGCCATGTCACACAAAAGTGTGATATTGAGCCATTGTTGAACTTTATTATAATGGCATTAACATATCAACACATCCAAAGTTAAGTGAATTTCACATGTTCTCCACTCGGAGACCTATCATGTTTTATTAATTTTGCAAATTCTAATCAAGTTTTGGAACATGTGATACTAGTGCATCCAATTTTTGTAGAGAGGGTATATTTGGATATTTACAAAAGGAATCTACATCTGGAATGCGCGAGCCTTCCACTTGTGAACACGAACGTGTTTTGGATGTACAAGTGTGTATCACTGATAATGTTAAAAAGGATAGAGATGTATTTTTTAATGGAGTGAAAAATCATGCATCGCATGATGTGGCACAATCATTACATGCTAATATTTCAAAGGATGAGGTGGAACATGTCGTGTCACATCTTGCTAATGATAAGAGTCCTAGGTGGGATGGATTAACACATGAACTCTTTAAAAAATATATGATTAAGTTAAAGGGGCCTTTTACAATTTTATTTCAGAAGGTGTGGACATCAGGGGAAATGCCTCATTCTTGGAAGATTGGTTTGATAAAGCTTTTACCAAAGGTGTCTTCTCCATCTTCCTTTGTTCAATGGAGGCCTATTTCATTGATGAGGGGAATGTACAAGATTTTTGCAAAAGTGATGGCCAATAAGTTGCATAAGGTTTTACCTTCTATTATTCATAATGCTCAATATGGGTTCTTAGCAAAAAAGAGACATTTACATAATATTTTAAATGTTCAAATGGCAATTGACTATGCAAAGGAATCTAAACAAAAATTAGTGTTGCTACAATTGGATATCGAGAAAGCCTATGATAATGTGGATTGGTCATTTATAAATCAATTGATGTCTCATATGGGTTTTGGTGATCATATGTCTAAATTGATATACACATTAGGGGAGGTTTCGGTTCACATGTGATGTTTAATGGAGAAGTAACACAACCGATTTCTATTCGGAGATCAGCTAGACAAGGTTGTTAGATAAGTCTTTTACTCTTCACTATTGTGACACATCCTATTCTTGTTAAGTTACACAATATGGCTATGGAGGAAGAATTGCTTGTACTAAGGTTGCCATCAGGGAAGCCATGTATTGTTCAAGCTCTCACAGATGACCATATTATGTTTTTGGCACCTAATCAGGAAAATATTAGTAAGACAAGAGATGTGTGGGAATTGTTTTGCAAACACTTCAGGGTTGAGAATTAATATGCATAAATCTATCCTCATTTCATGTACAAAACAAAATGTGTTAGGGTTGGGGTGGTCAAAAAGGGTAGTACATCATGGTATGATTTGTCGTCACCTTGGATATCCAATTGGGATGGAAGTTTCTCATGTGAATCTTATTGAGTGGGTATCAAAAAGATTGGAGGATAAGTTTATGTATTGGAGGTCTCAATTTTGGCCTTTTCATATACGACTTAAGATGGTCCAATCGATTATGGTCTCTATGGTATCTTATTATCTTCCTTTGTTCCCATGGTCAAAGAAAGCTCTTGAAATGTTGTCACGGTCAATGCGAATGTTGTTATGGAAAAGAAAAGGGAAAAGTGCCTTATGTGGTTGGCATGGGATCATGTTTGTACTCCGAAGCATCTTGCTCGGACATCAATATTGAATCTATATGAGCATATGGTGGCTCGTCAATATACTTTCATGCAATTGATGTTTGAATGTGTACAACCTTGGACAGAAATGGTGGCGTGCTTTATAGAGAAGAACAGAATTAAACTTGGAAACATGAAGATTGAAGCTAATTGGTGGAATGTAATTAATTCTGACAGGGATGTCAAATGTGCAGGGTCTATGATAGTCAATCATTTGTTGACATCTTGGCAAAGTATGTTGGATTTTGTGGAATGGCACCCTCCACAAGAAAGAGGATGTGCCAATTCATTACAAATGGAGGTTTTGGCGACATCAAGATTGTTGAGGTGGGAAGGTAAACAAATTCTTAACCTTCGATTTAATCAGATGGCTAGATTGGGTTTGGTAGCAATTAAGGATGCTATGTTGGTATCACAAAGAAGATTAATGGTCTTTCGAACAATAAGATCAACATTTCATATTCCAAAAGGTTATACCTATTTGGGATAAGTTGCAAGAAATACTATCTTCGTATGAGCCAATTCCTAATTTAGATGGACAATCTCAAGAGCTTGATTGGAGGTTTGTTGTATATAAGAGATTGACTATGATCTCAACAAATGTTGCTTATCACAAGTTGATTGACAAACATAAGTGGTTGGAAGAAAGGGTTATAAAGATATGGGGTTTTCATAAGCCCATTACTTGGTGGCTTCATGTGATCAAGGCAGATTGGTGTTCTCAATTGATGCGATGAGCCAAGGTATTTATTTGGAGAGTTATGGTTGGAGCTTTACCATTGGGGGATGCATTAAAAAAAAGAAACATTACTTAAGGATCGTGTTTCTTTTGTTCGGTGGAATTGGAACATAGTAGGCATCGATTTATTTCATGCCCGATGGCAATGATGGTTTGGAGGAGTATCAATTTACTGTGGATGCCTCTAACTAGAGTAAGCCTATCTTCCTTCAGTTGGGTTTTTGCACATATGGAGAACAATGAAACAATGCCTCATTTTCAAATTATTTTTGCGTTCTTGAAGTATTGGGACTATGGTTCAATTGGAATATGTGGAATGCCTTCACTTTTGATTCACAAGTTGGGGTGAGAAAATATGTTCTAAAGTTAAAAGGACTTCTTTTGTGGCAATTGACAGTGCTAGAGAAGTCACGAAATCTCAAACATGAAGAGAGAGAACTCAGCAAGGTCACATATCATCATATTCGCCATTTGAATTGGTGTGTAGGGTAGCATTGAGTTTGGAGTCATAGTAGTCTTTACATACCATAGATAGAAGGGGTTCTATACTTTGTAGTAAGTTAGTCATGATGGTGTTTTTTCTTTCATAATGAAAGCCATTATTTACGAAAAAACGAGAGAGAGCACATCAAAATAGAGGAAGAAAAAAGAGAGAGACATAGAGAGAGCACATCAAAATAGAGGAAGAAAATAGATCTTCAAATCAAAGAAGAAAAAGAGGAAGAATACATCCAGGTAACGAATCTGATTGCTACATTAGAGAATCATTTTAAGTTATATGTTTTTTTTCCAAAAAACAATACTACATTAGTATTAGAAAACGCCATGAGGCTAACCTACAAGATATACCACAGATCCCCTTTTTCTAAATTCTAACCAACGGCTTAAATAAATACTTTGGTGTAGAGTAAAACCACCCCACCTTATCAGAAAGTCGTCTATAAAATATACCTATGTCCCAGATGGCATGAAACTCCAATCGCTTAACCTTTGGTAGTTGCGTACTACCTTTTATACTATCCAACAAACCTTTGAGATTATGCACAATCTCTGTCCAAATCCCAGACATTATTTAGGCAAGTCTTTCCGTCACATTTTGAAATACCTTCAAACATCAAGCCTTCCAAATATAACAAATTGTAATACTACTTACCAATTGCCATATTTGAGGTTTATCTGTCTCTATGTGTGGATTCAAAGGTATCAATTTCTTTTCCATCAAACCACGTCTCATCGCAATAGCATCTACAACCTCCTCTTGTTCATATACCATAGGTTTACCTTATACCACTGCCCATAATACCACTCTCCATGTATACACTGCTCGAGGATATACTAGTATTGATAATGTTATGATTTGTTTCCATATGTCCATAGCAAAACCACAACTCCACGAACAATGCTAAGTAATCTGTACTAGATCCATACAGAAAGGGCACGACATCTTTTCTACATTAACTTTTTTCCACCCATTAACTGGTATAGCTTATGAACCAACAACCAACGGAAACAAACAATTTTTGTGCTCATTTTTATACCCCCACGGTCGTTTCCAAAATTGTTTGAGATGTTGTGGAGAAAGTCCATTTCATCTCCAAAAGACATTTGCAGTTGGTTCTTTCCATGATCTAGCACCTAATATTTAAGTTATATGTTTGAACCTGCAAAGCTCCTTTGTCCAACATACTACGATAAAGATTCTAACAAATTGGATGCATGCACTAGAGAGTGGTTACAAGCATGATGAAATCATTTTGGTGAGGATTCATATGTATTGATTAAATAGAAAAATGCAAAGGAGAAAGACGATCTCTCATTGTGAGGATAAGGAGTTGTCTTAGAGGTAAAACCATGCACGAGTCTTGGAAAAATTGTTGTGATCATATGATGAATGGGGGCAATCTTCTCCATGGATAATGAGACTTTGGAGGATAGGTTCTTATTTTGCTACTACTATCAATAACATGTGAAACAAGGGTTTTCCTAAGATGAATAAGATCAAAAGCAAATATTGTAAATGATAAAATATGATGAATCACATGTGAAAGACGGTTCTATAAGATGAATAAGATCAAAAACAAAAAAAACAAAACCAGCTCCTAAATATTTAAGTTTATTAATGTTTGTGAGCATCACCACACCAAATGAGACCAAAGTCATCAATTGCATGTGAAACCAACTCTTAAAATTTTAATGTTTGTTGGGATCAATACACCAAAAGAGACCAATTGCATTTGTTTGGGATATAAAAAGATGTGAAAAAAAGAATGCACCTCATTCCTTATAATTGTGTAGATTTACCTTACACCCATGCATTTGGATAATTAGCAATTTTTAAATGCCAATGGACAGCCAAGTTTTAAAATTTTGCCATTCCAAAGACTGGCATGTTTTTAAAACACTTCCCATGAGATTGTTGGTTGAACATCAAATCATAACATTGGTCAAGATTTATGTGTAAATGCATAGAATAAGGATTTGACTATTAGCATCGATAAGATTTAAGACCACGACTACAAATAACAATCATCAAACAGCACTTATAAAACAGCAAAATATGCAATCCAGAGTTAACAAATATGGTAGATGGATGCACCATGGTCATCATTGAATCATCATGCAAATCAACACCATGATTACAAACTGCAGTTCAGAATAGAGTACTAATTCCATTGACATTACAAAACAAGAAGAGCATGTCACAGCTTCATTACCCCCCGTCCTCACAAGACCAAAAGCACATTTCTTGCAGTTTGATACCCCCAGTTCTGCTAACGCCCTTCAGGGATACTTGGGAAGCCAATCCATGATTACATGTTCCCCCCTGTTAACTTGTTACCAGAATTATAACACCAGTGCCTCATAATACGGAGTATGAAACTGAAGGGATGACATTACTCCAATTAACAATCACTTCGAAACCGTGGAATCGGTGAAAGTACCAGATTACAATTTCCTTAATATATATATATATATCATCAGAAATCTAGTTTAGGGAGTATCACATTATCAGGACAAATATTGTGACAGATGATGCCACTAAAGTGTCAAAAAATACAACAAACACCATGTCACCAAGCTATGTAGATAAAATTAAGATGCAGAAAACCTAAGTCTGAGAAAACATAAGATTTGTCACTACTACAAAGAGATAAATAATTGGCTAGTTCCGAAAGTTGGGTCTTCATACATATACATACATATATAAATCAAAAACTCTACTGTGTACGTTTGTGCATTTTTTGTATCTGCACCCTTGTACTAGGTAGATGAGACACTACTTTAGATAGATCTCCAGAAATGGTTTTATATTTTATCAATTCTTCATTCATTCGGTTTTATATTTTGCCAATTCTTCATTCGTTCTCCATCCTTTCTTTTCTTGACCTGATCATTTTGTCTCATTAGCAATCAATAAATCACAAACCAGCAAAGATTGGATGAATTAATGATATATACGAAAGAAAACACAACCAAAATAGCCATAATATATTTTGAATTACCAGGATACCCCTATGGTTCTCTCGTAACTACCAGAGCACTCTAATGATCTTTTGAAACTAGCACCAGACAGCTATATTTTTTCAAACTATCAGAACACCCCGATGTTGTCTTAAATTACAAGGATACAGTGAGGACTTTATAATCAAATCACAAAAAGAGCTCCTCACTTTAAATTCAATCAAATTAATTACACCACATAAAGCTAGAAATAGTGGTTACTAATGGGTAAATAAGGGAAAAGGTAAAAAAAAAACATTGGCAGTCATTCTTGAATGTACGTTGTAATTTTAAATTAATATGAAAAGGTGTCATGTAAAATCTATTTAAAAGTTGAAGCCATTACAGTGATTTATATTCTCAATCAATGCAAACAAAAACACGAACGCATTCTTAAAGTTTATAAAAAAGATAAAACGGTAGGAATATTAATTAATCTGCTAAAGAAAAGCTATTGATTATTGGTTGGATGATCTAAATATTTAAATCAAAATCCTTACTCTTGGTTAAGCACTGTTGCTCCAGATTCTCGATGAAAGATAAAAAGGCTATGAACGAAAGATATAGCCGAGTGCAATCCCAATAAGAAAAATCACAATTACAAACAAGAACGAGAAGCCGGTTGCATTGGGTCGTTTTTTGGCTTGCGACATCTGTGATTTCAAACAAGAAATTCAGAGTATTTCTTCATTATATAGATGTAAAACTATTGTTTGTATTAATATCCTTCGGCTCATACTAAGATAGATTGATTGATGATAGATACCTAATCCTAAAAGACATAAATTTCTTACATATTCATATCACAATCATACTTAATTTCTACTGCAATCACTTACACATTCTAACTGCAGTTGTTGAGACTTTGTTATAGCGTCTTGCTTTTCCTCACGCAATTTGGCAAGTTGTGCCGTCAACTGACCAAAAATTTTGGAGAAAAAATAAATAAGACATGGCTTTCTATTGCCCAAGAAACTCAAATTTAAATCAAAACTTAACCTCCGCAAGCTTCGTCTTCTGATCCTCCAAATCTCGTGCCTGTGTTTAAAAGCAAAACTTTGGTGAATAAGGACTTAAAAATTTACCTGATACATCTACAATAACTTTTTTGTTTTGTTTTATCCAATTTCTGTAACTTAAGAAATATTTTTTCGAGAAAAACAACTTCTTAGCAGATTTCTAGAACATTCTACAAAAGGTATGTATGTATTTCCTATTCCACTTTTTCAACTTACCGAATCATATGCATTCTGATTGCTCGTGTGTGGTGAAGCTACCGATTCGGGTAACACTTCAGGTTGACGTTGAGGTGAAGGTGAAAACGGAAGTGCAGCTGTCGGTGGAGGTGGCAAGACATAAATGACCTTCAATTTCGCCTCATAAACCTCCTTTCCTGGTTGTTTATTGAACTACATATGCAAGCATATAGAAATTCAAGGGTCAAAACTCAAAATACAACTCTTAAGAGCAGAGAAAAGAAAATTCAATAAAATGAGCTTCTATTAAATTTTGGAAAGTTGGAATATAGAAAAACAAATTGGGATGATGATAGATGCAAAAAATGAAATTGTGCAAAATCTTCAAATATATCAGACACAAGGACTTATCAATCTTGGCATTCATTAGGGAATCAACCACAGATCAGAAACAATCACCAGCTCTGGAGAGATTTCAGCCTCTTCAAAACCTTCTTCGGTCACCACACTCTGGACAAGGAACTTGTCTTTGCATTGCATGTCTGATGGAACTTCATGTTGCGCTTGCATAGTCACTGCAAAAAAATCAAATTTTATATTGAGGTTCAAAGATAATCCCACTTCTTACAAAACATACAAATATAGATCTATTCAACAAACTTTGCATGCACTTGAACATTATAGCAACGCAATTTCTAAGATGTGATATCATATATGTAAAGAGCACATAGAATTGTGTAACACATTAACATGGATTTCTAAAAAATTCAAGACCCAAGGTTCCATAGATTTTTCACCTGTGACATCACAAGAAGCTCCAGGGGGAACAAGTCCAGTGTTAGGTCGAACACAATACTTCTTCGGAGCAGTGGTTTTGACCTATGATTCCAGATCAATGAGTAAGACCGATTGTTTTTCAAACCCTTGTTTCCGCACAAAAGAACATAAAAATAATAATAATAAAGTAAAAGAAAATCCTAATTGTTTTGTCTTTCCTCTTGGAGACCAAATGAAGTTGTGTATAAAAAAGAAGACCTAACTAAGTGATCAAAGAGAATCACCAGCTGAAACCTGTGCAAAAATTAGATAACCCTAGCCTAAACCTACACAAAGCACGTGCATTTAATACAACCATTTTGGACAAGTATTGATTTTCTGAATCAACTTAATTTATCCTTCAACCATATTGATTACATATACACATACATACCTTGAAAGCCACGGAATCATCAGTCTTGTTCACGAGCTTCAATGAGCAAGACAATTGCTTCCCCACCTCAACTGGACGATCAGAAATGGAGAACAGATGACGACGGGAACACACACAAAAAAAAATGCGAAGAAGCTTAGAATTATCCCAGAGTTTCCCTTTATTCCCATGAATGGCTTTGGTCAACCCTGTCACAAGCGGTAGGATTCGTCCCCTTTTATTTCTCAGATATGTTGTGCTATTACAGCGATTCATCTTCCCTTATCCCTCTTTTTCGGAGGGTTGACCAAGGGCGTTCTGGGGGAGATAACTGGGAACCGTTTCCCAGGGGCATTCGAGGAAATTAAGGGGAAACTGAGAGGCGGGCGAGAAAAGGAAAAAGGAAGGAATGATATGGAATTAGTAATAGGTAGTAGAGAGACTTACAAGTGAACTTGAGATCTCCCGGTTGAATGGACAGGAGCTCGGAACGCATCTTCATTTTCGATATTTTGTGGTTTCCTTCGCAGAGAAGAGTCGGTTTTTACAGGTGATGAATGATAATGATGGAATAGGAATAGGAATGGGAATGGAATTGTGCTACACAACGCTCAGCTATGGCGTGAGAAACAGTCCCCAACGAGAATCGATTGAGATTCGGACATTCTCCCTGAAGGAAGCAACGAAAGGGAAGGAAAACAAAGAAGATCTGGAGGTCACAAAAAAATTATACCGAGACGGAAATCAAAGGTATTTTTTATAGGTAAGAGGTAAGAGGTAGAGAAGTTGAAGGTTTGAGGCATTGAATATCCATAGATGGACAGATCTGGACCAGATCTTGAGAATGCACCACGTAACTTTCCGAAAAGAAAATTTTTAAAAAAAACATAGAGAGACACAGAGAGAGAGAGAGAGAGAGAGAGAGAGAGGCATGGCGGCTCAGAAGTCATTCCGAAGGAAAAGATGATGAGAAAGAAATAGGAAGGAGCAGAGAATGGGGTGGATCATGATCGCAAGAAATTTTGCTACAAAAAAAAAAAAAAAACATCGAGAGGAGAGAAGGAAATGAATATACAGACAGACAGACAGACAGACAGAGAGATCAGTTTACCTGGAGGCGGCGATCGTATGGCAGAAAGAAGAGAAGAAGAGAAATGGTGGTTGTGATTCTACAGCTGCTGCAGGTGTTGCCTTCTGGAAAGCGCTTCCTTCTTCTTCTTCTTCTTCTTCTTCTTCTTCTTCTTCTTTCTTCTCTTCTGTGTGTGTGTGTGTGTGTGTGTGTCTCTCTCTCTCTCTCTGTCTCACTCTCTCATTCTGTGGGGAGTGTATGTGTGTGTCTCTCTCTCTTCTCTCTCTCCTCTCTCTCCTCTCTCTCTCTCTCTCTCACTCTGTGGGGGTGGTGTGTGTGTCTCTCTCTCTCTCTTTTCTTTTGTGTGTGTGTGTGTGTGTGTGTTTCATTTCTCATTATGGGGGGGGGGGTGGATCTCTCCAATGAATGAATGCATAGTACGTACCATACGTGCATTCGCTTTCGAGCATGGTAAACACCCTTCCCCGAGAATGGTAAATACCATACGTTTGGATCAACTATTTATTAGGAGGTAAATAAACCTAAAAAAAACTTTTTAAAAGGGGGGGGGGAAAAAACACACGAATGTTTGAATAACATTCGCATTCTTTTTCCAACGTATGAACCGAATGTTATGCTAGACGAACACGAATTTTACGTACTATGAATGAATGAATAACATTCGTATTCGTTTTCCAACGTATGAAACGAATGTTATGCTAGACGAACATGAATTTTACGTACTATGAATGAATGAATGAATGAATGGGCTTGACCTCATAACCGTGGCCGGCCGTCCACCCGCCCATCCGTGAGGGTCACTCCACTCCAATGTACTGTTTAATGCTACTAATGCATATGCCACAGTTCCAGAAAAGCCAGAGCCCCCCCCCCCATGAAGAATGGAACAAAAAAACAGAAACAAATGCTTCTTCTGCCAACATGTTCAATTTTTGAGACCCACGAATGCTTTTGTTACTGCTTGGCTTGCCAACATAGGATTCGACGTGGAGTAAGACCAATGTGATGGTGGCAAGCATTGACAAGACTGCAACACGCTTAGTGTACTGTGAAATTGCAGTATTTGCAACAATCGAGAGTTTCAAATACCCGAGAGTCGATATAATCAAACGTAGCTGGAAAAAAAGAAGAGTGTCGGGATATGAGAAACGAGGTCGGCATGACACAATACTATGAACTTGAGAACAAGTCTATATATATTGTATATATATAGGAGATTCTCAAGCAAATAGTATTTTGATGCACATATGGTTTCAGTTATGCTTTGTGGAAATGAGCTTTTGGGGGGGAGGGGGTGAAGCATTCTACAAAACTCATGGAATGAATTTTTACATGCCTTGCGTTTAGAAATCAAAAGAAGGGCAATCAAGTTTTATGACCTTTCAAAGAGTTTATGCCTACTAATTGAAAGTTAAGAACAATGCATCATAATCCCAAGGCCATACAATAAATTAGAAGCTTTCCATATATATATTGTGGTGTCCCTTTGGCGCCTTAGAGACACCACAATATATATATACACATATACATACATACATACATACATATGTATGTATGTATATCCCCCATTTGGGTGCTTAGTTCAATTGTGAGAGTAAATCATCTAGTAAAGAGGGTAAATTGTCGAGTTCAAGCCAAAGTGCCACTATGAGAGTAAACCATTAAAATTCCACTTGTTGATGATCCACTATGAAGTTATTGGACGTGTGAGCATTAACATTCCACGTGTTGGTGCATCATGATGTGATTAATTTCTGATACTTCATGGTGAAATTCCTCCATAATAAAGACATACAGTTTACCATTGACGTTGAGAATCGAGATATGACATACTGCCAATAAGGAAGTCTATGATTGACTTTTGTTTCTATATGGTGGAAGTGAAATTCATTGATCTCCATTGAGTAATAGTTCTTCAAACAAAGTGAAATCGTTATTGCGATCAAAGCATCCACAACAAGAGATTGAGTTCATGTCCTAATTGTAGTCGCGAACAAATCTCTAGTTGTATTTACATTGATTTCTCCTTCTATCCTTCGCTCAACAATTTCACAATAATTCATGTAAACAAAAGAAAAATTATTAAATCTCTACCTTTTGTATGGACGGTGCAAGTTATGCATTTATTTATTGTGTTGTCATATTTAGTTATCCAAGTAAGAAAGATACGGAGGCATCAAAGTCATCTACCTTGATTCTAGGGAATTTATGCTAATTAACCCTTCTATTTCAGAAAATAAGCTTCTTAACTTTTGAAAACCATAGTTTTAGACATCCAAAGTTCTCACATTTATGAATTGTTTTACTAAGTCATAAATAACTTGGGGATGTTTAATGATGTCTATTGGTCTGAAGCAAGCTTCAAAGTAGATTGTAGCATACAAGAGCGCTCGAAGTAGAGATCATGAAAGGTTGTGTGCTATATAAAAGGCCTCTCCCCAACATTATATAGATCCGCACACATACACTCATATATATATTCAATAAAAGATGGTAAAACTATTGTGTGCATGAACAATCTTCTTATTCTAAGGATAAAGTTTGGTCGTGATTCTTATTTAAGCAACCAACATTGGTTACTATATGGAAGCGTAAACTCAAATCCATGGCATGATGTTCCAACATAATGATAATAATAATAATACACATACATACACACAACCCTAAACTATTGTTTTTGGGCTTTTTATGAGTATAGATTAATATATTCAAGATCCATTCAATAAGCATGGCAAGGGGAAACACGTCCATACTATGCATTTATGTGGATTGTGTCTATCCATATAAGGGTTTGAGCAATCTCTCTTTCCTCATGGTCGAATGTAAATTCAAGAGGACGAAATGGGACTATCCTTTGATGATATTCTACAGATGGCAATGGATGTTACAATTGGAAGCAAGGAACCTAAGGGTGTATAACAAGAAGAGTTATGAATTGGCATCATCGAGATAGAATTGGAGGGCTCCTTGTCCCCATTTTAATTGAGATATTGTGTTCATATCATCTGAAGATGTGATTTCTAAACCTCAGAAGTTGAACTATATGCTAGAAAGTATGGTGGCTCCATGTTGTTTCATTGTGATGTTTCTCCAAAATTTAAAACTAAGCTAAAACCGTGCACTCAAGATTTATTTTTGTTTGATTTTTAGGGCATGCCCTAAAAGACTATGCCACTTTTTTGGAAGAAGAAGAAGAAGAAGACTATGCCACTAGGTGGTATATTTATTTTTGTCGGTGAAAAATAAGCCATTGTAATCTCCTTATGGAGAAATCCATGTAATCATTTCAATCATTTATGAATTTGCTTCTCCTCCTCTTATTGAGGGATTCCTTCTCTCTCTTTTTGTATAATATAAGTACAATATTCCCTTCAATTTTTCTTTGCATACTCTTAATGTTTGGTGGACAAGGAACCCACTTTCTCCACCTCACTCTCAAGGGTGAAGAAACACACAAAGGCCATTCTCTTCTTTGAGCAAGCATGCAAGAAATAACAATTACTGAACATGTTCAACATCAATTCAATTTGTGTGCTACAAAAAGAACATGGCTCACCTTGAATGAAATTATTATTATATCTCTATTATGACTAGTTGCTACCAACTTACAACTTTGTACTAAGGATATTCCCGAAATCAACCCCTTGGTACATCAAACGTATTGGTTTACATTTTCCTCGAAACTCTTGTAATTGTTTATAATAACCAAAATCCAGACCCACAATTTGCCACCTCTTGCAACCTAGATAAGAAGACTATTGAGATTGAAAAGCTTGGTTTGAAAAGGTTAGTGTAAATGCCATGTTGTCAAGATGAAATTTTAGTCGTATATTTAAAACTTTTTTTTTTGTTTTTTTTTCCAAAAAAAAACTCATTCCATTAGTTAAATTTTTTTACAGATGAGATTAATATATACAAATCCTAGTAGGGACGCGATAGGTCCATCTTATGTGGATGCCCACCGACTCAATAAAGGGGGAGGTCGACCATTGATCGATGAAGGCTAGTCGTTGTCTTTCAACTCCATCGGAGTCGCCCTTGAGGCCATCATATTGGCTTTTTAGTGTGGCTACAACTTCACTCCATATCTCTTGCATTAACACTATTGGTTGCACGGTTTGGTTGGAGAAGACCTGTCTACACCGTTGTTTCCATAGAGTCCAAAGAGTTATTGGGCTAACCAATTCCAACACAACTTGAGATTTGGCATTGATAGGAGTTGAGTGGACATTGTCGATGGTGGAGAAAAAAACCTCTTTTGCTTTTATCACCAAAACCATCCCCTCCTCCTGATGCTCGTATCTATCAAGTGGAGAGGGGCCTACCATGATAGCCAACATATATTTCCCCACTTGATTAAGCCTTGCACCTGGCATAATTGCAATAAGCGGCCAACCCCCTGCCATATTCAATGGGACTTTGGGCAGTCCCACAAAAGTGTGTCGGATTGATTTTATTGCATTTGGGCACGCTACACAATTAGGAGAGCTAAGGTTCCCACGGTGCCATGCACCAACCGGTAGTGACCTATGTATTAATAGCCATTGGAAAGTGGTGATTCGCCGTGCGTGTTGTTGTTTCCAAATTTTTTTCCAAAACTTGGTGATAATTGTGTGAGGAACATGATATGTGTGCTAGACCTTGGCAGCAACCAGCTCTCGGGCGGTTTGAGCAGCTAGAATATGGCGACCCAATCTAGTTGTGAATTGAAAAAAAGGGATGGGTTTGCTTCCTTGCCCTGCGTAAGGATCATGCCATGTCCATTGCAAAGGGTCCCAACTAACCTTATGTAGCCATGTGTTTTCGTGAGTACATATGTGCCAATCTGGTTGTACTTTGATAGGATCAGGATCTACAATCCATTTATGCCTAGTATACGCTAGTACTCGAATTGCCTTATTCTGCGTTGGTGTCTCTTTGCCTTGCAATTCAGAGCTTGCGATCCTGTCAGGTGTTTCCCTACCTCTGGGGATCAAAGAGCCCTACTCCTTGTAGCACCCTAAACCATATATTTAAAACTTGAAAAAACAATGGGACATGTTGTGAAAATAGTTAAGCCATTTGAGCTGATTCTCTTTATTTTGATGTTTTACTTTTTCCATATCACTAGCTATGATATAATTACTTCATTGTGTATTCTCTATCTTCATGCTTTGTCAATACATTTGCAAACAACAAGTCTCTAAACATGATTCAGTGTTGTTATGCACACAATGTATTGTTTACTTTGACATGTATTTGTAAATCATTAGTGAGTTTAATAATGATTTGTGATAATCGAGGGTAGTGTCTTTGTAAATGGGTTGTGACAACCTTTTTTTTTACTACCCTACCTTCATTAGCAATCTTCTAATACTACTTTTGAGGTATCACTGGTGGGGTTGGAAGATACGTTTCACTTTTCATAAATTCTTTGGTCGATCTCTTTAACATAGATCCACCTCACCTTAAGTAATAAAACTAATAGAGATCAAACCCAATGCAACTACTCTCCATGATAATGTTGCCATACAATTGTAATACTAAATTATGTGCACCCCCAAACACACCGATGTGTTTGCTAAGTTTGCATAGGGCATACATGGTAGGGAAAATATCAATTCTACCTTCGCTCGAAAAGGCTTAATGATAATCTCATGACGATGAGTCAAATTCTCCCTCATCTAGGCAATGGGATGAAACAAGTAATGCTTAAACATTAAACTGCATCAATCACATTACATTTTTTTATCAAATGTAGGGTTAAAATTTTTCAATAGCAATGGAAGTACTTTTGAGATTACCCTTAAAAGTGAGTGAGCAACATTTTTTTTGTATTTCTCCTACAATCTACGTGGCAACATTGATTGCTCACTTGATGCCTCACAATAGTTTTTTTTTATGGCAAGGGTCATCTACAACCTTTAATATGCCTCATTACATTGTTGTTCTTATGGGCAATGTCATTGATGCTTCTTGTATCCTAGTACTTAAAGATTACTATTTTTTGCGTCAATCTGGGCAACCTATAACAATGACCTCTCTTTGAGTATTGCACCTAGGGTAATTCCCAACCTCTAAAAAATATTCAATGTCTTTCCTTACTTTCTTCTTGTTATTCAATTTGATCTAATATTTCTATATTTTCCAACACTATTTGGATCTCCCCTTCTTGTGCACTATATCTACCTCTCTAAATGTTGAGACATTCAATACTTTTATCTCAACATCTACCTTCACTGCTCTCTTTGTTATGCATGATCTTTGCACTAACTATTCATGTTCAACAACAAATATCAATTACTTTAGTGTTACTATGACAAGGGAAAATATCACTAGTCTATAGCAAAAAGTAATATAGCAAAAGTGTTTGCGATCAACATTTGTTGAGAGAATTTCTTCATTTTTAGTGGCATCTTTACTCCTCAACGTATCACCTTTTGAAGTGTGTTGTGAACATGTCAACATGTATTGCATTTATGGTGGGACTTGAATTGCATCTTTGCAAATGAATATTTGTGATCGAGCACATTATGATTCTGAACCGTGGCCTTGGAAATCGATATATGTAAAAAATAACTCACATTGAGTATTCAATAAACAATATTTCACATTTATTTTATGGCATTTAACTTGGTCATATATTGATTATTTAATCTTTTTGGGGTGGAAAGTTCTTTGGAGCAATGTTCATGGCCAGTCAAGGCCTAAATTTGACGGGTTAGTATTAACGTTATTTGATGGGCATTTTTTAAAGATGTATGTCATATGATCACAGATTGACATATTCACATTCATGGGGGGGTTTCCCATTCGAATGCAAATGAACACGTATACAAATCATGGTCAAGTATTCGTTTTTTTTTTAAAAGAAAAAAGAGAGTACATGACTTCCCTCCTTTTTAGTTTCCTATGTAATGATTGAGGTTTCATGCGATGCTATGCATTATGTAATGATTGAGGAAAGGTTGGTGGAATCGTTGAGGATGAAGTGGGAAGGTACAAAGAGGACAAAGCTAAAATACGACATTGCAAATATCAACTTTGAATGTTGGTCTCAATATAAAGCAAGAATGCATGTTGATCGTATCCAAACTTATCTCATTACCAATATGAGCAGTAATGCTCGTAGAGCCCTTGCACTACTTCGCACTCGATCTCACAAGTTAGGTATTGAAGTTGCATCATGGTATCAAAATGTAATGAAATTGAAGACATGTAAATGATCAATGTCACTTGCTCTTCACATGCTTGACATATAGTGTAATTCGTTCAAGATATGCTGACATACTAAGAGGGAGTGATAACTTAAGTGTAATACTTAAGACACCTGTCACCACCTAGAAGGTTGAGCTCATATGTGTTTGCTTTATTCACACATAGAGACTTTGTGCTTCAATATATGAATACCCCTTGTTGGGAAGGAGACACATATAAAGAACACATGTATACTTTGGTCCCATAGGTCAAAATTGGCCTCTTTATGGACGATAAAAATTCTAATTCCTATGATATAAAAAAGGGGACAATAAAAGAGGGACTTGACACTAATAAATTTTTATAATAAATGTAAAAATATTTGTTTTATTTTTAATAAATAAATAAAATAAAATAAAGGTTCATTAATTCTTCACTTTTTATTCTCCCAAAATTTACGAATATTTCTTATCTGACATTAAAAATGGGCCTTCACACTAATCATATTTTTATAATAATGGTTTATAAACTCCACCTTTCTTTATTTGACACTATAAAGGAGAGTTAATACTAATTATATTTGTATAATCTATTAATGAATGATTGTTCTTTTTTTAGTGAATTAAAAAAAAGTAAATTAAAAAATAAATAAAAATAAAATAATTTTTTTATATATTTATTTTGCAAAACGAATGTAAATAGACAAATTAATTGGAAATTTTAGGGGCATTATGGTAAATAGACGAACTTCTAGGGGTATCCTGGTACTTTTCCCTTTATAATATGCTTGGGGCCATTTCGTATTCTCGAATATTACGAATATCGCGCATGTGTCGTGTCAATCTATGCATATGACATAAGATTGTAAAAACTAACATGTCATTTGACACACAAATTTTAAAAATGAAAAGCATAGTAATATGACCTAGTGCTCACCTTTTCTATACTAACCTCAAAATTTTTAATAAAGCATAGTAGTACGTTTTTGGAGTTGTATATATCATATCGATCCCTCTAAGGTTAGTCCATGTGGATCTTAATG
Organism: Azolla caroliniana; assembly: GCF_043228905.1. Taxonomy (NCBI): domain Eukaryota; kingdom Viridiplantae; phylum Streptophyta; class Polypodiopsida; order Salviniales; family Salviniaceae; genus Azolla; species Azolla caroliniana. The sequence continues at coordinate 16,863,078 of NW_028230444.1, forward strand.
TTTGAACTTTATTGTATTTTGTTTGCTAACTAATGTGAAGTAGTGTTTTTTTTGGAAAAAAAGAGTATGAAAAAAAATTTGTTTGCTAAACAATTTAGTTAATTTTTTTTTAGTTCTAACATAGAACTTAAACATTAAAATCAAACCTAGAGTCTACAATCTTAGAGTATTTAATAAAGGTTATTGTTTAAAATTTAAATAAAAATTCAACTAATATTATTAGTAAAGAATACATATTATAATTACATGATATTATTTTAAGCGTGTTATAAAAAAACATATAATATATTATTATACACACTTCATAGTACATACATATATTTATATGACAATATGTGGGATATATATAATATATGTATATGACATTGAAAAAATGAAAAAATGTAGAATTTTAGCATGTCGTTTGACATATATAATTTTTAGGGACCTTTCACATGAAAACAAAAATTTTAACTTTATATGTACTTGATGGACATTTTCATTAGGAGTATGTTTTTTTACGAGTATGACACCCGTCAAAATTTTGCCCTACATGGTCTCATATTTCAATTATAAAGAGATTTTACAAACAAAACATCTTACTACATTCCCCAAGACAAAACCACAACCTTAATGTTGCAATTACCACAACAAAGTAATCATCAAATGGGCCTTACAATATGTATATCTTTACCATGTTTTCTAACAATGTGGGATATAAAATATGAGTCAACATATGGTTGAGTGTCGATGAAGAGTAAACTTAATCGCAAATGGTGAGATACTTAGCACATTCTCTTGACCATCAAGTTTGTCCACGCAACTTGCTTGCCGACAGATTAACAAATCAAAATAATGTAAAGTCTCTTAAATGCATTAAGCTAATATTGTGTGAATTAGAACAATGACTTTTTTGCAATAACTATTCCAAAGATACGAGAAAGTTTTGGTACCATGGGTATGATTGATATTACTCTTTATTTTTATTCATTGTCAAAGTGATCACATTGGGCATAACACTACACATCCCTCGTAAAAAAGCAAATGGTTTATCCTTTACCATATAGTTAACAAAGCTGTTGGTCACACTAATCATGCTCATTTTAATGATTCTTGCATATAATTGGCATCTTGAACCTCATCATTCTCGTTTGGTGTTTGGTACTCCAAGGTTGTTTTGGGGGGTTTTAAACCATAGAGAATCCATGGGAACGAAAAATTGGCCACTTTATAGTAGATTAGATTTTTTGGAGCACTTTGATGATGTGCATTTGTGCTTCCATTTTTTATCGTATGCATTAAGTTATCCCTCTTATTTTTGTCCAATTATCCTTTGAATGAGCATAGGTATGGTGTAAGTATTAAGAGCTCATGTTGTTATCAAGATTAACAATGCTGTTTCATATGTGTTGATTCCATTTTAGTTAAAGAATATGCTCCATTTCCAAATTAATGGAAAATGTTAGAATTTTTGTTTGTTGATTGAATTTGGATTCCGCTAGAGAGATTTAAAGAGCATCCTACAAAAGGAGATGCCATGATTTGAACAAAAAAGACAAGCTTGAAAATGTATGTTTGTGTCTACACTACGTCTTATAACATTTTCAAGATATGGAGAGAGACATCTTAACTATACGCACTTCTGTAAACTACTAAAAATAGACAAGAAAAGGGCATCCCAATGAAAACAAATAAAACACTAGATTTGCATCACTTTAAATATACTCCTCTTGGGTTTTTAGAGACCCATGATGTATTTAAAATTTAAACTAGTTGATGTATGATCACATGGAACGTATACGATACGATAGACATGAACATGAAAGATAGTGTAAATAAAGTTCATAAAGTATAAAGTGATGCAAATTTATGACAAATTAATATTAACTTTAATGTGATCTCTAGTGTTTATGGGAAGTTTTTTTGTGTTCGTGCCAATGATGCAACAATGGGGTTCAATTCATTAAATATGCTCGCTCTTGAAAATTTGAGGTTCATAATGTGTATACCTTACAATTGGATCTTATGTTTATGATTAATGCTCTTTGTTGAATGAGGCCCATACTACCATGAATGATGTTGGGCATGTGTTTTTAATGAATGCATTGTGACATAAAAGCAAATGGACTCTATAATAGCAATATTCACAATGTTATTAGAAATTTGAAAGTGGGAGGATTCATATCATGTTCATCTCAATGTTGAACCAATGAGTTTTTTCACTTTGTGATTGCGAAACGTCTTTGGAATTTTAGATGCACAAGGTTATAATAGGGGTGGGAAAAATATAGTTATTAATATTGGTCCAAGACTAGATGAATGAAGAGAGAATGGACGTGCTCAATGATGTTCTTGAGTCAAACCAAACTTGTATGGTTTGTTGTATGGACTCGTAAACTAATGCTTTTGAGATTTACATTCAAGCATATAAACCTCATCATGTGTTTTCAAAATTGATCGACAAAAACTAATCAAGTAGTTGAACATTATCCATTTCACTCCCATGTGCATTCACACTTGCACGATTATCAAGGGGAAATGTTCCAAGGAGGACTTTAATTTACACATCATTAGATTATGCTGTTTGAATAATTCGTTTCTATAAATAATTCCTTCATTAAATGATTAGATTCTTTACACATACCTTTACGATCATACATTTGTAATGTTTGAATAGATGTAAATGTGAATGTCATTTATTTGACAGGATCGTTATAAAGAATGACAATGAATACCAAGATGCCTTGTTTATTTAAGTTGTGAAGAATAACAAGTCAAAGTGCAATGCAAATGATGTAAAGACTCCAAGAAAAAGACATCGAGATATCCTAATGTATACAATTGGAAAAATAACTTAATGGTGGTGTAGTGAGTGGGTAATGAACCTTTGCCAATGGCTTCTTGGTAGTACCTTTTCCATTAACACTTTGAAAAGACATTTCCATGGAGCTAAATTAGGACACAAACTCATGCACATTTGAACATGACCATCCTACTTTATTGCTCATAACATTTTTCTATTACGTATGAAATCCTTCTACTCATTGATGCGAATGAAATTCGCGCACTTGGATTTATTCTGCATTTCCTTAACCAAGAAGGTTAGAATAAATTACAACATCGCTGATTTTTTTGGCCATGTCTTTGCATTTTACCAAGATGATCCCTTGAGTTTGTGATGAGGGTTGAAGTAAACAACAAAGAACTCAAATTTTCTCTATAAGATGTCCAAAAAAGGTGTTAAAACATGGGTCAATCATGTCACACATACATGAGCTATTTTCATATTCTTAAACTCTTTTACTTACATTTTGAGTCACTAGCTTGCTAGTAAAAAAGAAGGTATAAATTATCAATTTTATACTTGTTAATACTAGGTTGTCAATTATATACATAAAGTTAAACATTGTCCAATTGCGAAAAATCTCTTGTTTTGGATTCATATTACATCAAACCGGTTGAAATTCAAGGCAATTTCCATCTGGATCGCGAGTGAATACTTGTGGTTTTAGAGACATGCCCTCTGTATAAGGAACACCTATACATCAAACAAGCTAGAAATTAACTCTTTGTTTAAGATCATATAAATGCACGAACACAAGGGCATGCACACACACACACACACACACACACACACACACACACACACACACACACACACACATTCAATCACTTACTGATTATTCTTCTTTTTTGTTTTTAGGTTCAGTTGGAGAAAAACATTTTTCAAATAGTGGTAATGACAAAGAAGTCATTAACCATTACCTTTATTAACAATTGTTTCGAGTCTTCTTACATTTTGAATGCTGATAACAAGTCTATCATTTCTTTTAAAAGCACGTGTCTTCTTGTAGAATCTTGGATAGTCGTAACTAGCATGTTTTCTTTATATGGAGACATGTAAATGGACGTGCCAAATATAGTAGATAAAGAAAAATGCTATTACTCATAATCTCTCGAGTTGATTCTTTAGGCAAGTTTCAACGAAAACACTTTGAAATAACAATGTTGGGCATTATCCCTTTCCATTACATGCCTCACCTTGCCATGTAGTGTCAAGCAATGAGTCTCTTCACATGCCATGTGTTGATCCCATTGGTTGTTGTAATGTCTCGGAATTGGACGAATTCTCTTTGGGGTTCTTTAGATACACATACATCCATACACAGAAGGGAGATACATGTATGCCAAGAGGCTAGATTCCTGTGGATCAGATTCCAGTTACTGGAAATCCAGATACCAGCACAAGTAGGGAGGATCAATTAGATAATAGTAAAGGTAATAGGAAACAAAATATTCATTATATCTAGTATTTGTCAGTTACTGGAAATCCGATATTGCTGGAGGATCAATTGAGATAATAGTAAAGGTCATAGGAAACAAAATATTCATTGTATCTAGTATTTGTCAGTTGGGCATCATGCCAGAGAGACAGAATACAATCTTCAAAAATTCTCTGTGCTCAAATTATGTCAATATGAATTTCATGATTGTATCAATTTCATAACATCAATAAGATATCTTAAGAGCTTCAGGTTTTTAGATAAGCATACAAGAACTTTGTATATATCAATCTCTAAGGAAAAAGGTTTGTATTACAAAGTTCAATATGACTACTAGGCTTGGAGATTTGTCATTGTTAAGGGGCCTTTTCAGGCATGTTTTCCCCCCTGCTAGAATTGTGTCTGATATGAATTTCATGATTGTATCAATTTCAAGAAACATCAATAAGATCTCTTAATTGCTTCCGGTTCGTAGATAAGCATACAAGAACTTTGTACATATCATCCGAGAATTGCTTTGTGTATTTTTCAAAGGACAAAAAATTGTATTACAAAGTTCAAGATGATTACTAGGCTTGGGCATTTGTCTGTGCTACGCGGTTTTTTCAGGCATGTTTTGGGGTTCAATGTACATTTTTCACAACAATTTCTGAAGTGAATTTGATCATACAGAGGGAAACAAAATAAACACAAGAAATTCACTTCATCTCAATGTTGTAACCTCAACTCACAGGGTAATTTCACCTGCCTCATTTTCTATGGCCTCAAAAATGCGTTTTTTAAGTATTTACAAAACCTACCTTCACCATTGCAATATCTAACTCCACATTGAAAAACCATACAGTTTACTGTTCGATGTCAAACCTATCTTCAATTTCAAATCACCTATGAGTGTAGGAATGAGAGCATCAAACCTGCATCTCTCAAGGCATTTTTAACTGCTAACAGATTCTTCACGTGAAGGCACATGTGGCGATCTTCTCCACCGTTTGCAGGCCGTCCGGAGATCGGATCGGGATTCGGCAACTCCATCAAGTGAATCATCTCATCACCCACCCATAGCCATGCTCCTCGGAAACGAAGCGTTTCATCAGGTCGAAGATCACATCTTTTCATTCCTGATATGGATGAGCCAACAACATGGATTCAAGAACTCGAAGCATTTCATAAAAACAAAAAACGAAAAAACAGAAAAAAGAGACTTACCAAGAATTTTGCAATAAAATTCCAATGACTTATCGAGATCTTTGCAAAGAATCCCAACATGATGGATTCCAACAAATCCAATAATATCTGTAGCTCCTAAATTTCATCATTATGCAATCCACAATCCACAATCCAATTCATGGGTATGTATGCATTCTTAAGTGCACATAAAATGTTCACAATCCTATCATGGGAGGGTGCATATATATATATACATATATTTCCAATTTTTGGACAGTAGTATATAAATAAAGCATGTTTAGAAATAGCAATTCTGATTACTCAGATATCGAAGAAAAATACCTTTTGAAGCTTCTCCCATTATTATATTTTGGAAACTTGACACTGCAAGAAAGCACATTTTAAATCTTTATCGAATAAACTTTCATAATTGACACATTTTTCAATGGAATGAGTTTTCTTTGTTCTCGTTTACTTCAACTTTCATAAACCAGATAGATTAATTCTTCCAAACCATATTTTGTTTTCAACAAAAATGTGGATTTTTCTTAGCTTTCATGAAACACTAGATTATGTATTTATAAATAGTCACGAAAATGAGGCTTTTCTTAGATTTTATGAATGCCATAGATTTCATGGGTTTGTTTTGATCTAAGCTTTTTAGGATTCAGAAAAACAGAAAATTTAAAAGACATAATAGAAACAAATACAATATAACATAGAAATTACATAAACCCCGCCTAAAATAAGCTCAAAAATCTGTTTAAGAACATTGATGAGAGAAACAAAACAAAACATAAATCGAAATGATCATTGATGAGAGAACATTTATACCTCTGCTTTTCTACTGTGTCTTCCTCTGTGTTATCTGTGTGTATGGTTTACAAAGCCATTCTCTTACATCTCAAATGATTTGCTTAATTTGAGGAAATTACAAGAATGACCTCCAAGTTTTCTAAACTAATGTACTTGGATCATGATTTTGTAGAAACATAAGTTTTTCTACAGGTTTGGCATAGGGGGTATTATCGCGCGCGCACGCGCGTGTGTGGGGTTGATTTAATTGCTTCCAAATCAGCAAGCAGTGCTTGTATTCTTGAGCTAATGGAAGTTATGCAACCGACCATCATCTGTTCCTGCTTTTCAGTCATTGTGGCCCTTACTTTTGTAGATTGAACTTGGTGGACAAGTGTCCTAGCCGGAATATCCACATGAGAGGTTCCCGATGACTTCAAGCTAGTGTTGGTACTGGAGGATCCTCTATAATGTTCTGATTGGTGACGATTAAAATCTTCCCAATCTACGTCGATGCCACCCTGAACTTCACATGCAAATGCACGCCAAAACAGTACCCACCTCATTGTTACAGATTTGATTAGTATCATAAACATGTTCATATCTCGTCTTCAATAAGTTCACATATTCCTTCTTCAACCCACTTATGTGGAATCCTCGCCTTGTATCGGGATGTGGTGACCCCTAGGTTTTTATCAACCACTTTCTCAGCTCTTCATAAACTTCAGGTTGTGCTCGAAGGATATAACGTCATTCGAGAAGTGTGCCTCGAATGATGGAGTGGCACATCATCTTCCCTTGAGTTGATGAGTTCATCACCCTTTGTCTTGTGGGTGTCTTCTTGCTTTCTTTGATAGGCGTCCTTTTTCTTTCCTTCACTAGTGTCTTCACTTTCTCTTTCACCAATGTCTTCTTTATGGGTGTCCTTCTCGTCATTGTCATGGTCTTCACTATTCTTGTTGAAAGAATATGCGTGTACAAGAAGAAAACTCATCAAAATACCATCAACAACCAACAAATCATCATAGCCAATTTAATGTAAGTTGCATGTACAAGCCTCTTCTTGGACAAAGGACAAAAACTCATCCATGTCAAACACACACAAAATCAAAACAGTCGGACATGAAACATAGAGAATACGAAAACATACCAGTTGGACATGCAACACAGAGAATATGAAAAATTAAACCCTAAACCGTAAATGCAACACAGAGAATACCTGGAGGTCGTACAAGTTGCAGATGGAACGATGCGAGCCAAGGTCGAGGCAGAGGTACCACATCGTGTTGATGTGTTCACCTTGGGAGCACACCAAGCCAAGGAAATCACCTATATGCAAGAGGTCGTTGACGAGGTTGTGTAGAGGAGACAAACGAGCATACACAGAGTTTAGAGAACGTAGGGAAACATCAAGAACAATGAGCATAGAGGGGAAACAACAATCTCTGCATATATAGAGTTCAGAGAACGTAAGGAAACAACAAGAACAATGAGCACAGAGGGGAAACAACAATTTCTGTGTATACAGAGTTCAGAGATCGTAGGTGTTAGAGCGATGGTCTAATGTAAGCACATGATAAGGATAAAAGATATACGAAATAAGAAAGGTGAGAGAGAAAGAAGGGTGCCGATCCACCCGACCACCCCCGAACGAAGGGATTGAGACGGACTCGAGCCTCGATCAGCATCCCATACCATTATCGTGGCTTCGAGTCGTACCTGGTGTTGGCGTGCTTGCTACAAGAGTTGTCCCACGACAAGAACAGAGTCTCGATGTAGTCAAGAGATGATGAAATGAGGGTAGCTAGGCCACATATTTATAACGATACCCAAGGCCCCCAGGCAAGTTCACACTTGGCCTAATGGGGCTTCTCAATCCCGAGGATTAAAAGTAATCCTTCCCTTCTTTACACTCTCGTTTAACCCTCACACTTATCCACGTGTATAGAATACTACGGTAAATTCTCACCACGGGATATTATATGGTGTTGAGAGTCGAACTCAACTTCCCATAGTAATAGGTTTCACACTAGCTTATGGTCATACCAGGCTAGTTTTGTAAATAGTAGAAAGGGCACTTGCCCTAGTTTAGTTGGTATTTAAACCAACCCCTTGTAACTTAGTTACTGTTGGAAGTAATATACAATTTTCTTGTTAAGAGCTCTCCCCCTTTGTCTCTCTCTGTTTGTTGTACACACACACACACACACACACACACTCAATTATCTTCCGTTGCATTACACCACCATCTCCATTTCTTTACATGGTATCAGAGCGTGTGGTTGCTTAATCAAATCTATTCGACTGTGTTGTGGTACACGCCGATGATCAACAGAATCGACCTATTAACAGAGAATAAATCACCATGAATACTTAGATGGGAAGCGCTCTTCCTACGGAGAAGCTCGACAAGACAAATTCCGCATCTTGGGAGTACAAGATGCATCAGTACCTTGTCGGACAAGGATACTGGAGCTATATTGAAGGAGCTCACGAAACGCAACCCAAGCCGACACACGCCGACTACCTAGTGTGGGAGCAGGCTGCAAGCCGTGTATTGTATTGCCTTTCATCATGCGTACATGATCACATGCTTGGCTATATTCAAGAAGCGAAAACGCCAAAAGAAGCATGGGGCAATCTCAAGAAGATATTCACGGCCAATATGACTGCCCGCAAGCTCCAACTTCGTCAGGAGTTGAATGTCATTCAATAAAGGGTCATGTCAATCGGTAGCTACGCCTTGAAGATCAAGGAGCTGTGTGATGCCCTCGGGTCGATCAATGTTGGCATGGACGACGAATAAATGGTATAGATATGCCTCAGAGGCTTGGCACCTCGATTCAGCGCAATAAGATATGCCTCAGAGGCTTGGCACTTCGACTCCAACTCCGCTCGACGCGGATGACGCCGAAATAGAAATAGAAGCTGAGGATTGGCTCACGCAGATGTTCGAAGACAACCCAATCTTGACATGGCTGAGTGGGCCATTAGAGCCACCAAGCGATCAAAGCACATCTCGGTCGAGTCTGAAGTTGGACAAAGGGAAGGCGAAAATGTGGGAATATGAAGATCAAGAAGAGACTGAGGTGCTTCACTCTCTCGACAGTGAATTTGAGGGTCTTGACACTTACACAAATGGAGCGAGGAAAGCCATAGTCCCCACGGATGCAGAGCTACGCCGGTCCACCCGTGGAAAGAACCCCGGAAACCGTTTTGGCTATGACAAGTACATGGCGTATCATTACACGTTCATGATGAAGGTGGCGTCAGTATGGGAGCCGGAGACGCTTTTCGAAGTTGTAAAAGATCCGTGATCGGTTGATGCGATGAATGAGGAAATGGAAGCGTTATGGAAACGCGAGACCTGAGATCTCGTTCCTCACCCTCCGAGCAAGAAAGCAATTGGTTGCAGGTGGATTTACAAAGTGAAACACAATGCTGACGGCTCCGTAAATCACTTTAAAGCACGACTCATTGCGAAAGGATACATGCAAACACACGACGTCGACTATGAAGAGACCTTTGCCCCGGTGGAAAAGATGACAATTGTGCGGACCGTAATTACAATCGTGGCAACAAAAGGGTGGCACCTCCGCCAGATGGACGTCAAGAATGCCTTTCTTCAAGGCGAATTGGAAGAGGAGGTGTACATGATCCAACCACCCGGTTTTGAATCGTGCAATCATCTGAATGTCGTGTGCCGACTCAAGAAGCCTCTCTACGGCCTCAAACAAGCACCACGTGCGTGGCACTTGAAGATAACGCAATATCTTCATTAGATCGGATTTCGAATGTCCAAATCCGATACTTCTTTGTACATCCGAAATGAGTCGGATAGCCCGATTGTCATCATCCTTTACATGGATGATTTGGTCATCGGAGGAAAGGATCTCGCCGAGATTAACAAGGTCAAATCACTCCTTTTCGGCAGATTCGAAATGAAAGACCTGCACGAGCTCCATTACTTCCTTGGCATTGAAGTAATTCGGACACCAGTCGGAATAATGATTTCTCAACAGCACTACATTCTCAACCTTCTGTACAAGTTCGGAATGACTGAGTGCAAACTTGTGTCTACCCCTCTCGATCGTAATCTCAAGATTGATGCCGATTTCGGCACAACCAAGTGCGAGTCAACTCAGTATCGTCAACAGATCAACAACTTAATCTATCTCACCATTACGCAACCCAACCTCAGTTATTCAGTCGGCCTACTTAGTCAATTCATGCAGAATCTGCGAAACTTTCATCTTGATTGCGATAAGAGGATACTTCGGTATGTTAGTATGATGATGGATTACAACATTATGTATCAGTCAAATACGACCATTCGACTTGAAGGATACATAGACGCAGACTGGGCAGGATACAAAGCGGATAGACGATCCACATCCGGATTTGTCTTCTCCCTTGGTAGTGGAGTGATCTCTTGGAGTAGTAAGACGCAGCCGACAGTCGCACTGTCGAGCACAAAAGCTGAATACAGGGGCGCGACAGTCGCCGCATGCGAAGCCATATGGCTCAAGCGTATTCTGAAGGATCTGGACGTACCCATCAAAGATCCGATTCGCCTATACTGCGACAACACGAGCAACATCTACTTGGTGCGAAATCCCGTATTTCACGCGCGTACTAACCATATCGAAGTGCACTACCACTTCATCTGCGAGCGCGTACATGCCGAAGAAATTGATCTACTACATATCAGTACGCACCTCCAAATTGCTGATATTTTTACGAAGGCCTTAGGAGTCGACAAGCTCAGGCAATTCACATCGGATCTTGGTCTCACAACATTCACATTGCCAAGCTTGAGGAGGAGTACTACGAGCGACACACACACACTATACGCAATTGATCGAGTACGCAACATGCAATGATACGTGAGTATGCAACACGTAGTTAATCGAACTGAGCACGAAGCCGAAAAGCCAAACAATCTAGTTTGAGGATTACGAACGCCGGAAGCCGGATTCCGAAGACCGAACCGAAACAACTTTTCAATAGATGGAAGTTGTGTTCGAAGGGGCGTGTTGAGAGTCGAACTCAACTTCCCATAGTAATAGGTTTCACACTAGCTTATGGTCATACCAGGCTAGTTTTGTAAATAGTAGAAAGGGCACTTGCCCTAGTTTAGTTGGTATTTAAACCAACCCCTTGTAACTTAGTTATTGTTGGAAGTAATATACAGTTTTCTTGTTAAGAGCTCTCCCCCTCTGTCTCTCTCTGTTTGTTGTACACACACACACACACACACACACACACACACACACACACACACACACACACACACACACACACACACACACACACACAATTATCTTCCGCTACATTACACCACCAGCTCCATTTCTTTACATATGGTCATGCCCGTAACATACTCCCCCTCTTTAAAACATTGCACTCTTGTAATGGAAAGTTAGTTCTAAGAGTATTTTCGTGTTCCCATGTGGCATCTTTGATAGATTTATCCATCCATTTAATTTTAAATTCTCGGATTATTTTAGTACGCAGATTTTTTGTTTTAACATCGAGAATTCTTTATGGTACACGTGGTTTGGAAGCTAATTGTTCAAAAGTAACCAGAGTTTCAGTTGTCACTGTAGAACCTAGAAGTTCTTTTAGACGACTTACATGAAAAACTAGATGAATTTCAACGCCATCGGGAAGAGCGAGACGATAGGCTGATGAACCAATGCGTTTGAGGACTTGAAAAGGTCCACAAAACCGTGGGGCTAACTTAGTGCACTTACCCGTAGACAATGTCTTTAGATTTGTGAGGTACACTTAAAAATACCTTCTGTCTAGGTTTGAATACATGATGTTACCTATTATGATAGACGTAAAAACTCACTCTATCTTGAGTTGTTTTTTATATTATCTCGTGCAATATGCAACATATCTTGCATATCCCGAAGAAAGTTTTATGTACTTTGCAACTCATCATGATGTATATTAACATCAATTGGGGCTCGTGGGTGAAAACCATACATCAACATAAAAGGACTATATCTCGTCGACGTATGTTTGGAGCTGTTATAAGAAAGCTCCAAAATTGGGAGATAAGGTTGTCGTGAAAAATCCGTCACTATGTGCGGATCGTGAGGTGGAACCACCGGGGTTATGGACTAGAAGGAATTAGAGCTCACCCGTACAACACAAGCAAGATTTATACATAAGACCAGTAGGTGAAAGAAAACATTAGTTTATATCAAAATAATAGATTCTTTATAATATAAGAATCCTGTTACAATGGGTTGGATATGAAAATGAGAAATAATTTTTGAAAGAATGGATTCGGCCACCATATAAGGAGTGGTTTGATATGAATATGAGAGATTGTTTTCCAAGGAATGAAGAGAAAGAGAAAAAATAAATTGAGAAAAGAAAGTGCAATATATATGGAGTTCTTTGTTGATCATGACCCTTGATGTTTCGTTGCATGCGTCCACACATGACCTTTCTTTAGTTGCATGGCCTCTACTTTTAGTCGCATGCCTCTACGTTTTAGTTGTATACCTCTACTTTTAGTCGTATGCCTCTACTTTTTAGTTGCATGCCCTCTACTTTTAGTTGCATGCCTCTACTTTTTAGTTGCATGCCCTCTACTTTTAGTTGCATGCGTCCACACATGACCTTTAGTTACATGTAACTGTCCGTATAATTCGGCTGCATGATACAATCATCCATAAAGTTGGCCCATGTGTGATCCGTTAGTGTGTCGCGACCAAGTCGTGCATGCATCCTGTTGAGAGACAAGCTCAACATCGGCCGGATCGGTTGAAGAAGCCGAGGACCAGATCGGTTAGGCCGAGTGCATAAACCGGGAGGCCGTTAGGAAAGATATTCCGTGAGGAATATATTTGGGAGTTAGTGTAGGAGCTCTTGATGAGCATTGAAGTACTGTCAGTACTTCGGTCAGTCCTTCTAGGACTTGTATAAAAGTGCTCACTGAGCACGTCTTATGTACAGATTGAGTATTATTGTTGAATATAGTTTTTTGTGTTTCTCTCTCTGTCTCTCCCGAGTATACTGCGTAAGCTCAAGCTCTCCATTGAACCTGAGTTTCCTTCCTTCTGTTCGGTCTTCATACTTGCTTCCGCACGTTACTTTCTACATGGTATCAGAGCGCGAGGGTTGAGAACCTCTCTGCAGCCGACACAACTTGACGAAGAAGAACAAGAAGAACGATGGATAGAGGCATGGCGAGCTCGCTTCCAACAGAGAAGCTCGACAGAACCAACTACGCGTCTTGGTCCTACAAGATGCACCAGTACCTGCTCGGGCACGGCTACTGGAGTTATGTCGAAGGAGCTAATGACGCGGCACCCGAATCGACACACAGAGACTTTCCGTCGTGGGAGCAATCGGCGAGCAGGGTATTATACTGCTTCGCGTCGTGTGTGGGCGAACAACTATTGAGCTATGTTCGGGATGCAAAGACGCTGAAGGGTGCGTAGGAAAATCTGAAGAAGATCTTCGCCGCGAGCACCACAACCAGGAAGCTTCAGCTCCGACAGGAGTTGAGCAACCTACGACAACGCGACTTGTCGGTGGCGGACTATACCTCGAAGATCAAGGATATCTGTGACTCCCTCGCCTCCATAGAGGTGAACATCGAGGAGAGCGAGATGGTCCAGATCTGTCTCGGAGGTTTGGCGTCGAAGTTCGGAGCGTTCCGAACGACTGTGTGTACCCGGGAGAATACGCCGTCCTTTTTCGACTTACAGACGATACTCCTGGTAGAGGAGAACCATGCGGGTGCATCTACAAGCACGCACACCGACAACAAAATGCTGTACACGGAGGGAGATAGGCCCCGTGGACGTGGAGGAAGAGGCGAGTCGGCACGCAATGTAGGCGGCCGACGAGATCAAGAAAGAAGGCACCGAAGTGATGCCGACAGCAACTCCGGACCCTCCGGAAACAGGGGGAGTCGAAGCGATGAGAACCGGCAAGGGAAGTCCATCGCGGAGTGCTGGTACTGTGGCAAGAAAGGCCACAAGGAAAGTGAGTGCTGGAAGAAGCGCGCCGATTCAGAGAGAATTGGTTCCGGGAACGGCTCCAGACATACCGACAAGGGAAATCGGCAGCGATCGCACTATGCCGAAGACTCCGGGAGAGCCGGAGAAGGGACTGCCTTCGTGACGAGACACGAAGCAAACTCAATGTAGCAGACCACCCTGAGATCGGACGAGGTGTGGTACATAGACTCCGGCGCGTCAAACCACATGACAAGCCATAAGGAGTGGTTCTCGTACCTTGAAAAACCGATACAACCTGGAGTAGTCGCAACAGGAGACGACACTCCGCATCCGATCGCGAATGTCGGAGAAGTTCCCCTTAGCCATGTCGGGCAGAAAGGGAAACTCATGAACGTGCTGCACGTTCCGACAATCACGAAAAACTTGGTCTCGGTCGGACAGATCGTCGACCAAGGGATGGAGGTTCGGTTTACACACCTCGGGTGCTTCATTGAGGAAGAAGGCCGTGTGATTGCACAAGGGCGCAAAGATGGGAGGATGTTCATCCTCGACTCCACTGACGGCGGCACCGCAATGTTCGTGAAGGGACAAAAGACCGAGTCGGACATCGACTTGTGGCACAAGCGGATAGGCCACGTCAACCACCAACGGCTTCAAGATCTGTAATCGAAATAGGTAGTGTTCGGATTGCCCAAATTTAGTGGCCGAAAGGCACAAATTTGTGAAGCTTGCCAGCTCGGGAAGCAACACCGACTTCCCTTCCCCAACGAGCGAAACCGGAGCCGGAACAAACTCGACCTTATACACTCTGATGTGTGGGGGCTGGCACAAAACGTTAGTCTTGGCGGGAGCCGATATTTCGTCTCCTTCATCGACGACCACACGCGGCACACGTGGATCTACCTCATTGAGAGGAAGAGCGAAGTCTTCAACTGTTTCCGGGACCTCAAAGGGTTCGTGGAAACCGAAACGGGACGAAAGATCAAGTGCCTGCGGTCGGATGGCGGGAAAGAATACTTTTCCGGTCAATTCAACGGTTACCTACAACAAATGGGAATTCGCCGCGAATTCAGTTGTAGATACACGCCGAAGCAGAACGGCGTGGCCGAGAGAAAGAATCGGTCGATTGTGGAAGCGGCACGGGCAATGCTGGAGGAGAAGAGCTTGCCCAAGTTCTACTGGGCCGAGGCGGTAAGGACCGCGGTATACATCCAAAACCGGATTGGAGACAAAGTGTCGGCGCACGAGCTATATTTCGGAACGAAGCCGAACTTGCGACACTTGAGGGTGTTCGGTAGCATTGCGTATGTGCATGTACCGAAGGAGAAAAGGAGGAAGCTGGACGCAAAGGCCGAGAAGTGCATCTTGGTCGGTTACTCGGACGAGCAGAAGGGTTATAAGTGCTATAACCCTTGCACCAAACAAGCGCGTGTCAGCCGCGACGTTGTGTTTGACGAGTCCGCGTCCTGGTACCTGCCCCCGACTCCGAACCCTGCCCCCAATCCGAGCTCTAATGATGAGGTCAGCGAGGCCGAGATGCCTCCGGATGAGCCCGAAATCGAGACCTGCGAAGAGAGTCCAATTTCACTCTGGTTAAGTGGACCGATTGGACGACTGGGTCGGTACGACCAGTCCGATGAAGAGCCGGCGAGTAGTGGAGACTCAGCCGTGCATTCCCCGCGCAAGAAGCCGAGGAGACGGATAGGAAAAAGGGAAGAAGAAGGTGTCGGATTCCGGCACGGATAGGAACGAGTCAGACCGACGCGAATCCGACTCCGAGGGAACCGGTGACGGGTCTTTAAAGGTGAAGACCGCGTCGACCGAGAAGGCCTCGACATCGGCTAATGTGAGATTATGCCGATCTACCCGCCAGAAGAACCCAGTTGTGCGGTTCGGATACAACGAGTACATGGCGCATCATTATGCGTACATGATCCGTGTAGCGGAGTTGCGTGAGCCGGAGAGCTACGTAGAAGCGGCTAAAGACGCGAATTGGCGTGCCGCGATGGAGGAAGAGATGCACGCATTGGCGGAGAATGAGACCTGGGACTTGGTTGACGCACCGAAGGGGGTAAAACCGATCGGGTGTAGGTGGGTGTACAAGGTCAAGTACAACACCGATGGCTCGGTCAACCGGTACAAGGCTCGGCTAGTGGCAAAGGGCTACGCGTAGAAACACGGCATCGACTACGATGAGAGTCACTGCCTCCATAAGCAGCAACCAAGCCAACACGGAGGGGCAAAGAATGAGCCAACCGCCACAAAATGGGCTCTAAATGACCTAAACTAATGTTTGAACACTAACCTAAACGAGAAAAGGCATATCGATAGCCAATTCTGCCAGGGACAACTATTTCACCCGCAAACCAATGGCTTAAGCCGCTTAGTCATACCTTCAGCTAGCAACTCGTCAATCTCCTCTCTATCCGATCCGTCTCGTTTTGTGGATGGAATAGATATAGGATTCTCGGAAATGGGCGAAAGATAAATGGATAAACCCAATTTTCATTTTTATATTGATTAAAAAGAATATTACCTGGTGGAATTAGAATATCACCCTGTTTGGACATACTGGTTAGTCCTTCTGGAGACACAGGGTGGCCCCTTGAGACAATTCAACAAAGGGGTGTTGCGGTGAGATAAACTTAGATTGAACTATTAATGAAACCCTAATCGGTTACTAATCGGCAAGATCATTTGTCACAATACACGCGTAAGATGGATTACACTTAGCACAAAACGGTAATTAACACTGATTAAGATACAGAACAACAACACTCTATTAATTATCCGCTAATTCATTACAAATAGACCGGGTCCTTTTATAGGTCACCGGCTCTGGGTACAAACTGGTGCCAACCGGCAACCGGCTACGAACCGGTCCGGATCCGGATCGGCATACCGATTTTGAGTTCGTCCGTTCGCTTCTCAAAATCATAATAATTCTAGATTAATTATCCCTTTCCCATTCTGGACTCTATCTAGCTCTTAAGTCTTTGCCGACCAACACATGGCACGCCCGTGGGACAGTACCTTGTACGTCGAATCCCACGGTTCGCCCTTTACTCTTCTTCCAAAATGTCCAGAATGCTTTGGTCCAGGGGTTCTAAAGGCTCTTCGGGTAGCTGCTCCGTCGTCGGTTGCTGCTCTTGCTCCCGCTGCTGCTGCTGCTCCTCTGGTTGCTCCGGTTCCACTGATTTTTCTGGTCTCTCCGGTTCTGGTTCTATTGGTTTGGGCTCCTCATGTTGATGGTTTCCCGTGTGCAGGTTTCCATTTTTCAGCTGCTCCCCCAGAGTTATGTTCGGCTGGCTTTCCCCAGCTTCGGCTCGCGGTTTTTCATCCTTCAATTGTTTGATCAACCTCACGGTTGCCACTTCTTGGCTTCTGTAGTGCATTAGCTGGGTCTAATAGGTCGTCTGAACTTTGTTCAAAGCTATTGTAGCGCACTCCGTTGCCTCTGAGTGCTGCTAGGTCAGCTCTACCCGTTCTTTCGCCACTTTCGCCATTTGCTTCGCTGCTTCGGCTCCCTTCGACTGCTCGTCCAATAATGCCGCCGTCATCCGATTAATTTCCTCCCGGAGTTCCCTGCACTTTTCCTGCTGCCGGTCACTTTCAGTAATCAATTTCTTATGATCAGCATCCAAATGCTTATAATCCCGGTGCAGTCGGTCAAAGTCATCGGTTTTCTGTTTTAGTTTTTGATTGATTAGCCGGCGAGCACGGTCCTCACGGTCTTTTTGTTGCCGGAACTCCTCTTTGAGGCGCTCAATCTCCACTTTTGTCGTTCGTTGGAGTTTCTCTTTCTCTTGCAAGAGTTTTCCTTTCTCTTCTTTCAGCCGGTCATACGCATGATGACCTTTTCTCAAGCTTTCCTCTGCTCGGCGGAGGCTGTCGGCCGCCTTCCTTTGTTCCTCTTCCGCCTCTTTTTTCAATTCTCGCTCCCTGGCTCATAAGGCTTCTTCTGCTGCCAGGTCTTCCCGTAATGTGGCGACCTCTTGTGCTGGCGTTTTATTAGTATCCGGACCTGCTTCAGTCACCGGGGTCTTATTGTTATGTAAAGTTACCAGAGCCATCGGTTCCAATTGCCGTGGTTCTTCTATTACCAACTTGGCCATTTCTATTTTGGCCTTCTCTATGTCTTGCTCCATGCTCTAGATTCTTGACCGGGCCGTCTCTAATTCCTCGGTTGCGGCTAGCAACCGGTCTTCATGCGCTCTCTCTTCCGCTTCTAATTGGCAGACGACCCTGAGCACTTGTTCTGCTATCCATCGTAGCCATTGACTGCCGGTGCCTTGTTGTCGTGCCAGTTCTGGTCGTGGGATGGCTTCTTCACTGGCCATGAGCCTATTATGGATGGTTACGTCAAGCGGCCGCTCCGGTTTTGGCTGTTGCTGCTGCGGCGGCAACACCGGTAATTCAATGACCGGTTCTTGATCCATCGGTACTATCATGTCCTGGACCACTGATTCTGCTATGTCCTGCTGCACCAATTCCTCTGTCACTAATTCTTGTTGAACCACTTCTGATACCTTCCTTGGTTGCAGCTCCTTGTCACGGATCATAAACTCAAGAGACAAGCAAGAAGATAACCAAATGGACAAGAAAGAAGATAGTATTAAAGGAAAGACTCCATAACTGGTGTTGTTCACCTTGAATTCCTTCAAGGTGAACTCCTCTATTTATACTACATGGCATGCATACTTGTTGCATGCATGTAAATCTACAATAGAGCATGTAGGTATGCATGCATGTGCCAAGTGTAAATACTACAAGGGAGCAACTATGCACATGATGCTAGCAAAATAATAAGGACCAATTACATACATAACTAGTACTAGATATCTTGGTTAACTCATAATACTAGATTATAACATGGTTGTGTCAAGAGTTCGAATCTTGACATTATCCCCCCTCTTACGCCGCCTTCCCAAATCGGCTGCTGGTTTGTGGGGATATCGGTGATGAAAATCTTGGACGACCTCTGGGGCATTTTGTAAATTTGCCGATGGTTCCCATGTGGCCTCAGACATGGGGTAACCCCTCCATAGGACGAGGTATTGCAAGTGTCGACGGTGCCAACGCGAGTCACGGATTTGGTCGACCTCGTATTCCTCCCCTATCGTCAATTGCACAGGTGGTGGTGGTGGGGCTTGACGTCCTGGGAGTTGTGAAGCATAATGGGGTTCGAGGAGGGAGACATGAAAAACATCGTGAATCCGGAAGTGGGATGGAAGGGCGAGCCGGAAGGCGACGAGATTGATGCACTCGATGATACGGAATGGTCCCAACTTCTTGTAATCAAGTTTCGCACATGGACGAGTAGTAGAGATGTGTCGACGTAACAACCAGACCATGTCTCCAACGACAAAGTGTGGAGTGGAAGATCGATGGCGATCAGCCTGCTTCTTGTATCGTTCACTAGCAAGACTAAGCTCCAAGGATAAATCATGATGTAGTTCTTCCAAAATGCGGGCGCGATCCTCCGCCGAAGGGTTCACGGAAGTGGTAGGAAGGGAAATGTTGAAGTGAGGATGTAAACCGTAGTTGGCAAAGAAGGGAGTGACGCCAGTCGATGCATGGAGAGAATTATTGTAGGCGAATTCCGCGAGCGAAAGTAAGTTGAGCCAATCATCTTGTTGGTAACTAACCGAGCACCGAAGATACTGCTCAAGGATTTGGTTGACACGCTCCGTTTGCCCGTCAGTTTGGGGGTGATAAGCGGAGGACAACTTGACAGAGATGCCTAAAGTTTGTAGCAGGCGCTGCCAGAAGTGAGAGACAAACTGGGGTCCGCGATCCGAGATGACATCATCGGGGAGTCCATGCAAGCATACCACATTGTTGAGTAGGAGATGCACCATTCCTTCTCCGGAAATGGTTTTGGAGCATGGAGTGAAGTGAGCCATCTTCGTAAACCGATCGACAACGACCAACACCGAGTCATAGCTATTGACCAAGGGTAGATCAGTTATCAGGTCCATAGAGATAGAGGCCCGAGGACGACGAGGACATGGAAGCGGCTGTAGTAAGCCGTATGGCCGATGATGAATGGCTTTGGAGTGAGCACAAACCTCACAACTCTTTATGTATTCTTTGACCAGCTTCCATGGTTGTGGCCACCAATACCCCCGAGAGATTAGCTCGAGGGTTTTCGCGGCCCCGAAATGACCTGCAAGTGGGTCATCGTGGCATTCCCGCAACACCCGGGTGCGACATGGGCCCTCTGGGACGTATAAGAGATGATCTTGGAACAACAAACCCTCTTGTATGGTGAAGGTGTCAAGATCCTTCCTTTTGGTCGCCTTGGAGGGGTTTTGCAGACTATCTCGAATCTTGTTGGCGAACACATCGGTCTTGGATGCATCAGTGATTTGTTGGAGTAAAGAATCATCCTGCAACATACAAGTGGCAAAAAGATGCAATTGGTCGGGTTTCAACAAACGTCTAGATTGTTGAGCATAAGCAGCATCCCTAGGGCAGAGTGCAAGGTCAGCTCGGCGAGAAAGGGCATCAGCCTTCCCATGTTGGCCACCAGGTCGAAATACGATCTCAAAATCGTAGTCGGCGAGAAATGTCGACCAACGGGCCTACCTTCGATTCAAAGTACGAGTGGTGGAAAAATAAACTAAATTTTTATGATCAGTCACTACCTGGACACGATGTTGTGCGCCGGCCAAGTAGGGTCGCCATTCTTCAAAGGCAGCAATGATAGCAGCAAGCTCCTTGTCGTAAATGGGATAATTGATTTCGGATGCCGTAAATTTTCGGGAATAGTAAGCCACTGGGTGCATTAGGTTGTTGTTGTCTGCCTGGGATAAGATGGCGCCAATGGCAAAGTCAGAGGCATCGGTTTCGACTTGGAAGGGTTTTGTGGGGTCGGCATGTAGCAGCACCGGGGCAGTGATGAATGCGTGTTTGAGTGAGTCGAACGCATTTTGTGCCTCCGAGGTCCATAAAAATGGAGTGCCTTTATGGGTGAGAACGATAAGAGGTTGTGCTAGGGTGGAAAACCCCTTGATGAAGCGACGGTAAAAATTCGCGAAGCCGAGGAAGGATTGCACATCTTTAAGTCGCCTTGGAGTCGCCCACGCCTGAATGACAGAGACCTTCTTCATATCCATGGTGATGCCAGTGGGCGAGATGATGTAGCCCAGAAATTCGATCGAGGTACGGTCGAACTCGCATTTCTCGCCTTTGGCATAAAGGCCATGCTCGCGAAGTTTGGCAAGAATTAATCGGACTTGGCGAGTGTGCTCCTCCATGTTTGGCGAGAAAATGAGAATATTATCGAGGTAAATGACAACAAAAAGATCAAGATATACCCGGAAAATATCGTTCATCATATGTTGAAAAACTGCGGGAGCGTTAGTAAGACCAAAAGGCATTACCTTGTATTCGAAATGCCCATACTGTGTTCGAAATGCGGTTTTCCATTCATCCCCCTGCTTGATGCGTACTAGATTGTACGCTCCACGTAGATCAACTTTGGAGAAGACACGCGCAACTCGGAGCCGATCAAGGAGTTCGGGGATCAGAGGTAGCGGATAGCGGTTGCGCACAGTGAGTTTGTTGAGACCTCGGTAGTCGACGCATAAGCGTAGAGAGCCGTCCTTCTTCTTCACAAATAAAATGGGGGCCCCGGCTGGTGACTTAGAAGGTTGAATAAAGCCTTTCTCGAGGTTCTCATCGAGATACACACGAAGGGCCTTCAACTCTGGTGCAGACAACGCATATAGAGGACCAAAGGGTGGACACACACCTTCTTGAAGATCAATCGGACAGTCGTAGAGCCGGTGTTCCGGCAAACGATCAACATTACATTTTTCAAATACGTCGGAGAAGTGTTGGTATTTTTCGGGAATAACATGGAGTGTGTTAGAAATGGCGCCACAAACAAACCCATCTTGGACCGATGATGGGGTAGTCAATTCGGAGTCGACCGTCTCCGAAGGATGGGAAACTGAATTTACCTTCATACTTTTGCACGAGCATCTTGGCTTGCTAAATGTGATCGAGCGGTTGCACCAATCCACTATTGGATTGTGCGCCTCCAACCATGTTAGTCCTAAGACGATCGGATGCCGAGGAGATGCGATGAGGTAAAAGGTGAGCTCCTCTTGGTGTGAGCCCACCCGAAGCCCTAATGGGGTTGTAGCTTGAGTAATAATAAGGACCAATTACATACATAACTAGTACTAGATATCTTGGTTATCTCATAATACTAGATTATAACATGGTCATGTCAAGAGTTCGAATCTTGACACTCTTTAGGGAGGGGTTCTAGTATAATGTCCTCCATCAGACTTGATTTCTCCCCTTTGTGGCCCTTGTCACTTGTTTGTCGACGACGTATCAGAGTCTCTTCTTCCTCCAGGGTCTTGCTATTGATTAACGTCGCCAAGGGGTCCTGCTTCGTTGGAAGGTCACCGGCGTGGTCTTGAGCCCGAACATCATTACCATTGCGACGAAAAATCCCCATTCGGTGACGAACGTCGTCTTGTCTTGGTCGTCGGGGTGCATCCTTATTTGATTGTAGCCGCGGAAACCGTCTAGGAAGCTATACACTTCATGACCAGCTACCGCGTCCAACACTCCATCCGTAAATGGAAGTGGAAAGGCGTCAGTCATTGTTGCCGCATTGAGTTTCTGGTAGTCGATGCACACCCAGATCTTACCGTTCTTTTTCGGCACAACGACTATGGGACTTAACCATGTAGCTTTTTTCACTGGTCGAATAAAACTGACCTGTAACAACTTGTCAATTTCCTCTTTGACCTTTGCCACATAGTTAAGGTTCATTCGGTAACGCCGTTGTGCTACCGGTTTGGCATCCTTACCGAGATGTATCTGGTGTTGCTACAACTAAGGATCCTGCCCCCGCATGTCTTCATAGGACCAAGCGAATATGTCCCGGAATTCCTTTAATAAAGTGATCATCGCCGTCTTGTTGTCCGATGACATTTCCTTAGCAATATGAACCGGTCTTGCGTCGTCCTCGGTTCCTAAGTTCACTTCCTCTAATTGGGATGCTTTCACGTGTTGGGATACCGCCATCTCCCTCTCCAGAGCTTCCTGTGCTTGCCGTAATTCTCTGATAGCTTCCCTATCCGGTTCCTCGCCGGCATCATCCGATTGCGTTATATATGGTGACACTGCTTTTGCCACATCGATTTCAAATAGGGGTACAATTTTTGGGTTTTCTTCTAAGTATTGGTCGACCTCTTCGTCAGCAAGCCCCTCGAGCATGTTTACACATTCCGCATATAGCGGTGTCAGCTCCTTGCCGATACTCGATCGAGGGTGGGTAGGTACCCTTACTTTAGCCTTTCCTCGCCGGAAGGTAATCATGTTTTTCCGCTAGTTTTGTTTGATGTGCACCGTTTTAAACCATGGGTGGCCCAACAACATTGGGTAAGCCCCTTGTGCATTGAGCTGGAGAACCACCGCCGAAATGCGGACTGCGTTTCCTCTGATAGTTACGTCTAAATCCCGTATCAAACCGATAGGTCTTATCGAACTTGTATCCGCCATCTGGAGCCAAAACGGGAAAGGCTCCCATTCCTGGATTCCTAGGGTATTACAAGTTTGTAGACTAATCACGTTCACATCCGATCCTCCGTCCACAATTGTCCCTGGTAGTTCTTGTCCTTTGACGATGGCGGTGATTGCTGGATTGTTCGTGTCAACCATTGCTGACCCTTCTTCCGGATTTGAGAAGAACGCAGGAGCCGACAACGGATTTGATGAGGTCATTCCTGATTTCAGCCCTTCCGTAAACCGGGGCACTAGTTGTAATAACCGACCCAATGGCAGCGTAATTTGACATTCTTGTAACGCTTGCCATGTTGGGTTTTCTGGTTGAATTGTATCGGTGGGCACTTCCGGTTTCTCCTTTTGTTGTTCAAGCTTAGCCACATTCCGCTCATTTGCCTTCTTCTCCCACTTGGTGTCTTGCTTTCGGATTGCCTCCTGTGTTTCCTACTCCGTTGTTTTGTCTTTTGACCTGGCGGTGATTTGTTGTATGTCGGCGACTTCTGCTACCACCATATTTACTGCTGGTTGTTTCTCGTAACTTTTAACCGGACATTGATTACTGTAATGTCCTTCTTGTCGGCAATAGTAGCAGTACGCTTTCCGGGTGTTGCTAGATTCAGTGTTCGCTCTGGTACCCTGTTGAGGTTCTATTGGCGGTTGGTTAGGTGCGTGGCCTTGGTCCAGTTGGGTACTTGGTGTGCCCTTGTCCGGCTGCCATTGGTGGTCCTCTCTAGCGTTCCGTTCTTTGTTGAAGCGTTTTTTGTTCCGATAACCCTGTCGGGGCTGGTTTTCATAATTGCCTTGATCTTCCCTCTGTTGGTTGTAACTGGGGGAGTGATCCCTGTTGTATCGCTCATATCGATCACCGTTGTCATCCTGGTAGCTATCCTGCCGGTCTCGGTTGTGAGCGTCTCTTCTGTCGCTGTACTGAACATCTTGCGCCAGCCGGTAATGCTCATCCCGCCGCCAACGTTCTTCTTCCTCCTCCCGGTTACTCTAGGGATAAATTTGCCTTACCGGTGCCGCTTGCCAATTCAGCAAGTTATATTCACATTGGTCCATTGTGTGCGACCTGGAATGGCATAACATGCACTGTGTCCGCATGGTACATTGAGACAAGTCCTACATTGTATAGTTTGCTGAAAACGTAGGTCGTCTTCTGTCGGTAATGTACGCTGGAGTGCCCCCATTGTTAGCCACGAGCTTGTTTTCTCCATCTCCCTAAATCACCTTCCCCTGTCGCTAATGCCTGTAGAATGGATTCTGCGTCCTGGAGACTGCTCAAGCTGCTTCCTTTGTCTGGGTGGGAATTCTGCTGCATGCGGAGTGACTCCGTGACCACTTGTCGGATTACTTTGGAAAATGATTGATCCGCACAGATCTCTTCTGCGGCCTGTTAGAAAGCCTCTCGCTTCCGCAATCGTTCGGCAAGTCTTCTTGCTCGTTCCGTAACCGGGTCGTTCGTTGGTCTAGTCATCCATTCCCGCCGTTGTTCCTTGCGTTTGTGCAGGAATCGTGGTCGCCAAAAATTGTGTTATCCCTAGGGCTCGGACAATGCCCTAACACAGGGTGTCCCCTTGAGACAGTTCACCAAAGGGGTGTTGCATTGAGATAAACTTGAACCGAACTATTAATGAAACCCTAATCGGTTACTAATCGACAAGATCATTAGTCACAATACACGCGTAAGATGGATTACACTTAGCACAAAACGGTAATTAACACTGATTAAGATACATAACAACAACACTCTATTAATTATCCGCTAATTCATTACAAATAGACTGGGTCCTTTTATAGGTCACCGGCTCTGGGTACAAATCGGTGCCAATCGGCAACCGACTACGAACCGGTCTGGATCCGGATCGGCATACCGATTCTGGTGTCGTGTGGTTTTTCACACATGATATGAAAACTATGTAAAAAAATAATGAAATAATTATTTTAGATTAGATTAGTAGCTTGTTATAGAAAGATGGATGTACTCAAGAGCTTTAAAACGCATTTCACTACATACAAAATGGAAGTTATGAGAACATGAAGTTTGAGAAGATAGAGAAAATAGAACTATGATTTATCCCACATAGATAGGAAACTTAAGGGCCTGGCTATATAAGCACATTGAGATCTCTCATTTTTCATTGGTTTTAAGAGCACTTTGGCCACTTTGTCTAGATGGATGAATGTGGCCAAGTTACCAAAAAAACCAAACCGGAATTGGCCGGAAAGCAAATCAGAACCGATCGGAAAGCAAATCGGAATCGGCAGGTAATCAAATCGGAACCAACGAAACCAGCAATCGGATGGAGTCGGAAACCGGGCGGATCCGACAACCGGCGATCGGGCGGAATCGGCGACCAGACAAGGCTGGACACGGACCGGACGGATTGGATGGGCGGTGATCGAGACAGACAGATGATAGGATCATGTGGCTATTTTTATTTTCTATTCCTTCTTAGCTCTCTTATCTTATTGAAGCCATAACACTCAAAAACCACCCTAATTTCCTTATGGAAGCCAAAAACCCTAATTTTCCATACGGAAGCCATATCATTCATAAACCCTAATTTTCCCTACGGAAGCCATAACACTCAAAAACCCTAAATTTCCCTACGGAAGCCATATCTCTCATAAACCATAAATTTCAATACGGAAGCCATATCTCTCATAAACCCTAATTTCCATACGGAAGCCAAAAACCCTAAATTTCCCTACGGAAGCTATTGAACTCATAAACCATAATCTCTTATCAAAGCCAAAAACCCTAAATTTCTATTGAATCCATATTTAGTTTCTTCTAATCTATTATTCTAGTAATCTCCATAAGCTAAACTTTTGTAATCCCAATCTTGGGATTGATTGTAATCTTTCTTTTCCTTTGTTAATGAAATTTGTCAAAATCTTTCTTATTTTCATTAATTGTTAAAAATATAAACACACGAATGTGATATCCTCTAGTCGGAGGCCCTGGGTCTTGCCTCAAGTTCACGTGTCCTCGTCGTATTTTTGCGACACCGGGTCCATCCGTTCGCTTCTGAAAATCATAATAATTCTAGATTAATTATCCCTTTCCCATTCTGGACTCTATCCGGCTCTTAAGTCTTTGCCGACCAACATCTATTTCCTTAACCACGTATGGGCCAAACCATCATTTCACAAACTTTCGAGTAGTGCTATGCTGATTATTAAGGCTGCTATCATAGACAAGTACCCAATCTCCTTCTTCAAATTTTCGTAGACGAAGATGATGCTTTTTATCAAATTCTCCTTGTTCCTCAATTGAGCCTCACGTAACCATTCTATTGCTAGCTCAACATCTTTGGGTCTCCGTTATAATTGTTGGATCCTTGTACCTAGCAAGTCTTCTCGACTCATCTCCCCTTGCCATGGCAAAGCCGTCCATGAGGTAACACTTTGCTCGATAGGCATGATTGGTTTTTGCCCTAATATGAGCTTGGACAACATATATCCAGTAGTCGTGCTATGTGTAGTTCTATCGGCCCACAATGCATATGGTAATAATCATGGCCAGTCTCGCATCTTCCCATCGCAAGCCTTTGCTAGAGCTTTTACAATCGGGCTATGTCCCCGCTCCACCTTTCCATTTGCCTCGGGGTTGTATGCCATGGTAAGTGATAATTTGACGCCTATCCTTGAGAAAAACTCTTTAGCTTCATTTGCATCTAATTCTCCTCTATCGGCTACTATTTTGCCGACACATCCGTATCGACAAATAACATCTTCAAGGAGAAACTTGCAAACCGCCAAAGTTGTTTTATTCCTTAGTACCCGACCTTCTACTTGGTTGGTGAGATCCTCTCTTGCTAGCATGAGGTATCTCATTTGCCACAATCCCATTGGCATAACCACTATGTCTACCAACCACTTATAGTGCATTGATAATGGATATGTCGGATGAAGTTCATCCCTATGTTGAACATTTGAGTATAATTGGCATTGCGCACATGTTTCAACAATACTTCTCCTTGTAAAGACCCGCCCACCAATACTTCTCCTTGAGATTTGCAAAAGTTGCCCATATACCTTGATGACCTGCCCACACACTATCATGAAAATCAGCAATTAGTGTTTGTTGATCTTGTTTCTTGCACACCACTCGAACTAGAGTTCCATTCTTCCTCTTTGGAAACTTCTATAGATGTCCTTCTTTGAGAAAGAACTTGTTGTTAACTCTTAGGGCCGGACAATGGCCTAACACAGGGTGTCTACGGAAGACACTTCACCAAAGGGTGTTACGGCAACAAGATTAGACTCAACGATTAATCCGACTTAATTAAGTTACTTAGCATGATCGTCTTTCATAATCACACGCGTAAGATATAACAATTAAGGTAGAACGGCAATTAACACAGAGAGATAACAACACTAAGCTTTATTAATTAACCGCTATTCATTACATTGTATCCGGGCCTTTAAATAGGTTTCCGGTATGTATTACAAAACGGTGCCATCCACACCTGTTCGGGATCGGTCCGGATCCGGAACGGCATACCGATTCCGGTCCGTTCGTCCACACTCATAGCTTAATTACAACCACATTCCTACTACTTAAATAACTCTCCGTTTCCCTCTCTGGACTCCTTTGCCGGCTGGTAACACATGGCACGCCCGTGGGACAGTACCTTGTACGTCGAATCCACAACCGACCCTTGCTATTCTTCGTCCAAAATATCCAGAATGCTTTGTTCGAGAGTCTCCAATGGTTCATCTGGAATTGGTTGTTGTTGTTGTTGCTCGGTTGATGTCTATTGCGACGGGTCCGTTGATGGCTGCTGCGGCTGCTCCTCCGTTTGTTGCTCTGACACCGGTGTCTCCGTCGTTGCTCCCTTCGTCGTAGTGGTCTCCGGTTGATTGGTTCCGGGCTGGCCCTCAGCTGGCGACGGTTCCTCATCACTAAGGTTAACCGTTGCCGCTTCCCGTGCTTTTTCTTCCCGAACCCGGGACCGCTCGTAGCTTTCAAACTGGATTTGAGCGTCCAGCCTATCATCGTCTAGCTGAGCTACGAGTTGCCTGACCTGCGCCAGCTGTTCATCCGCCAGGACTTGGAAGTCGTCGGCCAACTCGTCTCGTATGGCGGTGAAGTCCTCGGAAGTCAACGTATAACAATCATCTCCTTCCTTCCGCCGGTTTGCCGCGTCTGCCCGTAGCAATTGGAGTTCCGCCGTGTCTCCGGCTCCGTTGCCATCTCTGTATGGCCATAGTCCGATGTTGCTGCTTTTTTTTTTTTTGCTGCCGCTTGTTGTCCGGCCTCCTTCGTTTTTCTTGACGTGTTTGTCCGGCTGTCGTTCATCCGACCGCCTCTATTCCGCTTCAAATGTTGTCTGGCCCTTGCTTTTCCGCTTCTCTGGCCGAATCTCTCATCTTTGTTAGTTGTCTTGTTTCCCTAGTGTCTCCATCGCCGCTGTCCAGCGTCGTCATTGTCTGGCCCGTCCGGTCCGGCCGCCTCCGTTTCGGCACCGTTCGGCCACTCCGACCGCTCTCCAGCCACTTTGACCATTTCTGTGCATTTCAGCCGCTCCTTGGATGTCTGTCTATTGTCTTCCGATTGTATGTTGTTTTCCCGGTCATCTGTCCAGTTCTCCGGCCACTCCAGCCACTGTCTGGCTATTTCGGCCCTACTGGCCGCTCTTTCCGCTGTTTGGCCCATCTGGCCATGTCTGTCCGGTCCATCTCCAGATGTCTCTGTAGCCGGCCTTGTCAGCCCTGTTCGACCAATTTGCAGTTGGTCGTCTGTTTTGGCCGAGGTTCGCCCGTCTCCGTCACCGTCCGATCGTCGTCCGGTTGCTCTTCAGCAGTTGTTCGGCCATTACGACCGTTCTCCGGCCACTTCGGCCGCTCCGGTTGCTCCTGTCCGGTCACTCTCCGGCCTATCCGACCGCTCGAACTACTGTCTGGCCGTCTCCATCTTCGTTGTTGTTCGGCACGAACAACCATGTCTTTCTGGCTATCCGGTTGTTGTCGTCCCGCTCATCTTCGGTCCCCATCGTTGTTGTTGTCGATCTCTGTCATTCCAGTTATCGCTATGATTGTTTCTTCTTTTTTTCGTTAACATGGCCATTTCCAACGCATTGTGGTCGCCATTTCTTGCAAATTACTGATTCGATTTGCTACTCATCATAAATTCGATTTCTCGCACATCATCGTCACCATTATCACACATTTCGTCGTTGTTGTCTCTGCCACGTATTAATCTTCGACTTCGTCTCCAAAAAGGGGTCGCCTTAGTGGTCGGCAAAAGGTGTTGTAGGTTTTAGAGTTAGGGTTAGGGTTAAGGATGATGATGGTTAACGATGACGAAGATAGACATGGTGAAATAGCAAAGATGATGAAGAGTATGATGGTGAGAGAGATTGACATGAAGATGTTGAGAATTATTGAGAAGCATTGCGGGGTAAGGATGACATTGATGAGCATTGCGGGGTGGGGGGTGGTGCCTAGAATGGCTCCACCCCCCTCCCAAGGGGTTCAACGTTGAGGGGGAGAGAGAGAGAGAGAGAGAGAGAGAGAGAGAGAGAGAGAGAGAGATGAAAAGAGAGATAGATAGAAATGTTCATTCATTCCCCATAAGGGGGTTAAATAGTACAAGAGGGGGTAGATACATAGGGGTGTAAGCCCCCTAGAGCATTCATATTGGACACTCACTCACACCTCATCGTATCCCTCCACATGCACACATGTGTGCATGTGTTCACATACATATCGACTCACAATTACATTTATGTTCCCTACACATATACAACATCATCATGATAATATTCGACCCTCGCTCATCACACTTGACTCTCCGTACATCTCATACGGGGTAACACAATATGGCACGCCCGTGGGAAAGTGCCTTGCACGTCGATCCCACATGCCTTGATGATGATAACTCTTCGACCGGAACTTCCATCGGTCCTTTCAACGATCGACTCCCTCGATCGGAGCGCTTGACTCGATCATCTCCATCGGTCAGCGACTTTTCCGCGACACGAACATTCTCATGCTGTCGTCTTACGAACTTTGGTATCCTCTTTCGGGTCCTTAAAAATGTTGTGTATGTATGTTATTCTTTGTTGATTTTGTGAGTTTTCGTGGTCGATCACGTCCATTTCTTTAGGTGGATGAGATTTCAAAATTTCATAGGTGCCCTTTGATTTTTAAAATTTTCGTATATACCCTCGGGTTTTTACAATTATGTTTGATACCCTCATCTTTCTTTTTCTTCTTTCCTTCTCTTCCTGTCTTTCTCTTCTCTCTTCTTCTTATTTTCTGCATGTCTGCCTCTTTCTTCTCTGTGTTGTCTTTGTTTTGGTTGTCGTGGTTGGTCGTCTATCCAGCCCATTTGGCCACTCCGGCCACTGTTCGGCTATTACGGTCGCTTCGGCAATTCCTCGGTCACTCTTTGGCTGCTCGTCTGTCTCCATCTCCCGTCGTGGCCATCTCCGACCACTGATGCCGTCCTTGTCCAGCCGCCTCCATTCGGCCACTACGACCGCTCTTAGGTCGCTCTCCGGCCTCTCCTCCGTCTCTGTCGGTGTCCGATCGTCCTCCTAATCTTCCGACCGTGCGTTCGGTCCGTCGTCCCGGTCGTCTTGTCCACTGTTCGACAATCAATGTGGCCGCGCGCTTCCGGCCTCACCGGCCGTTTCCATCATTGTCTCGGCCGCTGTGCTCAAATGGGTTCTTAGGCATCGGTCCTCTATATGGCTTCAATCGGAATCCGTTGACCCATTTGCCTAGCACTTCGCCGGCAAGTGTCCCTAACTGGTAGGACCCATTATACTCACGTGTTAGCCAATACGGTCCGGTCCATCTAAACCGTAGTTTACCCGGCATCTTGCCCATCCGGGTCTGAAATACTAACACCAGTTTGCCGATTGCGAACATTTTTTTGTTTCCTTTCCTGTGCCGGTCGACAAATGCTTTCCGTCGCCGTTGTTCGATTTCTAAGTGCAGGATGCTTGCCAGTCGTTGTTCCTCGAGTTCACACAACGCTGTTAACCGTATTGCCTCCGACTCCTTCTCGTTCAGCCATTCCCGTAGCTGGATCCGTAAGCTGGGTACTTGGAATTCCACCGGCATTACCGCCTCTAGTCCGAACGCTAACCGGAACGGTGTTGTTCGGATGCTCGTCTTGTATGCCGTCCGGTATGCCCAAAGCGCGCTATGTAGCTTGGTATCCCAATCCGTTCGGTTTTCGTTGACGATCTTCCGAAGGATATTCTGGAGCGTCTTGTTCGTTGATTCCGCTAAACCGTTCGCTTGCGGATAGTAAGGTGTGCTCCGTTTGTGGACAACGGCATAGAATGTCGTCAGGCTTTCCACTTCTTGGCCGAGAAAGTGCCCCCCTTGGTCGCTTATTAATTCGATTGGGCATCCGTAACGGCACCAGATGTACTCGTATAGAAATTTTGCTGTTGACGCAACGGTGTTGTCCCTTAATGCTTTGGCCTCCACCCATTTCGTGCAGTAATCCGTCGCGACGATGACGTACCGATTACCCGTTCTCATTGCCGGTGGTTTGAACGGTCCAACAAAGTCCAGCCCCCACTTCTGGAATGGCTCGAGTGGTAGTACCGGCTGGTGCGGCATACGAGCCTGCTCCGTTGGCTGGCCCATTCTCTAGCATAGGCCACATTCTTTTGCGTACCGTACCGCATCTCCTAATGGCGTTGGCCACCCATAGGCCACTTTGCCATATTTTCCTGGCCGTTGCATCTCCGGCATAGTGACCTCCGACAACTCCGCAGTGGGCTTCCCTCAGTATTAGGTCCTTTTCATCGCTGCGCACCACCCGTCTCCATATGCCGTCCGCACCCTTGTGGTAAAGTGTGTCTTGCAGTAAGCAGAAATGTCGGCTTTGCACCGCCAGGCGTTTCCGTTCGTCCCGGTTCATCTCTTTTGGAGGCAGTCCTGTGCTCAGAAACTGGTGCATATTTGTGAGCCACTTGTCTTCCTGTGCCACCGTCTCATCTGCTGCCGTTTCCGTAGTGACTCGAAATAGCTCCGCATCCGGAAACTCATCCGCTACTCCGTCACCCGTCTCTCCGGACTTTAATTGGCTTAAGTAATCCGCCACGACATGCTGTATACCGGGTCGGTGGAATATTTCAAACTCGAATTCCTGTAACAGTAAGGTCCACCGGGCCAATTTGCCGGTGAGTGACGCTTTGGACACCAGGTAAAGGAGTGTCGAATGATCTACATGGAAGGAAAACTTCCTTCCCAATAAATAATGCCAAAACTTTGTCACACTGTAGATCATCCCTAGAGCTTCCCGTTCCGTGGTAGAGTAGTTCCGTTCTGCTTGGGATAGCTTTCGGCTGGCGTAGTACACTGGCTGGTACCACTTTGGCTCTGTAAGCTGCATCAGTACGCTTCCGATTGCGATGTCGGAGGCGTCCACGAACACGTGAAATTCTTTACTCCAATCCGGAGGCTGCACTACCGGTGCTTGCGACATAGTACCTTGAGGGCCCTATACGCCCTATCCTCGGTGTCGGTCCACTGGAATGGTGTCCGATGTACGACGGCATGCAATGGTGTAGCCAGGTCGGCCAAGTATCGGAGCATCCGGCTGTGCCACCGGATCTAGCCTAAGAACCGGCTTAATGCCTTTGCCATTGCCGGCGCCGGTGCTTCTAATATGGCTTTCACTTTGTCCGGGTCGACTGCAATACCTTCCTGGCTCACAATATGTCCTAATAGCATTCCACTGGACACTCCAAATACACACTTTGCCGGATTCAAGCTTAGCCGGTACGCTCTACACTTTTCAAGACAAAGGCGGAGGTGCTGAAAATGGTCCTCCTCCCGGCTATAGACGGCGAAATCGTCAAGGAAAACCTGCATAAAAGCCGGAATATATTCACCAAAGATTTCCATGATGATTCTTTGAAATGTTGCCGGTGCCATTTTGAGTCCGAACATCATCACCACGGCCACAAACACCCCCCATTCGGTGACGAAAGCCGTTTTCTCTTGGTCGTCGGGGTGCATCCGGATCTGATTATACCCGCTGAATCCGTCTAGGAAGCTATAGACCTCATGGCCGGCGACGGCATCCAACACTCCATCTGTGAACGGAAGTGGAAATGCATCCGTTACCGTAGCTGCATTGAGTTTCCGGTAGTCCACACAAACTCGAATTTTTCCGTTCTTCTTCGGTACGACTACGATTGGGCTCAACCATGTCGCTTTTTTTACCGGACGGATAAAGCCAACTCTTAGCAGTTTGTCGATTTCCTCCTTGACTTTGGCGGCATAATTGGGATTCATCTGGTACCGTCTTTGTGCCACTGGTTTTGCGTCCTTGCTCAAGTGAACCTGATGCTGGTATAACTGAGGGTCGAGTCCTTGCATGTCTTCGTATGACCAGGCGAACACATCGCGAAATTCCGTGAGAAGTTTGATCATCGCCGTTTTGTCTTCGGACTTCATCTCCTTGGCGATGTGCACCGGTTTTGCTTCGTCCGTGGTCCCTAGGTTCACCTCTTCCAGTTGCGACGCTTTTACGCGCTATGAAACGGCCATTTCCCATTCCAACGCTTCCTGCACTTGCCGTAACTCCCGGATTGCGTCTTTATCCGGTTCTGCTTCAGCCTCTTCCAGTTGCGGTAAGTATGGTGCTACTGCTTCGGCAATGTCAATTTCAAAGAGGGGTATGATCTTCGGGTTTTCCTGCAAGTATTGAGCTTCTTCTTCGTCAGCTAACCCTTCTAGCATGTTGACGCATTCCGCATACAACGGTGTACATTCCTTGCCAGTGCTCGTCCTTGGCTGTGTTGGTACCCGTACCTTGGCTTTTCCTCGCCGGAAGGTAATTATATTTTTCCTCCAATTCTGTTTGATATGTGCTGTTTTCAACCATGGCTGCCCCAACAATAGCGGGTATGCGCCTTGTGCCTGTAATTGTAGCACTACTGCCGAGATGTGAAATGTATGACCGCCGACGGTGACTTCTAATTTCCGTATTAATCCTGTCGGCCGCACTGAGCTTGTATCGGCCATCCGCAACCCGAACGGACACGGCTCCCACTCGTGGATTCCTAGGGCATCACACGTCCGGAGGCTTATTACATTCACCCCAGAGCCTCCGTCTATAACTGTGCCGGGGAGTTCTTTCCCTTTTACAATGGCAATGATTACCGGACTGCTTGTGTCCACCACCGTTGGTCCCTCCTCCGGATTCGAGAAGAGTACCGGTGCCGGTGATGGTTCTCCTGCCGTCATGGCCGTCTTCAGTCCTTCCGTGAATCTTGGCACGAGTTGTAGGAGTCTTCCTAGTGGTAACGTAATCTGGCATTCTTGCAACGCCTGCCATGTCTCGTTCTCGGAGTGACTACCGCCGGCAAGCCCTACGGTGTTCTCCTTTTGCCGCTTTAAGTCTGTGACATTCTGCTCGTTTGCTTTCTTTACCCATTTCGTTGCTTGTTTCCGGATGGTCTCCTGCGTCTCCCATTCCTTGGCCATGCCCTTCGACCTTGTGGTCACCTGTTGCAAATCTGCCACCTCAGGGACTACCATATTTACCGCCGATCGTTTTTCATAGCTCTTCACCGGGCATTGATTACTATAATGGCCTTCCTGTCGGAAGTAGTAGCAGTAGGCTTTCCGGGTATTGCTAGATTCAACATTGTCTGTTGTACCCGGGGCAGGTCCTGTGGTATGCGCGGGGTTTTGGACTGGTTGGCTGCTTGGAGCTCCTTGTTCCGGATCCCGTGGGTAGCCGCCTTTTTTAATATGCCGTTTTTTGTTATAGCTCTTCTTATTGCGGTACTCTTGACGAGGTTGCCCGTTATATTTGCCGTATTCCTCCCGTTGCTGACGATACCCGGGGGAGTGCTCCCAGTTGTAGTGTTCGTATCGTCTATTGTAGTCCCGGTACTGATCATGCCGGTCATAGTTATCCCGCCGATCACCGTACCGGACATCATTCTCCCGTCGATCGCCATACCGGACATCCTGTGCCGGTCGGTCACGGTCCATTCGCCGCCAATGTTCCTCTTCTTCATATTGGTTGCTGCGTGGCTCAATTTGTCGGACGGGCGGTGCTTGCCGGTTCAATAGATTATACTTGCACCTATCCGTCGTATGGCCCTTGGATTGAAAGATTACACATTGCGTCCTCATAGTGCATTCTAGAGCCGAGTGTCCAGAATTCAAGCAGGTTGTGCACTGTATTGCTTGCCGAAACCGGAGGTCTTCATCGGACGGTAACGCCCGTTGGAGTGCTCCCAGTGTGAGCCAGGAGCTTGTCTTTTCCATCTCTCTCACCCGGTCAATGACCTAGTCGATGGTACTTGTGTGGAAGTCAATTACCGTGCAAACCATGCGTAGGGGTTCCCGGAGCGTGTTTAGGAATATAGTCCGTAATTCCTCCTCCGGGGGTGCGCGGGCAAGCTGACTATGCATCCGTTGAAACCGGATGACAAATTGGGGAATGCTCTCCCTTGCCTCCTGTCGGATGGTATAAAATAAGCCTACCATTACGGTCTGGTCCACCTCCTTTTGGAAAAAATGCAAGAATTTAGCTTTTAAATCTGCAAAGGTGTTGATGGTAGATGGGTCCTGCGTCCGGCGCCATCTTGCTGCCGGTCCCTCCAATGTGACGCCAAATTCCGCTATCTTAGAGCGTTCTTCTTCATCCGGGGTCAATCGCTGGGACACATGGTTGGCTTCCCATGTCTGTTCAAAGGCGTGCACATGAGCTTCCGCGTCCGGATCATCTCTATACTTGGAGTACTGGAACGGCATGTCATCGTCCGGTATCGGTGCGTGGGCTGGCAGTGTTGGTGCTCGATCCGGAATTTTCTCCGGCGTCGGTGGTTTTTCCTCTTCTTTTGGTGACGGAGGCCTCTCCTCTTCGACTTCCGGTGTCGGAGGTCGCTCTTCCTCTGCTTGTTCCGGGGGTTCCAGCGTTAGCACTTCTGGTTCCGGTGTCGGTAAGGTATCCGATCCTTCGTCCTCCGGTCCGCCCAGGGTTTCGTTGCTGCTACGGTAGTTCGTGTGCACGCTGTATTCCCCTTTAGAGTCCGATTCATATGCTGAAAAGGCTTCTGCTTCGCCTTCTCCGTTTGCCAACGTGTGGAGAAGGGATTCGGTTTCCCGGAGGCTGCTTAGGTTGCTGCCGTCGTCCGGGTGTGATGTTTGCTGTAACCAGAGGGAGTCCTCCGCTACTCTCCGGATTACGTTGGAAAACGAGCGATCCGCTCTAATTTCCTGCGCCGCTTGTTGGAAAGCCTCGCGTCTCCTTTGCCTTTCGGCAAGGCGTCGAGTTCGATCTGTAACCAGGTTGTGCGTTGATCTAGACATCCATCCGTGCCGTCGTTCGCTGCAAAAACAGGGTGGTCGCCAAAAAACTGTGTTAATTCTTAGGGCCAGACAATGGCCTAACACAGGGTGTCTACGGAAGACACTTCACCAAAGGGTGTTACGGCAACAGGATTAGACTCAACGATTAATCTGACTTAATTAAGTTACTTAGCATGATCGTCTTTCATAATCACACGCGTAAGATATAACAATTAAGGCAGAACGGGAATTAACACAGAGAGATAACAACACTAAGCTTTATTAATTAACCGCTATTCATTACATTGTATCCGGGCCTTTAAATAGGTTTCCGGTCTGTATTACAAAACGGTGCCATCCGCACTGTTCGGGATCGGTCTGGATCCGGAACGGCATACCGATTCCGGTCCGTCCGTCCACACTCATAGCTTAATTACAACCACATTCCTACTACTTAAATAACTCTCTGTTTCCCACTCTAGACTCCTTTGCCGGCTGGTAACACTTGTAGGCCTTCTTCCTAATTCAGTAGAAGTCTTCCTTTCACCATGATTCATCCTTTGTAAGAGAGCATAAGTACTTGCTAATTTCGATGAATTCACCCTCATAACCTTCTACTTTAAACACCACTAGCACCCAAGAACAAGAAACCATAAAGAAGTTTAGGCCAACATCTTCTTCATCGGAGCGCGGATCTTCTTCACCCTCATACCTTGCCCTTGACAACATATCGGCCACCACATTATGCTTCCTAGTTATATGTCGAATCTCGGGGTTGAGCGACTTGATATAGGCAATTCATCGTAGCATAACAATATCCGGATATCATCCCGAGAATAGGTAGACAATCGGTTTCAATTATTATTTCCGTTCCGATAAGGTAGTCGCTGTTGCCGATTAGGAACACGGTCCGCGGTCAGTCCTTCGACCTAGACCTCCAGGTGGGTGTGGAACAATGAATAGGCGTCTAAGCATAATGCGTAGGGGAATGTTCCATGTAACCTATCAACGTATAAGGGAGACGGCTACAACCGAATCCTTAGCAAAGGTTACACTTACGTTCTTACACGCTTAGGTCTTCAAGATACACACAGTGGATTAGCCGTAGCTATACACAGAGAATCAGAGAAGATAGAATTCTATTATGAGACGTTTCTTACATTCCCAAAATTACACGCTCCCTCTATCAGAGGTTTTCTGCCCTTTATATATGCATGGTCTATTTAGCCGTTCACGCTTCCTGCGTGAACCGTTACATGCGTTATGATCTTATATTATTTCTTATTCCTACGCTCTTGTCCGTTGGTTACTATTCCGGCGGACAACACCTGGCACGCCTAAGGGACAATGTCCTAGCACGTCGGACCCATCCCGTTAATCCTCTTCCAAAATGGCCTGGATGTTTGGCTTTGCTGCAGTGTCCGCGTCCGGAGGTGACGTAGGGTCCATAGGTGCATCGTGGTGTGGCTCCCCTGTTTGGTCGGGCTGGTTTCTCCTGGATTCGCAGTCGCCGTGTGTGGGTGGTCCGGGTACAGTGGGCTCTTCTTGATCTAGTGGGTTGGGCTCCGCCGTTCTCGTGCTTCTAGTCGGCTTGCGGCTCTGCCTCTATTGTTACGTCCTCCGTGGTGTCGGCCATTTTTGTACGTTTCGGGTACAATGGGGCTCTTCTTGAGCTAGTGGCTTGGGCTCCGCCATTGTCGTGCTTGCAGTCAGTTGCAGCTCTGCCTCTATTGTTATGTCCTCCGTGGTGTCGGCCGTTTTTGTACGTTCCGGGGAGTGGGGCGGAGATTCCGCCTGGCCCGCACTGTTCTTTGTGTGGTCCAATGATAGCGTGGGCTCGTGCGGATGAACCTCCTCTTGTGCTGTGGTTTCGCTGTCTGGTCCTGTGGGGGACTCCGCTCGTCGGTCCGCGCTGTTCTCCATCGTTGTCATTTCTAGTGATCGGGCCTGAGGTTCCTCTTCTTCAGCCATGCCCGGAATTGGCGTCACGCTGGATTCCTCGTTTGTGCGCGTGTTGCCAACTTGTGTGATCTGGTGAAATAGCTCCTCCTGGCTTTCATCAAAATCATCTAAGAGCTGCGCGAGTTCTTCGGAGTGTTGGTCCGCTAGCGCACAATAGTCTTGCGCTAGGTCCTCTCGTACAACCGCAATGCTCTCCTCATTTAGTTTATAGAAACCTCGGCCGTCTTTTTGCCGGTTCTCCCAGTCCGCACGATACGCGTGTAATTTCGCTGCTTGGGTTGCCCACGCCATCCATCCGTTGTCGAGCGCCGTTTTCAATTGCGTTGTGAACCTCTCCCGATTTGTTTGGAGAAGGATACACACGTTATCTGTGATGGCCTGGCAACGGTTGCGTGCGTCTTCCATCGACTTCTGGAGATTTGCGATTTCTTGCTGTTTAACTGCCACCACTTCTTCGTACGTGGCCTTCAGGCCCGCCCACAGCTGGGATTCCTTTGCATGCTGTTCTTCTAATTTCCCCATTTCATTGTTTAGGCTAATTTTGAGTTGATGCCTTCTGTCTTGTTCGACCACCAACTGCTCGTCGAACCATACCTTCTTTTTTCTAATAAGGCCCGGAGTCCCGCGATTGCCGCCTCTGATTTCTTCGCTTCTTGCCGTAATTGGGCGTTGTCGTCTTTTGTCTGGATGTGCTAAGCTACCTCCGTAGCGAGTTTCTCTTCAAGGGTTTTTACTGGCTTCCGACAGTTAGCCCGTATCTCCTTTTCTCTGTCTGAGGATTGGCGTAGTTCCGCTCGAAGGCGGTCCATTTTTGATTCTGCTAGTTGCACGGCCTTTTTCGCTTTTGAGGCGATGTCGGTCTGAGCCTCAATTTCTTCCTTTAAAGCGTCGATGGCTTGGTTTGGGGGCGGAGTTGCGTGTTGCGTTGTAGCCGCGTGAGCTTCCAACTCTGCAATGCGTTCGTTGGCTTTTTGTAGTTCGACTTGGGTCAGTTTCACCTTCTTCCATACATTCTTATTTTTTATGGCCATCTCCTTGGCGCCCTTGCTGACCTTTGCCAGTTCCCGATG
Organism: Azolla caroliniana; assembly: GCF_043228905.1. Lineage (NCBI taxonomy): Eukaryota > Viridiplantae > Streptophyta > Polypodiopsida > Salviniales > Salviniaceae > Azolla > Azolla caroliniana. Next base: position 16,903,152 of record NW_028230444.1, read on the forward strand.
GACTTCGATTAGGGTCGTGTTTAATGGGGGTATCTCCATCCCCACTCGGCGTACCCCGACGTTCCTCTGTCTGCCGACCCTGGCTAACCGGTCCTCATCGTCGCTCTCCATCGTTTGTGTTAGGGTGCACTCAATCATCTGGCATTCCGCATGCTCTTCGGCCATTCGTTGGGTGGCTTTTACCTGTTGTGTTGCCAGGAAATCCATGAGCTCAAAAGAAGTGCCGAACTGTAAGAGGGCGTTGAACTCATGGGCTGTATCCGGGATATTTGGATATGCCAAAACCTCTCTTTCCACCGTCAATACGGCTTTCCCTCATTGGGACTGGGTTGTAATGATCGGCCGTGGCTCCCAGATGATTTTGAAGGTGGTATTGGGTTCCGTAGCTGCGGAGCCATCGCCTTCGGTCGGTGTTTCTGTCGCTGTGGGAACGTTTTTGACCAACCCTAGCCCATATTTCCTGTCCAATCTACGCCGTTTCGGTCTAGGGCTATCCTGCCGTGTTTTGGTGTCTGGTTCTGGGGCTGCTTCCATGGAATGTGCCGGCTGTTCCTCCTGCGTTGTCCGTGTGTCTGGCTGGTCGGTAGGTGGTGTTGTCCTTGGGTCAGGCTGGGAGGGTTGGGGTTCCTCTTCCCACTCTGGGGCCGATAACTCCGCTAACCTGCGCTTCGCAGATCAGGGCGGGGGCGTGGGCCGGCTGGGTTGTGGTGCCGACAGGCCTCGGGGTGGAAATAGTACCGTAAGGTACTGTTGTATGATCGGCCTAAGCTTTTTGCCTGCCTGGTACACATGTAGGCTTTCCCTTAACGCCGGCCCTGTGATGATCCCCCAATTGACCGCGCGCCCCTCAAAGGTATCGATAATGATGCCTGCCTTCTGCTTAGGCATCCCATATGCGTTGACATGTACGCACCCGACTTCTAGCAGGAACTTGGCAACTTCACGGAAGAAGGGATCCGGAATCTGCTTGGTTCTATAGGCCTTGGTGGAGGAGGAATATGGCCCGAAATATCGCTGCAGCGCCTCTGCAGGAGGGATGTCAAAATGCCTTTCACCTAGCGATGACAGGTCCAAATTTCTTCCGGATGGAGGAGTGGGTGACCGTGTCGATGTTAAGCTTCCTGGCAATGTCCATGGCATCCGGGTGTGGGGGTGCTTCTACGACCCGGATTTACCCATCCAAGCGTTTCTCCACGAGCCATCGGCGTAAGGCAGTAGAGATGAAGATCGTCATCGCCAGAGGAGGTTCGTGGGAAGGAGACTGGTGGTTGCGATGGGCTGTAGCTGTGTGATAGGATGGAGGAGAAGGTGAGGGGGAGGAGTGATGGAAGCGCTGATAGCTAGAAGATGAGTTTCTGTTTTGTGGAGAAAATCTTATGTTTCCTTCTTTTTGTGGCTTAGGGTTCATTGGGCGGTGAGCCATCGTGGTGCTGCGTGTTCTTGAACTAGGAGTTTGTGCATGTCTTTAGTTGTTTTAATAGTCGCTATCTTCTCCCTTTTTTTTTGTTTTTTTTTTCGTAACGGTTATCTACAACCTATTTTTACATTATGGTACAAGTGGGGCTGCTCATTTACGGTGCAGGTTCTCCGACTTTGTCCTGTTCAGCGGTGAATGGGTTAGGTGGCGTAGGGCCTAGGTAAGGTTTGAGCCGAAACCCATTCACCTTTTGCCGAACTACTTCCCCGGCCAACGTACCTAGTTGGAACGTGCCTTGTTCCGCTCAATTATCCAGTATGGGCTGGTCTAGTGGAATCGTAACTTCCCCGACATATGGCCCATGCGAGTTTGGAAAACCAGCACTGCTCGACCCACGACGAACTCCTTTTCCCTTGCGTTCCGATGTCGATCCACAAACGCTTTATGCCGTCGTTGTTCCTGTTCCAACACAACCATGCTATGGACGCGTTTTTCCCCTAGTTCGAGGAGTTGGTGGAGCCGTACTTCCTCCGACTTGGCTTTTGATAGTCTGTTCCGTACTTGAATTCGCAAACTAGGTACCTGAAATTCGACCGACATCACAGCCTCCAGCCCAAACGCTAGTTGAAACGGTGTTGACTGTATGCTTGTTTTGTAGCTGGTTTTGTACGCCCATAACGCACTTTGTAGTTTGGTATCCCAATCCGTTCTATTTTCATTGACGATTTTCTTCAAAATGGTCTGCAACGTCTTGTTGGTGGATTCTGCTAATCCATTCGCCTGCGGATAATATGGCGTACTCTTCTTATGGACTACGGTGTAATGATGTGTTAATTCTCGAACAACCGTATTGAGAAAGTGGCTCCCCTGGTCACTGATAGGCTCAATCAGACAGCCGAACCGGCACCAGATGTGCTCGTAAAGGAATCTGGCCGTGACGACCGCTGTATTTTCATGTAGTGCCTTTGCTTCTACCCATTTTGTGCAATAATCCGTGGCTACCAATATGTATTTATTGCCCGTACGGGCTGCCGCCGGTGTGAAGGGCCCCACAAAATCCAATCCCCACTTTTGGAAGGGGTCTAGCGGTAATATGGGCTGGTGTGGCATCCTTGGGCCCTCCGCGGGCTGTCCCATTCGTTGACACAAATCACACTTTCTACAATACGCGGATGCGTCCTTCTGCGTTGTTGGCCACCATAGGCCCGCCTACCATACTTTCTAGGCTGTAACATTGCCCGCGTAATGGCCGCCTGCTATGCCGCAGTGTGCCTCCCGTAAAATTGCTTCCTTCTCATCCTGCCGTACCCCACGTCGCCAAATGCCGTCACTTCCTTTGTGATATAAAACGCCTTCGACGAGCCAGAAGTGACGGCTTCGGACGGCTAGTCATTTCTTCTCGTCCGTGCGTAATTGTGGTGGAGGCAGTCCCGTAGTAAAAATGTATGTCATTTCCATAAGCCACCGGTCCGGAAAGGTCGATTCCGTTCTTTCTGCTAGTATCGCTACCCGCAGGATATCGGCGTCTGGAAAATCGTCGTCATCTTTCTGTACTATTTCTCCATTCTCGAGTCTGCTCAAAAAATCCACCACTGCGTGTTGCGTCCCTGGTTGGTGTTGGATTACGAAATCGAATTCCTGGAGCAGTAGCATCCATCGCGCCAATTTCCCTGTCAGGGCTTGTTTCTCCACCAAATATAGTAGCGCCACGTGGAACGTGAATTTCCTTCCTAATAAATAGTGCCGGAATTTATTGATGCTATAGATCATCCCTAGCGCCTCCCGCTCCGTTGTGGAGTAGTTACGCTCTGCTGTTGATAATTTGCGACTAGCGTAGTATACTGGCCGGTACTAGCTTGGTTCGGTGAGCTGCATTAGTGCACTTCCTATTGCTATGTCTGAGGCCTTGATGAACATGTGGAATGGCTTCGCCCAAACTGGTGGTTGTACGACGGGAGCCTGTGTGAGCATTATCTTAAGTGCCTCGTAGGCCTTATCCTCCGTTGCAGTCCATTGGAAAGGAGTCTGATGTACGACAGCATGTAACGGCGTGGCGAAGTCCGCCAAATACCATATCATCTGACTATGCCACCGTATTTGTCCCAAAAACCGGCTGAGTGATTTGGCGTTTGTTGGAGTGTTGGCTTGCGTAATCGCGGAGATTTTGTTCGGGTCAACCGCTATTCCCTCCTTGCTGACTATATGGCCCAAGAGAGTCCTGCTGGTCACGCACATTTTGCGGAATTCAGGCTTAAGCGTGCGGTGCGGCAACGTTCCAGGCACAGTTGTAAGTGCGAAAAATGGTCTATTGTTCTCCCATATACTACAAAGTCGTCTAAAAAAACTTGCATGAACGCCGGAATGTATTCCCCAAAGATCTCTGTAATTGTCCATTGAAATGTTGCCGGCGCCGTCTTTAGCCCGAACATCATGACGATTGCCACATATACTCCCCAGTTCGTGACAAATGCCGTATTTTCTTGGTCCTCGGGATGCATGCGTACCTGGTTATAGCCATTGAAGCCATCTAAAAAACTGTACATCTCATGGCTTGCGACGGCCTCCAGTACGCTATCGGTGAAGGGTAAGGGAAATGCGTCCGTAATGGTGACGACGTTTAATTTTCGGTAATCTACGCATACCTGTATTTTGCCGTTTTTCTTTGGAACAACCACTATCGGGCTTAACCATGTCACTTGTTTAACTGGTCGTATGAACCCCGCCTTCAGGAGTTTGTCAATTTCTTCTTTCACGCGGGTCGCGTAGTTCGGGTTCATGCGGTAGCGGCGCTGCTGGACGGGTTTCACGTTGGTTGCTAAATTGATCTTATGCTGATAGAACTTGGGATCTAACCCCTTCATGTCCTCGTGAGCCCAAGTGAACACATCCTTATATTCTGTGACTAGCGCGATCATCGTTTTTCGTTGGTCCGGCCTTAATTCCTTTGCGATGGAGAGGAAACGAGGCTCTGATTCCATACCCATATTTACTTCTTCGAGGGCGGAAGCGGTGACTCGTCGTGAAATCTCCATTTCCCTTTCGAATGCCGCCTGTGCTCTGCTGAGTTCCAATATGGACTCTGGGTTTGGTTTGTAAGGCTCGTCCTGGAGAACAGTGGCCGTGGCATATTCTGCCGTAGTTGCGATGACGTCTATTTCAAACAACGGAATAATCCGAGGGTGCTTGTCGAGGTATGCCTCTAATTCTGCATCCTCCACCCCAACCAACATATTTATATCTTCTGCGTATAATGGTGTTATACCCTTCGGTTGTGGCGTGCTTCCTTCCGTAGGTATGTGAACCTTGGTGCGTCCGTGTCGGAAACTAATACACTTGTGTTGCCAGCTCTGCTTGATATTTGCTGCCTGAAGCCATGGTCTGCCTAGAAGCATTGGGTACGCCCCTAGGGTGTCCAAGGCGAGGACGACCGCCGAGATGTCGAATCAGTGTCCGCCCACGATAATGCCTATTTTGCGAATTAACCCTAATGGTCGTACTGAGCGGGTATCTGCCATTCGGAGCCAAAATGGGCAAGCCTCCCATTCTAAAATGCCTAACTGCTTGCAAGTTTTCGCGCTCATTACATTGACGCCTGAGCCGCTGTCGATTACACATCCAGGAATTTCCTGTCCGTGTAATATTAATGTAATAGCCGGGTTGTGCTGATCCACTACCGGCGGTCCACTGCTAACGTCTGTAAGGTTTGTAGTGATACTCACCCTGGGTATGCCTGTCACCCGTTCTTCCATGGTCTGGCGGAAGCGTGGGACTAGCTGCAACAATTTCTCCATGGTTAATGTTATCTCACAGCCTGCTAACGCCTGCCAAATGGGGTCTGGGACTGGTCTTTCGTCCTCTGCTCGCTCCATTGTGTTCGCGGACTCCTTTCGCATACGTTCCGTATTTGTCGCGTTTGCTTTTTCCACCCACGCTTGGGCTTGTCGGCGTACCTCGTCTTGCGCAACCCAATCATCCCGTTTTTGTTTGTTGGCATGTCGTGACTTGCTGCACTTCCGCCGTAATCGTATTGACAGCGGGCCCCTTTCCCTTGCGTGCTGGGCATTGCGTGGCATAATGTCCGGGTTGCTGACAAATAAAACAATGGATGCTTGATTCACCCTTCTCGGCTCCTGGTGGTGTGTGCCGCTCCCCTGGTGCTACTTGCTCCTCGCGGTTCGGCCTCGTTTGTCGGAACGCACGCGGTGGCTGCTGTTGGTCCCGTCATTGGTCCTGGTGCCACTCATCCCCCGAGCTTTCGTCGTAACGCCGGTGATCTCGATATTGCCGTGGCTTACCACGATAACCATTGAAGCCGCCCCATTTATTTTTCGGCCGTTGATTCTCGTAGCGCCGACCCCCTTTGGCATAACTTGGATGTCCACGATAATCCTCGTCCTCTAGTTCGTCCTCCTCGGAATCGTTGTGATTTTGGCGATTCCGGTGGTACTAGTCCTTCTGTGGGTTGCGATCCTTATACCGGGGTCGGTCTTCTTGCCTCCTTTGTTCAGTCCGGTGTGGTTGACGCTGTGTGTCCATGCTGCGGACTGTGGGAGTGACTCTGTTTAACATATTGTATTCGCATTGGTCGACTGTGTGAGTCTTCGAGTGGCAAATTGGGTAGTGGATTCGCATATTGTAGTCCACTGCGGAATGCCCCGAGTTCAAGCAAATCATGCACTGGATTGCTTGATGAAACTGGCGTTCCTCATCCTGAGGTAACGCTTGTCGTAAGGAGGACATAGAAAACCTTTCCTCCTTGTCATCCAACTCGAGCTGTAATGCTCGTTATATTACCATATTCGCCGTTTCCCCTTTCACGCTATTGTTGTTGAGCGTTGCCCGGATGGGCCGACGTAAAGCTGCCAGAAATGTTTCCCGAGCCTCATCTTCCGCGGGGCTCCGTTCCAGTTTCCGTCGTAGATTTTGGAAACGTAAGCTGAAGTCTGCTATCATCTCGGTTGGCAGTTGCTTAATCGTATAAAACTGTCCGAGGATTTCGCGTTGTGGAACACTCCGATGGAAGAATCGCAAGAACGCGGACTGCAGCTGATCAAAGGTTGTTATTGCTAGTAAATCCATCCGTGAATGCCAAAACGCCGCTCGCCCATCTAATCTTAACCCGAACTTCGTCATTTTCGACTGGTGTGCTACCGCCTCCGAAAGGCTCTGTGTTACCGATTGGCAAGAAGGCTTAAGGAGGCCCAAATCAGAGTGTGAAAAGGAATAGTTTATTCGGGAACTGTTGTAATTAGTAATCTTAAAATAGATATTAATATATGAGACGATGTGGACGGACGGACCGGAATCGGTATGCCGATCCGGATCCGGAACGATCCCGTAAAGGTGCCGGTTGGCACCGTTTTGTATTTCGCATCGGAGACCTATATAAAGGCCCGGTTACAATGTAATCAGGAGCGGATAATTAATAAAGCTTATTGTCTTAATCTTCCAGTGTTGATTACCGTTCTATATTCATTGTTATATCTTACGCGTGTTAATTACGGATTGCTAAGTAACCAATTAAGGTCTAATTAAGCGTTGTGCCATAAATCATTCTGCCGTACCACCCTTTGGTGAAGTGTCTTAACTGGACACCCTGTGTTAGGATGTTGTCCGGCCCTAGCAATAACACAGTTTTTGGCGACCACGATTCCTGCATAATCGCAGTGAACAACGGTAGGAATGGATGACTAGGCCAACAGACGACTCGGTTACGGAGAGAGCACGAAGACTTGCTGAACGGAGATGGCGGAGAGAGGCTTTCCAGCAAGCAGCGGAAGAAATCCGAACGGATCGATCATTTTCCAAAGTGATCCGGAAAGTGGCGGAGGAGTCGCTCCGTCTGCAACAAAAAGCCTACCCGGACGAAGGAAGTACCTTAAGCAGCCTCCAGGAAGCGGAAACCCTTCTCTAGGCCTTGGCCGGAAGAGACGGCGAATCTGAAGCATTTTCAGCGCTGGAATCGGATTTGGAAGGGGGTTAGAACGCGCATACGAACTATCGCAGCAGTAACGACACCCTAGGAGGACCGGAGGACGAGGAGTCAGATACCTTACCGACACCGGAACCAGAGTTGGCAGACTGGGAACCTCCGACACTCGTCGTAGAGCAACCTCCGGAGATGGAAGTGCACCGGCAAAAACCTCCAACACCGGATGTCGAGCCGACAACACCAAAGGAAGACCGGCAAAGACCTCCGACGCCGACGGAACAGTAGGAAAGACCACCGACACCGCTAGCCCGTGTACCGACACCGGACGATGACATGCTAATCCAGTACTCCAAGTATCGGGATGACCCGGACGTGGAGGCTCATGTTCACTCGTTTGAACAAACGTGGAGGCTCATGTTCGCACGCGTCACAACGGTTAACCGCGGTAGAAGAGGAACAATCTAAGATAGCCGAATTCGGCGTGACATTGGAAGGACCGGCCGCCAGATGGCACCGGCCGCAAGATCACAGCACCATCACCACCTTTGCGGACCTGAAAGACAAATTCTTGCACTTCTTCCAGAAGGAGGTGGATCAACAAGAAATGGTGGGCTTATTTTATACAATTCGGCAGGACCCCGGGGAGAGCATCCCGCATTTTGTCATCCAGTTTCAACGGATGCACAGTCAGCTTACCCGCGCACCTCCGGAGGAAGAAATGCGGGCTATATTTTTAGCCGCGCTCCAGGAACCTCTACGAACGATATGCACGGTCATCGACTTTCGCACAAGCACCGTCGACCAGGTTGTCGACCGGGTTAGAGAAATGGAGAAAACGAGCTCTTGGCTAACAATGGGAGCCCTCCAACGAGCAATACCAAATGATGAGGATCTCCGTTTCCGGCAGGCAATCCAATGCGTGACCTGCTTGAATTCTGGACACTCGTCACTGGAGTGCACCATGCGGACGCACTGCTTACTTTGCCAATCTACGAGCCACACGATGGACCGGTGCGAATATAACTTATTGAATCGGAAAGCCCCACCAGTCCGACAAATCGAGCCACGAAGCAGCCAAGACGAAGAAGACGAACGCTGGCGACGAGAGGAGCGATATCGATCGGCACAAGATGTCCGATACGACAATCGGCGAGACAACTATGACTGGTACAAGAGATATGACAAGTACCGAGATTACAATGGACGATACGAGCATCACAACCGGGATCACTCCCCCGGGTATCACCAACGACGAGAAGATTACGGGAGGTATGACGACCAACCCCGGCAAGGGTACCGCAACAAAAAGAACTTTAATAAAAAACGGCATTTCAAAAACGGGAGCCACCCATGTGAACCGGAAAAAGGCGCCTCAAGCAGCCAACCGGACCAAAGCCCCGCGGTTACCACAAGTCCTCCACCGGGTACAGGAAACAATGCCGAATCCAGCAACACCCGGAAAGCATATTGCTATTACTGGCGGCAAGAAGGACATTATAGTAATCAATGTCCGGCAAAGAGCTACGATAAGCGATCGGCAGTAAACATGGTAGTCGCCGAAGTCGCAGACCTCCAGCAGGTCACCACAAGGTCGAAGGGCAAGACGACGGAATGGGAGACACAAGAGGCCATCCGGAAACAGGCGACGGAATGGGTGAAAAAGGCAAACGAGCGAAACATAGCAGAACTTGTGCAACAAAAGGAGAACACCGAAGAGCTCGCCGGTGGCAGTTAGTCCGAAAACGCGACATGGCAGGCATTGCAGGAATGCAGATCACGCTGCCATTAGGACGACTCTTGCAGCTAGTACCAAGATTGTCAGAAGGACTCAAGCCCGGCATGACGATAGGCGGCACACCACCGGCTCCGACATTCTTCTCAAATCCGGAGGAAGGACCGATTGTGGTGGACACCAACAGTCCGGCAATTACGGCCATTGTGAAAGGGAAAGAACTCCCCGACATGATAATAGACGGAGGCTCCGGCGTTAATGTAATCAGCCTCCGGACGTGCGATGCTCTTGGAATCCAAGAGTGGGAGCCATGTCCGTTCTGGCTCCGAATGGCAGACACAAGCTCGGTGCGACCGACAGGATTAATACGGAACTTGGAAGTAACCATCGGGGGCCACACATTCGGAATCTCAGTTGTAGTTTTCCAGTTGCAGGCTCAAGGAGTGTACCCATTATTGTTGGGACGCCCTTGGTTAAAGACGACACACATCAAGCAGAACTGGAGGAGGAATATGATTACGTTCCGACGGGGAAAAGCGAAGGTACGGGCGGGTACCAACACAACTAAGGAAGGGCACCGGCAAGGATCTGACACCGTTATATGCGGAGTGTGTCAATATGCTGGAAGGATTAGCAGACGAAGAAGAAGAGCAGTACTTGCTGGAGAACCCGAAGATTGTACCCCTATTCGAAATTGACGTCGCCGAAGCGGTATCACCCTACTTACTACAACCGGACGGAACTGGATAAAGAAGCAATCCGGGAGTTACGGCAAGCGCAGGAGGCGTTGGAAAGGGAAATGGCCGTATCCAAGTGCGTAAAAGTGTCTCAATTACAAGAGGTAAATCTAGGAACGGCGGAGGAGGCAAAACCGGTGCACATCGCCAAAGAAATGAATGCAGAGAACAAAACAACGATAATTACACTCCTCAACAAGTTTCGCGAGGTATTTGCCCGGTCTTATGAGGATATGAGAGGCCTGGATCCTCAGTTGTATTAGCACCAGATACATCTGAGCAAAGATGCCAAGCCGGTAGCATAACGTCGGTACCGGATGAACCCAAACTACGCCGCCAATGTCAAGGAGGAAATCGACAAATTGCTGAGGGTTGGCTTCATCCGTCCCGTAAAGAAGTCTACATGGCTGAGCCCGATCGTAGTTGTACCGAAAAAGAATGGCAAAATTAGAGTTTGTGTCGACTACCGGAAGCTCAATGCGGCAACGGTAACGAATGCATTTCCACTTCCGTTTACGGATGGAGTTTTGGATGCCGTCACCGGCCATGAACTCTACAGTTTCTTAGACGGATTCAGCGGGTATAATCCAATCCGGATGCACCCTGAGGATCAAGAGAAAATGGCTTTCGTCACCGAATGGGGAGTGTTTGTTGTTGTGGTGATGATGTTCGGGTTGAAAACGGCACCAACAACATTCCAACGGATCGTCATGGAGATCTTTCGCGAATACATACCGGCTTTTATGCAAGTGTTCCTTGACGACTTCGCCGTCTATAGCAGAGAAGAAGATCATTTGCAGCATCTCAGACTATGTCTAGAGAAGTGTAGGGCGTACCGGCTAAACCTGAATCCCGCGAAGTGTGTATTTGGAGTGTCCAGCGGAACGCTACTAGGGCATATAGTGAGCAAGGAAGGCATTGTCGTAGATCCGGACAAAGTGAAAGCAATCCTAGAAGCACCAGCACCGGCAACGACAAAGGCATTGAGCCGTTTCCTAGGACAAATCCGTTGGCATAGCCGTATGCTCGATATTTGGCAGACCTGGCTACACCTCTGCATGCGGCAGTACATCGAACACCGTTCGAATGGACCGACATCGAAGACAAGGCGTACTGGGCACTAAAGGTGTTATTGTCACAAGCACCGGTAGTGCAGCCTCTGGATTGGAGTAAAGAGTTTCATGTGTTTGTGGACACCTCCGACATTGCAATCGGCAGCGCGCTCATGCAGCTTACCGAGCCAAGGTGGTACCGGCCAATGTACTATGCCAGCCGGAAGCTATCTCAAGCGGAACGAAATTATTCTACCATGGAAAGGGAAGCTTTAGGAATGATCTACAGTGTAACAAAATTTAGGCATTATTTATTGGGAAGAAAGTTCTCCTTCCATGTGGATCATTCGACACTCCTCTACCTAGTATCCAAAGCGTCACTTACCGGTAAGTTGGCCCGGTGGACTTTGTTGTTGCAAGAGTTCGAATTCAAGATATTCCATCGACCCAGCATACAACATGCGGTAGCAGATTATCTAAGCCGGTTAGATTCCGGGGAGATAGGTGACGGAGTACCGGACGAGTTTCCGGATGCAGAGCTTTTTCGAGTCACCACGGAAACGGCAACAGATGAAATGGTGGCACAAGAAGATAAGTGGCTAACTAATATGCACCAGTTTCTGAGTACCGGATTGCCTCCGGAGGAGATAAACCGGGACGAGAGAAAACGCCTGGCGGTACAGAGCCGACACTTCTGTTTATTACATGACATGCTATACCACAGAGGTGCGGACGGTATCTTGTGACGAGTGGTGCGCAACGACGAGAAGGAGGTAATACTACGGGAGGCACACTGTGGAGTTGCCGGAGGCAATTATGCCGGAGATACGACGACAAGGAAAGTATGGCAAAGTGGCCTATGGTGGTCGACGACATTGAAAGATGCAGTCCGATATGCGAAGGAGTGTGATCTATTGCAACGAATGGGTCAGCCAACGGAACAAGCTCAGATGCCACACCAGCCAGTCCTACCACTAGAACCATTCTAGAAATGGGGGCTGGATTTTGTCGGGCCATTTAAACCACCGGCAATGAGAACTGGCAACCGGTACGTGATCGTCGCGACGGATTACTGCACTAAGTGGGTGGAAGCGAAAGCCCTATGAGACAACACCGCGGCGTCAACGGCGAAATTCTTATACGAATGCATTTGGTGCCGGTACGGATGCCCCATAGAGCTGATAAGCGGCCAAGGAGGGCACTTTCTTGGACATGTGGTAGAAAGTTTTGTTGGGAGACAGGTCCCTCTGGATGGGAAACCGTATGATGAGTACCCGGCTACGGAGAGCCGGATGGTGCAGAACCGGTGAGAACCGGATGAGGAGTACCCGACTACGGAGAGCCGGATGGTGCAGACCCGGTGAGGAGTGCTCACCGGATGAAGAGACATATTCGTAAATATGTTTCTGAGAGTCCATCATGGCTATATTTGTAAATAGCCGTAAAGTCATATTAGTATAAATATGACTTGGGGCAAACTTTTAGTGTGGTTGTAATTCTTGTTGGTGCAAGAAGAGAGTGAGCGCGTAACCGTGTACAGAGAGAGAGAGAGAGAGAAAGAGGTCGTTGACTCTGTTGAAACCGCCGCCTGTGGCGAAGATCGTGAGCACGAGATCGTTGCCTCCGTGAACTCACTGTTGTACATTCTAACATAGTGATAGTTTGTAGCCTGTGGGCTGCCGTGGTTTTTTCCCTAGTTTGGGGTTTTCCACGTAAACATCCTGTGTACTCTTCTCTTCTTTGTGTCGTGCATCTATTTCCCGTTTTCTGTGTATGATTCTAAGCTCGGTTGTGGCCGAGCGTTGCGTATAGGGAGCGTGCAGTTCCTGTCAAGTTTGACGACGTTTTATGCGGTAGTACATAAACGAAGCACCCCGTACTACCCACAAGCCAACGGATTAGCGGAGTCAACAAACAAAACGCTATAGAATATCCTGCGGAAGATCGTCAATGAAAATTGGACAGATTGGGACACGAAGCTGCACAGTGCGCTCTGGGCTTACCGGACAACGTACAAAACAAGCATCCGAACAACGCTGTTCCGATTAGCATTCGGATTAGAGGCAGTCATGCCGGTCGAATTCCAGGTACCGAGCTTACGGATTCAGATTCGGGAACGACTCAATGAAAAGGAATCGGAGGCAATTCGGTTAAAGGCTCTGTGTGAACTAGAAGAACACTGACTGACGAGGACAATGCACCTGGAATTGGAACAACGACGACGGAAAGCGTTTGTAGATCGGCACCGGAAGGGAAACGAGAAAATGTTTGGCATCGGCAAGCTGGTACTAGTGTTCCAGACCCGGATGGGTAAAATGCCAGGCAAATTACGGTTTAGATGGACCAGACCGTACTGGATCACACGCAAGTTTAATGGGTCTTACCAGTTAGGGACACTTGTTGGCGAAGTGCAGGGTAAATGGGTCAACGGATTTAGAGTAAAACCATACAAAGGACCTATGCCCAAGAACCCATTTGAACGAAGGGCCGCCACCGAATCAGACGCCACCCGTGAGGAAAACGGCAACCACCAAGCCGGAAAGGGGGAGCACGAGCCGGCGACCGGGGAAAGCATAATGACAGCAAACCGTCAAGAGGCCGGCACGGTGCGCGATTCGGGTAAGAGTCCGATAGGACCGGAGAAAAATTAACCACACAATTAATTTTTCGAGAGAAAAAAAATAAAAATAAAAGAAGAAGTAAAAATCGAATGGAATCAAATTAATCATGAAAAGGAGTGGTGGAAACGGCCATGCACACAAGGAGTAAAGAGGCACGTCGAAAAGGTACGAGGGGCTATGAATAGGACATTAAACCACCGCCACATGGCACACAATGCTATTATAGTACACGACCTGCACATGCGGAGGCTCGAAAAAGGCGTCAAGATGCAGAGAGAAAAACCCCCACGCATCGAGACCTTCTCCTTTCGCGAACCAAGGAGAACAGATGCAGAGCGACGCGTGAAGATCAATCGTAGAGAGCTCGCACACAGAGAACCCCCTCCCTCAAAACTCTCTTTCTCACACTCTCCCCACCATCAAACCTCACCAACGCTCTCCGACCTCAACGCAGAGATGGACTGCCAAACGTTGTCTGAAGCCGCCAAGAAATGGTTACGGCAGCATGGTATGGAGGGTTTCTTAACGATCATGGAGGCAGCGCCACACAAGGAGGCCTAAAAGATTACAAAAGAAATCGACACAGAGGTGATCACGGAGGAGGCGATCCGTGCGTTAATAGGCCTTCCGGAGGGAGGCATCTACACGATCGATAATCCGACCTCCGAGCAGCTCATCAAATATTTCGGTGAGTACTCTCTCGCCAGCAAGGGCTACAGAACACAGGGCGGTGAAGATATGCTATTCCGCAAAATTTCCCGTGTGCTCCATGAGTTCGGCCATGTGTACCGTCGACCCCCCGTCATGCCTCAGAACCGAGCAGGCTTGATCATCGCAACGTACGAAGGGGTCAAGGTAGATTGGCCGGTGTTGATCGCCGACGGGCTATGTACGACCATTGATATAGTAAGAGGAAAGGACGGCAAGGAAGGCCGGAAAATATGGCATGCGATGACACAATGGCTCACCCTGTTGGCCCCACCGGTCGAGCCCGTCTAAACCAAGAAGCGGGGAAGAGCAATGGACGCCTGCAACTCACGCTGAGCATCCCAAGCCAAGGGAGGTACCGGAACCGGTTCAGAGGGAACCGGTCACAGAAGTCCTTGCACAATAGGCAACACCGGCAAGCCCCGTAACTCAAGAGCCGGATATACAAAGGCCAACCTTCCCAGCCGGCCAAGAACAAGCAGACAAGGGGCGACTAGCCGAAACACACTCAGAGCCGGAACGGCAAAGTCGTCAGCTGGCAGAACCAGAAGCGCAGCTCGACGCAATAAGGCGGGACTAGCCACCGGCGAGTGAACCCATCAACCAACTCTCCGTGCAAGCGCAACAACAGTGCACCGGCAGCCAATGGCTCCAGTGGATAGGAGACCAAATTGCCGGAGTAGTCGGATGCATAGAGGCGGAGGAAAGAGCACAAACGGAACGGTTGCTCGTCACAACCGATGAACTGGAGATGGCCCGGTCAAGGATCCGGTGCCTCAAACAAGACTTGGATCGGATCACAAGAGATATGGCCAAAATGGCCTTAACCGCAACGCAGATCCAAGCACCGGTGACCCTGGTTAATGTACAACAGAATAAGACCTCGGAGACACAAACTGTCCCAGAGAAAGATGCGGCGCAAGCCCAAGAGCTTGCGGAATTACGAGATGAGCTCGCCACACAAGAAGCATTACGGAGCCGCGAACGCGACTTGAAGAAGGCGGCCGAAGAAGAATTAAAAAAGACTGCTGAGAACCTTCGCCGGGCAGAGGAAAACTTGTGTAAAGGACATCATGCTTATGACCGGCTAAAGGAGGAAAAAGAGAAATTGCTGCAGGAAAAAGAAAAGCTGCGATGGATGGCGGAAATGGAAATCGAGAGGCTGAAGGAAGAGCTTCGGCAACAGAAGGACCGGGAGGACCGCGCGCGTCGGCAGATCAACCAAAGGCTGAAGAAGAAGACCGATGATTTCGATCATCTGCATCGGGACTACAAGCAACTGGAGACGGAGCATAAGCAACAACAGGAACGGATGGCCGAGCTCCGACAAGAAGTTGATAGGGCCACAATGGCACTCGCCGAAGAACGAGTGGAAAGTTCCAGGCTATTGGAGGAAGCGGCGAATGACCAGATGGAGCTCCACAAACAGAACCATGAAGACAAGGAAAGAGCGACAATGGTATTATAGAGGTTGCAAACAACCTATCAAAATCAATTGTCGCATTATAGGGAGTAGGAGGCGGACACGGTGCGGATCATCAAGCAATTGAAGGAAGAGCGACAAGCCGCAGAAAATAAATCACAGATGGGAGCCGAACGGATCCAGTGCATCCTCCAATCATGGCTCACTAAGACCAAAAGCTTGATTGACGACAGCTCGGTGCGTTGGTGGGCGAAATGGGTGTAGAATACGACGGAACTCCAATTGCTTTGGGCGGACGTGGAAAACCGGCGAAAGGAGGGCGATGCCTGTTATACGCTGACCTCGGAGGACTTCACTGCCATAAGGGATGAGTTGGCGGAAGATTTCACAGCCCTGGCAGATGAACAATTGGTGCAGGTCCGGCAGCTCGTAGCTCAACAGGACGACGATCGGCTAGAGGCTCAAATCTAGTTCGAAAGCTATGAGCGGTCCCGACTTCGGGAAGAAAAAGCGAGAAAGGCGGCAATGGTCAACCTTAATGATGAGGAACCGTCATCGGTACTAGGACCAAACGGGGACCAGGCCGGGGTCAGTTAGCCACAGACAACTCCGACGGAGGAACCAATGAAGGAAACGCCGGTGCCAGAGGCACAAACGGAGTCGCAACCCCAAACGGAGAAGGCACATATGGTGCAGCAGCCACAACCACAAACGGAACAACAGCAACAACCACAACAACAACAACAGATTCCTGACGAGCCATTGGAAATTTTGGAGCAAAGCATTCTGGACATTTTGGACGAAGCGTAAAAGGGCCGGATAATGGGTTCGACGTACAAGGTACTGTCCCACGGGCGTGCCATGTGTTACCGGTTGGCAAGAAGGCTTAAGGAGGTCCAAATCAGAGTGTGAAAAGGAATAGTTTATTTAGTAATCTTAATATATATATTAATATATGAGAAGATGTGGACGGACGGACCGGAATCGGTATGCCGATCCGGATCCGGAACGATCCCGTAAAGGTGCTGGTTGGCACCGTTTTGTATTTCGCACCGGAGACCTATATAAAGGCCCGGTTACAATGTAATCAGGAGCGGATAATTAATAAAGCTTACTGTCTTAATCTTCCAGTGTTGATTACCGTTTTGTATTCATTGTTATATCTTATGCGTGTTAATTACGGATTGCTAAGTAACCAATAAAGGTCTAATTAAGCGTTGTGCCGTAAATCATTCTGCCGTACCACCCTTTGGTGAAGTGTCTTAAGTGGACACCCTGTGTTAGGCTGTTGTCTGGCCCTAGCAATAACACTCTGCGCTATGTGCTTCGCATTCCAGACATTCAGGAACATGCGAATATGCGTTGCGGCGTCGGTTTCGCCATTAAAGCGGGGGTAGGCAAAGGCCATGGTGGGGGCTATGGCGGGTCGGGAAAGATCACCGGGTGGTTGTGGTGAGCGTAGTCCCCGCGTCTCGTCGAGGTATTTGGAGAGCGAAGAATCACCTTTGTACTCACGGTAGGTAGTATTGAGGTTGCTGAGGTGTGGCTTTTGCCATGTGCGTTCTTCTGCCTGGCGTGTGACGGACCTTGTTATTGGCCGGTCTTGCCGTGTTGGTTCTCTGGGGCGTCTACGGCTAAACATCCATTCGTCGTTGTTCGTCTGTGAGAAGACACAGATCACCAAGCGTGCCAAAAGTGTTGCCGATTAGGAACACGGTCCGCGTTTAGTCCTTCAACCTAGACCTCCAGGTGGGTGTGGAACAACGAATAGGCGTCTAAGCGTAATGCATAGGGAATGTTCCCTGTAACCTATCAACGTATAAGGGAGATGGCTACAACCGAATCCATAGCAAAGGTTACACTTACGTTCTTACATGCTTAGGTCTTCAAGATACACAGAGTGGATTAGCCATAGCTATACACAGAGAATCAGAGAAGATAGAATTCTATTATGAGTCGTTTCTTACATTCCCAAAATTACATGCTCCCTCTATCAGAGGTTTTCTGTCCTTTATATATGAGGTTTTCTGCCCTTTATATATGCAGGGTCTATTTAGCCGTTCACGCTTCTTGCGTGAACCGTTACATGCGTTATGATCTTATATTATTTCTTATTCCTATGCTCTTGTCCGTCGGTTACTATTCCGGCGGAGAACAGTCGCGATCGGTTTTAACTGCGTATACTATCCCCCATAGCTCTCTCTTTACTTGGGTGTACTTTCTTTGTCTTTCGGTCAACACCTTTGCACCGAATCAGATTGCATACCGATTTTAGTCGTTGTTTTCTTGGTTAATCACCCATCCAATTCCGGTTGGGCTTGTATCCACTGTCACATATATCGGGGTACCTTCAGTGTAGTCGGCTTTGCGCAATGTTGGAGGTTCCAATAATAGTTTCTTCAACTTTTGAACCATGTAGGTATTCTCGTCTTCCCATTCAAAATTCTTCCTTTTCTTTAGTAGTCCATACAATGGTTCAGTGACATGGGCATAGTGTGGTAGAATGCACATGCTCCCAAGAATCTTCTCACCTCTGTTTGGGACTCACACTCCTCTTTCATCTCTTGGATAGCATTCACCTTGGATGGAGATGGCTTCCGGCCATAAGATCCACACAAGTGTCCAACTACCAATATTTCTGGTTGACCGAATGTAGACTTCTCTCTCGAAAACGTGAGATTTGCATCCTCAAGCTTTTGCAACACCTTCTCGCTATCCTTTATATGGTCAATGACAAATCTTCGGCAACCATCTTCATCTTTTGATTCATCTTTTTCTTCCACCAAGCATCCTTTGATCGGAATGTCATCTAAGAAGGGCATTGTGATATCAGGAATACAATCCTTTAACACTTTGTTCATGGTATTCACCATGTGGGCTATGGAGTTTGTCGCACCTTGGGGTAAGATGCACATCCTTACCAACCCGATCGGTGTCCTCATGGTTGTAATGTCTCTACTATCGACTGACAATTGAAATTGATCATAGCCCGAGTAGAGATCACCAATGGAATAGATCGATCTTCCCGCGAAGGCTTTGGCAAATTCATCCACGCTTGGACCAATTCTGGCATTTCGGATCGTCACCTTGTTTACGGGTTGGAGATCTTGAATAAAGCGTAAGGACCCGTTTTTCTTCAGCACTGTAAACCATCTATTGGAGTAGGGAGCATTGGACCGCTCAAGAATTCCCATCTAACCTTTTACTTTAGAAGCTCAATCAACTTTGGAATGTGAGGTCTTGGAACCGGTATCGGTTTGAGGTTCCAAGGTACATGCGGCACCGTAAATATCACTGTTGGCTCTATCATCTTCGGGTCGGCACATTTGATTTCTTGTGGAGAGAAGGTGAAGGCTTTCCCATGTCTCTCAAGCATCATCAGAAACCATTCTTCTTCTTTAGGGAGAAGGAAGTCGTCTTTCCCGACTTGGAGTTTCCCTCTTGATTCATCGGAGAAGGTAGGGCCTATTCCTTTTGGGTCTCTGAGACTTGGATCCTTGGTAACTTCTTTCATCCTTTGCCAACTATCTTCCGGTAACGGAATAGCTACCAACTTGACCTTCTTATCTACTGATTTATATTTTGTGTTTACTTTGACCAACTCCTCCATGACCCCTCGTCGGCATTCGTCGATGGTGGTATACATGTTGATGGAGTTGACCACAATCGTATGTTGCTCATGAGGGCTCAAGTCCACGATACTCTTTATTTTTCCAATTGTATCGTTAAATGAGGCTTCCTCCATGACCCATGATATGTTGTCTTCTTTTTCTAATATTCCTTGTTCTTTTAGCCAATGTTCAAAGTTTTGAACTTGGCGCTTCTATCTCTCATTGAGTGTAGTCATCCCACACGCACCATTAGAGGGTGGTTTCACACTATGTGTTAAAAAAATCACGACAACGGTAGAGCAGTCCGTTAGCAATGTGGAAGTATTCCTTTAAGGATGTGGTGGTGTTTGTTCCATACTCAACTCTTGCCCAACATTTCACAAAATAATTTTCATCAGGATACTTTCCTCTAAGGTGATTGGAAAAGAATATGTGTGCGGAAGCGTATGCGTAAGAACACAGAGTACACAGTTCGGTGAAACACAAAAAACACAGAGAAAGAGAGGGAGAGAGAGAGAGAGTAGAAATACAAAACTATGTTCAAATATAATTCTCTGTATGTTCTCTGTACATATTTCGTGCTCAGTGAGCACCTTTTATAGAAGCCCTAACTGTCGGGCTGACACAAGTACTGCCAGTACTTGACCGCTCATAAATGAGCCTTCTACACTAACTCTCAAAACTATTCCTTACAAGGAATAACGTTCTAATGGCCTCTTGGTTTAAACACCACCACAACCATATTACGGTTTTACGCACCTAGTCTAC
The DNA here is from genome assembly GCF_043228905.1 of Azolla caroliniana. Classification (NCBI taxonomy): domain Eukaryota; kingdom Viridiplantae; phylum Streptophyta; class Polypodiopsida; order Salviniales; family Salviniaceae; genus Azolla; species Azolla caroliniana. The sequence continues at coordinate 16,923,153 of NW_028230444.1, forward strand.
GTACTGTGTTACGTACCCGTTTACGCACCCAATGTTGAGCTTGTCTCTCAACACTCACCCTCACCCTCAACTTGAGGTTCCATCTGCTTTTCTGGATATTCGCTCCGGCCTCTCCTGGCTTCACGCCTTGCTCGCGCTCCTCGACTCGTTTGATTCCGCGTGCTTCGACCCTTCCGGTTGGCTTGTCTGCTCATGCGGCCCTTCTCAGCTCCCTTGCTGTCGCAGTTTTGGCGCCTCTTTTGATGCCCTTTCCTCCGCTTGGCCCTCAATCGATTCGTAATATCTGAATCGAACATTTCAATTAAATCAGTCACTTTCGATTCAATTCCACTTTTGCCCGAATTGGCTGTCACCAATTCGTCTTCTGTTTTCAGGCCCTTGACAACATCAGACCACGTCTTGGCCTTGGCCTTTACGCCGTTCTTGGCTGTATTTCCCCTTTGTTCGGTTGTCTTCAGCTCTTCCTTGTGATTACAACCCCTGTTTTCTTCTTCATCGGCTTCTTCAGCTGGCCCAAAATCGAATTCTTCATCTGATTTGGCATCACAGTTACTACCGCTTCTTTCACGCTCCTGTTCCTGTTCTTGTGTCCCCCTCATGTTCGACGTGTCGAGGTGCCACAAACCCAGCTCACCCGAGAAGTGCAGTAACTTGTCGAGACCAAGGGGCTTGGTGAAGATGTCGGCAATCTGCCGACCCGTCGGAACATACGCCAGTTCGACCTCACCAGAAAGGACACGCTCGCGGAGGAAGTGATAGTGCTCCTCAATGTGCTTGGTCCGGTCTTCGCAAGGTGGATGCTGCTGAGGTTGTAACAGTAGATCGTCGTTGGATGAGACACCTCCACGTGCAAATCCCGTAATAGCCGTTTTAGCCAAATGACTTCGCACGCAGCGACAGTCGTCCCTTCGATATTTGGCCTCTGTGCTTGAAAGTGGTACTGTCGGCTGCTTCTTACTGCTCCACGCGATCGCCGCACTTCCCAATGAGAATGCATATCCGGATGTGGATCTACAATCGTGGGCATTTCCGGCCCAATCGGCATCTGTGTAGCCGACTAGGTGTTTGGCTACGCCTGCACGATACAACAACGCCATGTCTTTCGTGTCATTGACATATTGTAATATTCTCTGCGCGCACTGAAGGTGTTCGGCCATGGGCTGCGACATAAATGGACTGATCATTCTGACCGGATAGCTGATGTCCGGCCGAGTGATCATCAAGTAGATGAGGCTTTCGACAATCTATCGAAACCGTGTCGGGTCGCACGCCTTTCTCGAATCTCGGCGAAGCTTTATGTTTCTATCTAGAGGGATTGAGATGGGCTTACAATTTGCCATCCTGAACTTGACGAACATATTTAGCTCATAATGACGCTGACTGATCAATATGCCTTCGGAGGAACAGATCACTTCGATCCCGAGGAAGTAATGAAGATCGCCAAAATCCTTCATTTTGAACAATGCCACAAGTTGAAACTTTACACGGCGGATTTCTTCTAGGTCGGCATCGGCGATGAATAAATCATCAACATAAAGTAAAAGGCTAACCAATCCATGTTTACCTTGCTGAACAAATAATGAAGAGTCCGACTTGGACGTTGTAAACCCCATTCTACGCAACCGGTGCGTAATCTTCACTTTCCAAGCTCGCAGGGCTTGTTTAAGTCCGTATAACACCTTCTTCAGTCGGCAGATTGCTGAGGTGTTATGTTCGGATAGAAATCTGGGGGGCTGTACCATGTACACTTGTTCCTCAAGATTGCTTTGCAAGAACGCTTTTTTTACATCCATTTGATGTAAGTGCCACCCCTTCACCGTTGCTACGACTAGCAGAACTCGCACGGTAGTCATCTTTGCGACTGGTGCGAAGGTCTCGTCGTAATCTACGCCATGGTTCTGTGTGTAACCTTTCCTAACCAAATGGGCCTTATATCAATTGACGGAGCCGTTGGCGTTGTATTTCACCTTATACACCCATCTACATCCGATCGGCTTTACACCTTTCGATACGTCAACCAGGTCCCAAGTCTCATTGTCCGTTAAAGCGCGCATCTCTTCCTCCATCGCGACACGCCAATTTGCGTTTTTCGCCGCTTCTGCGTAACTCTCTGGCTCACGCACTTCCGCCACTCATGTCATGTATGCGTAATGGTGCACCATGTATTCATTGTACCCAATCGGCGTAATTTGTGATTACCCGATTTCACGGCCTTTTCGGCTGGTTTCAACTTCTTTCGTGGAGATTCCTTTTCGACTGGCATGAAATCAAACTTGCTCCGATCTGACTCGACACTGCCGAAATCGTATTCCGACATTTTCTTCTTCCCTTTTTCTTTACGCATAAACTATCACCTTGGTTCTTTACACAGGGACAACACAACCAAGTCTCCACTACTCGCTGACTCTTAATTTGGTTGGCCATCTCAGCCTAATCCCTCATTCGGCCCACTTAGCTGAAATGAGATCGGACTCTCTGTCAGAGCTCTGATTTCCTCATCACGAGGAGGCAGCTCGGCCTCGCTGACCTCTTGTTCAGAATTCGGAATGGAGTCATGAGGTATTGGAGGTGAAGGCAAATACCACGAAGTGGACTCGTCGAACACGACATCTCGGCTTATGCGAACTTCCTTCGTTCGGGGGTTATATGACTTATACCCCTTTTGTTCGTCTAAATAGCCAACTAAGATGCACTTTTTTGCTTTGGCATCCAACTTCCTCCGTTTCTCCTTCGGCACATGTATGGACGCGATGCTGCCGAAAATCCTCAAGTGTGCCAAGTTCGGATTCTTGCCGTAATACAACTCATGTGGCGACACTCCTCCATTAGCAGAGGTCCGATTCTATAAGTAAACCGTTGTCCTTATGGCTTCAGCCTAGTAAAACTTCGGCATATGCTTCTCTTCAAGCATTTCCTTGGCGGCTTCTTCGATTGTGCGATTCATCCGCTCGGCTATGCCGTTCTGCTTCGACGTATATCTATAGGAGAATTTGCGTTGAATTCCCTCATTCTGTAGATAACTCGTGAACTGGTTGGAGAAGTACTCCTTCGTGCCACCGGACTGTAGGCACCTGATCTTACGTCCAATTTCTCTTTCCGCAAGGCTCTTCACCTTCAGGAACCACGTGAAGACTTCACTCTTTTGCGCGATCAAGCACGCCCAGGTATGTCGAGTGAAGTCATCGATGAAGGTTACGAAGTAACGGCTTCCACTGAGACTCACGTTCTGTGCCGGTCCCCACACATCTGAATGGATCAAATGCAGCGGATTTCAACTACGATTACGCTCATTGGGGAATGGAAGTCGGTGTTGCTGCCCGAGTTGGCAGGCTTCACAGACTTGGCCATTACGGCCCTGAAATTTTGGTGTTGAGAATCAAGCTCAACTTGGTCTAGTGTGTGAACTCACCTTGAGAGTGAAGAGACACCTCAATGGTCAAGAGTCACCATTATGTCACCACTTTGTATTCTAGCATTTAGTATGAGTCATAGAATCATATTCTATGACACATAACTTATGAGCTTTCACATTCCCCATGCTCCATGAGCCTTGTAGTTAATGAAGAGAGAGGGTGAGTACATAAAGCACTCTCCTCCCACCTTGTATAATGTTGAGTCTTTCTCCTTTGTCAATATACTTTTACCTTGCGTATTCTTTGTGTGCATTGCAACATGGTATGCCGTACGATTGGACTACAAATTGGATCAAACCTTTACATAAAGGTGGAGATATAAATAATGTAAACAACAACCTTTACATAAAGGTGGAGCACGGATCCCGTAACTCCGCAGAAACGCGAGTCGACGCGGACTCCGGAACGCAAGTCGAAGCGTATTTTTGGATACCGTCTGAAACCGACCCGAGTTGAGCCTGAGGGGGCGTGTTGAGAATCAAGCTCAACTTGGTCTAGTGTGTGAACTCACCTTGAGAGTGAATAGACACTCCAATGGTCAAGAGTCACCATTAAGTCACCACTTTGTATTCTAGCATTTAGTATGAGTCATAGAATCATATTCTATGACACATAACTTATGAGCTTTCACATTCCCCATGCTCCATGAGCCTTGTAGTTAATGAAGAGAGAGGGTGAGTACATAAAGCACTCTCCTCCCACCTTGTATAATGTTGAGTCTTTCTCCTTTGTCAATATACTTTTACCTTGCGTATTCTCTGTGTTTTCACACACACACACACTCTCTCTTACACACACACATAACTCACATCTCTTCCGCTCCACAAGAATCCATCTCTTAATTCTTTACATGGTATCAGAGCGATTTGGTAGCTCGATCTAGCCCATTCGCCTCATCGTGATCGTGTGTTGTGCTCTACGCCGACGACCAAGAACCGGCTCATAGCTATCGTAGCTTCGCTACATAGCTCGCATTCGAAGAGAGAAGAAGAAGAAGAAGAATCGAAATAATGAATACTCAAATGGGGAGCGCTCTCCCTACCGAGAAGTTGGATCGAAACAACTTCGCATCTTGGGATTACAAGATGCACCAATACCTTGTTGGACAAGGCTATTGGAGCTACATCAAAGGAGCGCATGAAGACCGACCCACCGAAGCGGCTCCCGGATACGCGACATGGGAGCAAGCCGAAAGCCGCGTGATGTATTGTTTGGCGACATGTGTTCATGACCACATGCTCGGTTACATTCGAGAAGCCAAGACGCCGAAGGAAGCGCGGGAAAATCTACGAAAGATTTTCGCTGCCAACACAACTGCGAGGAAGCTTCAACTCCACCAAGAGTTGAACAACATTCAACAAAGGGACATGTCTATCACAACATACACCTTGAAGATCAAGGATCTTTGAGACTCGCTCAGCTCAATAAGCGTAAGTATAGATGATGATGAAATGGTGCAAATATGCCTTAGCGGCCTCGCACCACGATTCGGCGCGATGCGAACCGCCGTTCTAGCACGGGAGAAATCTCCCTCCTTCTTCGAGATCCAATCAATGCTATTGGTCGAAGAAAACACGTGCGTACAAGGAGCAATGAGTCGGAAGGTCACATGCTCTACACGCACTCTAATAGAGGAAGAGGATGCGGACGAGCGAGAGGCCGATTCGGCCAAGGACAAGGCGGACGAGGTCCGACCTACGACAACAACTCCCAATTTCGGCCTCAAAATGGAGGCCAATGAGGAACCTTCACAAGAAGGGGGAACTTCCACTCCGGCCCGAGCCGTCAAAATGCAATCGAATGCGGATATTGCGGAAAGCTTGACCACCACGAAGAAGAGTGCCGAAAGAAGATGCGTGAATCGGCTTCCACAAGCCGACAACTCACGAATTACGCACACAACTCCGACTACGAAGATCGTGGCGAAATGTACGAGCACAACTCCGACTCCGAAGATCGTGGCAGAATGTATGCGCACAACTCCGACCGTGGCGGAATGTTCATGATGAAACATAGAGCAAATTCTATGTCGGCCGCTACCTCAACTAGTGCCTCCGGTCCGGAAGACGTATGGTTCGTCGATTCCGGTGCCTCGAACCATATGACATCGCATCAAGAATGGTTCCGAGAACTTCGAGAGTCGGACTGACCCGGCTATGTCGAAACCGGAGATGACACTACGCACCCGATTCGGCACATTGGCAATGTTTCGTTCGGAAAAGAAAGTAAGCAAATTTACATTAAAAATGTCTTGCATGTACCGACCATTACGAAGAATTTGGTCTCCGTTGGCCAAATTGTAGAGCAAGGGATGCAAGTTCAATTTAATCAAGGCGGTTGCTTCATCGAAAAAGAGGGTTGACTCATCGCACGCGGACGAAGAGAGGGCCGGATATTCATTCTCGATTCACGCAAGATGAAATCCGCCATGTTCGCGAAAAACATGAAAGCCGACTTCGACATAGAGCTTTGGCACAAGCGAAGCGGCCACATCAATCTCAACAAACTCAAAGCAATGAAATCGAAAGGAGTCGTCATCGGACTCCCGACATTCAAAGAGAAGGAGATTGAAGGTGTATGCCAAGCGTGACAATTCGGCAAGCAACACCGACACCCATTCCCGAAAGAGCGGAACGTGAACAAAGGTCTACTCGACGTAGTCCATTCCGACGTATGGGGACCGGCGCAAACGGCTACATTCGGCGGATGCCGATATTACGTGCTCTTCATCGACGACTTCTCTAGGCACACTTGGATCTACCCGATGCGGCAAAAGAGCGAAGTGTTCGGACACTTCCAAAATTTCAAGAATGAAGTCGAGAAAGCCACGGGCCGACATGTACGTTGTCTTCGATCGGATGGCGGCAAGGAGTACTTCTCGGACGATTTCACGGCGTATCTCCGAAAAGAAGGAATTCGGCGAGAATTCACTTGTCGATACACTCCGCAACAAAACGGAGTAGCCGAGCGCAAAAATCGGCACATCCTCGAAGTAGCGTGGGCCATGATGAACGAGAAGCATATGCCCAAGTCATATTGGGCCGAAGCTGCAAATACGGTCGTTTACCTAATGAACCGGTGCACAACATCCGGCGTTGTCGGGGTAGTTGTGGTTCGTGCGGCGAAGTCGCAGGGACGAAGGTTAAGGGGAGTTGAAGGAACTTAAATTTGAATAAGGCTTGTATGGTGATGTTAGAAAGGTTAAGAGTAGCAAGAAGAAGAGTTACGAGTAATGTGTGTGTGAGAGAGAGATGAGAATAGATAGAAGATAGAGACAATATATGATTCAAGAAGCAAGATAGAGACAAAATATGATTTAATAAGGAAGATTGAGACAAAGTATGAATCAAGGAACAAGAGTATATGATATAAACATTCAATGTATATTAAAAGTATAATATTTTACCAACTTTACAATCCATGATCGCAAACTGAACACATTCTCTATCGACCCTTGATTTCTTGATTTGAACACATGACCTCAACTTCGAAACGAGAGGTTCTCCACCCAATGAGCTAGTCTTCTTTACTTGATTGTATTATTTTCTCACTCTCTCCTGATTGATTCCCCCTTTTGTTTTCGTGAAGCACATTCTTCACGACACCCACCCCCTTTGAACTTGCACATTGGTTGTGTAGAGTTCATCCAACACTTCTTCCGATTCTTTTAGTTCTTCTACTTCTTCATAAAATTCAGGCTCTAATGACTCCCTCCTTTTAAATATTTTAATCCTTTTTCCTGCAATTGGGATACGAATTTCTGTCCCATCTAATTCATTGAGGAAATATGTGGCTTTATCTGTTATTTTCCTAACTTCATAAGGTCCAAACCATCTTTTTGCAAACTTCCGAATAGTACTGTATTGATTATCTAGGCTATTATCATATACTAATACCCAATCTCCCTCTTGCACCTTCCTTGGTCGTATTCTTTTCATCTTGTCAAATCTGTCCTTATTCTTGATTCTTGCCTCTTTCAATCTAGTAGCTGCGTTTTCTATGTCTTCTGTCCTTGATTGAAGTTGTCGTATTCGAACCGCAAGTAAATCTTCCCTACTCATTTCCGATTCCCAAGGCAACACAACCCATGTAATTATCTTTTCTTCAATTGGCATTATTGGCTTCTGTCCTGTGATTAATTCTTCAGGCATATATCCAGTAACAGTGTTGTGAGTTGTCCTATCAGCCCATAGTGCATAGGGTAAGGTTTTTGGCCAATCATTGACCCGTCCTCTACATGCCTTTGCCAAAGCTTTGACTATTGGCCCATGTCCCCTTTCTACCTTTCCATTAGCTTCTGGATTGTACGTCGTTGTCAAAGAAAGCCGAATTCCTATTTTGTCGAAAAAATCTTGAGCTTCCGCAGAATTGAGTTCTCCCCTATCTGTCACTATCTTCCCGATACATCCATATCTACAAACAATGTCCTCCAAGATGAATTGACATACTCCTAATGTCCCTTTTGTTCGCAATGAACGACCTTCCACTTGATTTGTTAGATCTTCTCTAGCAAGAACCAAGTATCTCTTTTGTCCTACTCCAAGTGGCATTGTTACCAAATCTATCCTCCACTTGTAATGCACCCCCGGTGAGTATGTTGGGTGTAATTCATCACAAAATTTTACGTTTGAATAATATTGACAAGTGGGACAAGTTTCCACATACTTTTTTATTTGCTCATAGTATCGAGGCCACCAAAATCGTTCTTTAATCTTACTGAAAGTGGCCCACACTCCTCGATGACCAACCCATTCTTTGTCATGCAGCTCTCTGATTATCTCCTTTCTTTGCCCTTCAGAACCTATTACTCTTTGCGGGTTTCCTGTCTTGGTTTTCGGATGTCGCCATAGATATCCTTCATGCAAGAAGAACTTATGGGCTTTCTTGGAAAACTGTGTGAACTCTTTTCCAGATCGACCTTTGTACTTGTCAGGGGTTTGTAGGTATTTCCCTATTTCCTAGAATTCTTCTTCATACTCCTCTTCTAGAAACTGCATTCCTCCTTCCCGGGTAATGCTTGTGGTAAGGACTATTTGTTCTTTGTCCTCATCGTCCGAGTTTGGAATCTCCTCTTCCTCATACCTTGCTCTTGATAACATATCTGCTATTGCATTTCTATTCCTAGAGATATGTCGAACTTCAGGGTTGACTGATCTAATATCGATACACCATCTTAACATGGCTTGATCTGGAATATCACAATTAGCTATGATACCAAGAATAGGCAAACAATCTGTTTCTATTATTACTTCAGCACCAATTAAGTAATCTCTGTCTGTCTTTATTGTTGTTACTCTCCCCCATAGCTCTCTTTTCACCTGTGCATATTTTCTTTGTCGACCACTAAGAACCTTTGCTCCGAATCGGATTGGATACCTTTCTTCCCCATCTTGTTGGCTTATCACCCATCCAATTCCAATGGGACTAGAGTCTTGTGAGGTATATGGGTCGGGTGTAGTCAGGTTGCTTTAATGGTGGAGCTTGTGCTAAGTAGTACTTCAATTTCTTCATTGCCTCTGAATGCTCTTCACTCCATTCAAATATCTCTCCTTTTCTTAGGAGTCTATATAAAGGTTCAGATAAATGGGCATAATGCGGAATCCATTTACAGTAAAAAACACATACCCCTAGAAACCTTCGTACTTCTGAGACGGATGTACATTCCTCTTGCATATTTTGAATTGCATTGACCTTGGTTGGGGATGGCTTTCTCCCGTAATATCTCTTTTGCCCCAAATATTGACTTCACCCCTGATAAGGTCAAATGCACTTCTTCCATCCTTGATAGCACCTTCTCACAATCCTTGATATGATCAACAAAAAATTGACGGCAACCACTTTCGTCCAATTCCTTGTTCTTCTCTTCTTCCTTGCATCCCTTAATTGGAACATCATCTAGAAAAGGCATTGTAATATGAGGAATAAAATCACGAAGTACCTTGTTCATTCCGTTCATCATATGTGCCACTGAGTTGGTCGCTCCTTGCAGCAAGGTGCACATCCGTACTAACCCTATAGGTGTCTTGATAGAAGTTATATCTCGACTTTTGATAGCAAGTTGAAATTGATCATACCCGGAATAAAGGTCTCCCATTGAATATATAGCTCTTCCTGCAAACATCTCAGCAAACTCATCCACAATTGGCCCTACTCCCGAGTTTCAGATTGTTACCTTATTCACGGGTTGCATATCTTGGATAAATTGGAGTCGCCCATCTTTCTTTAACACAGTGAACCATCGACTCGAGTAAGGAGCGTTCGATGGTTCCAAGATACCCATCCTTATCTTTTCTTTCAAAAGTTCTAATAGTTGAGGGATTCTAGCCCTAGGCATGGGTATTGGCTTAAAGTTCCATGGAATATGAGGGATAGTGAATATAACCATGGGCTCCACAATTTCTGGATCCACACACCCTATTTCCTCTGGTTGGAATGCGAACGCCTTTCCATGCCTTTTCAACATCTCCCTCAATTGCTTTTCTTCAGCAGGTAATAGGAAGTCACCCCCTCCTATTTTCATCCCTTGTATTGTTTCCGGAGTAAACACATGTCCTACCTTTCGTGGGACTCTGATCATTGGCTCTATGGCAGCCTCTTTGATTGCCTCTTCACTATCCCCTGGAAGTGGAGCAGCAATAGGACGAACCTTCTTCTCCACTGTCTTGTATTTTGTTAGTAGATGTGCTTCATGATCCTTTCGAGCAACTTCTTCAATGACCTCATACATTTTGATTGAATGGACAGGAACTTGGATTTCGTTGTCTTCTTCCATTGCTTCCAAATGAGTTATTGTATCTTCAAAACGCAATTCTTCAAACATATCCTGAATTTCTTCATCATCCTCTATTAATCCAGAACACTTAAAGTACTCGAAAGCATTTTGCATTTTATTATTATTTACTTTTAGTATAAAAGTAGCACCATTAGATGAGTTTGTACAAGGAATATCTTTATTTACATTATTATTTATGGGTCTTTCTTTTATGTTCGGGCTATCACAACCCCTACCTGTAAAAGCCCTATCTAAAAATCCTGGGGAAACTCCTCATCCATCTCTTGAATTGGATGTTCCCTCAAGAATTCTTTGTTTCTTTCATGGTTGGGCCTCACGGTTAAGAATTGGACAGTCTTTCTTCCATCTTGACTCTTGATTCTCGCGAAAGCCGAACCATCATCAATAACCTTTGTTTCCATCCTCACTGCAATGATATAGGGCTGACCAAGGATGATGGGGTAGGTTGATCTATCCTGCACAAAGAAATTTTGATTCACTAACACATCACCAATTGTTACCGTCACACTAGGACATGCTCCAAATAGATCCTCCGTCATCTCTGTTGCAAATCTTTTCTTCGACCCATGATTCTTATCGATTGGCCACCTTCCTTGAGCATAAGATTCCGAAGACATCATGTTAATTTTTTATCCATGATCTATCAAAGAAATATAAGGAATTTGTTGCTCCACAATTTTTGTAGGCGCCTTTGTTGTTGCTTGAGCCCAATGGCTCTTTGTATAATGACTCCTATCCCCTTCATGAATTGCAATATTATTTATCTTTTTTACACTTGCAACATTGATGGTGTCACGATCTAGATCTTGGAGTGTTGCTAAACACACTCTCGTAACTTCTTTCGTGACGTGTTTTAAATCTGTCATGTCTTCTATGTCTGAAGCAAGTTGGAAAGCTGTGTTTGTCTTCCCTTTTACTTTATCAGCTTCTTTCGACTTAGGAGCATCCTTTTCCATCTCTCTTCTCTCTTGTTCTTGTGTCTCATGCCTTTTTGCCAGATTAACCTCCTCAACTCTCTTTTGCTTCTCTTCCACTAGTACATCTTGTGCATTCACTTGGGCGAATGCTGATAGTGCGTCTACTGGATCATTCCATCCAGTGAAGTGTCGTATTTCATCTCCCGCTCTTTTTAATTCATCCACTCGAACCTTCCCTTTTCGTGCATACTCCATCACACCCTGTCAAAAGCCAGATCCACCATATGAGTCTTCTACGCGCAATCCTAAGGTTGCCACGGATTGTATCACTTGAGTCGTTTCTCTCTCGGCATCTTCCATTAGCTTTTTCATTCCTCCACGCCCGAAGTTGAGTTGAAGTGGTTGTCGAGTCTCTGTCGAGTGAATCTTGCCATCTTGATAGTAGATTTTATAATCTTTCTTCTGGTGGTCGATACTATCACACCACATACACCTTCGCACCATTCCACCTCCTTGCCTTGATGAAGTCGAGCTTTGTCCTGATTCTAGCTTCGTCACTTTGATCGACAAGTCTTTCATGCCTTTCACCAATTCGTGTAAGAGTGATTCTTCTACTTTCTTTTCTCCCGACTCATTCCCCGTTTCTTCATCATTTCTGTCGGGCAACTCCATAAACCATAACTTTCTTTTGCAGAAATGGGCGCACATCCTTTTCACCTCCTCCCAGTCTTCGGTAAGTCCACTTGGACTATTTTGATCTTCTAAAAGCATTCCCAAGTCCTTCCTGTCTTTAATATTAGTAGCTTGTACAAACAATATGACTTTATCTGGCACTATTATATTTCTATCTCTAACATTTAGTTGCTCAAATATTTCAGAAAATTCTTTTAATTCTTCCAAAACACTTAAATGTTTATTAGACTCTACCCAATCCATGAAGGCTCGCCTTGTCATCCTTGACATATCGTTGAGGTTGTATTCATTTAGCAATGCTCTTTCAAAAGTCACCCATGTCTGATGTTCCCTCTGTAGCTCCTGGATCCTTTCTTGTAGCCCAATCGCAATGACTCGACTAAAGCTATTAATTTTTGCAGCTTCGTCGACACCGCGTTTAAGCATTTCTTCATGATAAATTTTCAGAAATCTTGTTAAATTTATACCTTCGAAGATTCCTACTCGTGCCAGAATATTGTCGACGACTTTGTCGATGCTTGCCATCATCCCTTGTTCCCGCATCACTTGTTCCATCATCCTACACATAAGCCTCATTTGCTCCTCCATTTCTCCTTGTCGCCGCTTTCACGTCCGGTTCACCAAATGTGTCGGGGTAGTTGTGGTTCGTGCGGTGAAGTTGCAGGGACGAAGGTTAAGGGGAGTTGAAGGAACTTAAATTTGAATAAGGCTTGTATGGTGATGTTAGAAAGGTTAAGAGTAGCAAGAAGAAGAGTTACGAGTAATGTGTGTGTGAGAGAGAGATGAGAATAGATAGAAGATAGAGACAATATATGATTCAAGAAGCAAGATAGAGACAAAATATGATTTAATAAGGAAGATTGAGACAAAGTATGAATCAAGGAACAAGAGTATATGATATAAACATTCAATGTATATTAAAAGTATAATATTTTACCAACTTTACAATCCTTGATCGCAAGCTAAACACATTCTCTATCGACCCTTGATTTGAACCCACGACCTCAACTTCGAAATGAGAGGTTCTCCACCCAATGAGCTAGTCTTCTTTACTCGATTGTATTATTTTCTCACTCTCTCCTGATTGATTCCCCCTTTTGTTTTCCCTTTCCCCTCTTTATATAAGTGTTGCCATGCATATGGTAATGTATGGGAGCATGGCATGCAAGCAATGCATGAGTTACATGTAATGCATGATCGCCATTTGGCGCACATGCATTGCATGTGATGAATGATGGCTATGTATGAAAATAGATATGGGATAAGTATAATGATGAAAATGCATTCTAAAATAACTAACCTAGCTTAGTGGTGTATGCTTGGTGCTTGGTATACAGGGTTGAGGGTTCAAGTCCCTCAATTTTACTTAATACAATATATAGCTTCATTCTTATATCATGAAGCACCATTTATTACACATTTTTACAAATAAATAGCCTAGCCTAGTGGTATGTACATTGTACATCGTATATAAGGATGTGGGTTCAAGTCTCTCAAATATTATTAAATACAACATTTAAGCTCATTTTTATATCGTGAAGCACATTCTTCACGACAGCGTGCACGAGGTCAATCCGCATGAAAAATACTTCGGAAAGAAGTTGGACTTATCGCACATCCGGATATTCGGCGCGATAGCGTATGTGCACATCCCCAACGAGAAGCGTCAAAAGCTTGACCGGAAGTCGAAGAAATGTATCCTCGTAGGATACTCACTCGAACAAAAGGGGTACAAGTGCTACAACCCCTCCACTCGAAAATCTCGAGTAAGTCGAGACGTCGTTTTTGACGAGTCTGCATCCTGGTACGGACTAGGGACAACTTCGCCTCCGACTCCGCTCGACCCGGAATCTGCCGAACAAGAGATCGAGGATGAAGATCGCCCTACACGCATGATTGAAGAAAGTCCGATCACGACCCGACTGAGCGGGCCACAAGAGCCTTTGAGCGATCAAAGCACATCACGGCCTAGCCCGAAGATGGACAAAGGCAAGGCGAAAATGGCGGAATACGAAGACGATCGCGTCGATGACGATGAGTCAACTCACTCACTTGACAGTGAGTTCGGCGGCTTCGAGGTACCGATCGGAGCTAAGAAAGCCCTCATCTGTGCAAATGAAAAACTCCGCCGATCCACCCGTGAAAAGAACCCCGTCAGCCGATTCGGCTACAACGATTATATAGCGTACCATTACGCCTTTATGATGAAGGTAGCGACAATACGGGAGCCGGAAACCTTTTCGGAAGCCGCGAAGGACCCGCGATGGATCGAAGCAATGAACGAGGAGATGCAGGCACTACGGAAGAACGAGACGTGGGATCTCGTTTCCACCTCACCGCACAAAAAGGCGATCGGATGCAGATGGATCTACAAGGTGAAGTATAACGCTGATGGCTCCGTAAACCACTACAAAGCTCGACTCGTAGCGAAATGATACGCTTAGACGCATGGCGTCGACTACGAAGAGACCTTTGCCCCGGTGGCAAAGATGACGACGGTGCGGACCGTAATTGCGTTTGCCGCGGCGAAAGGGTGGCACCTCCATCAACTGGACGTCAAGAACGCCTTTCTACAAGGCGAATTAGAAGAGGAGGTGTACATGATACAACCACCCGGCTTCAACTTAAGCACCCATCCGAAAGCTATTTGCCGACTCAAGATGCCACTCTACGGCCTCAAGCAAGCACCGCGTGCTTGGCATTCGAAGATAACGCAATATCTTCATCAAATCGGCTTCTGTATGTTAAAATCAGACAACTCCCTCTACATACGAAGCGATTCCGCAAGTCCGATCGTCGTCATTTTATATGTGGAGGACGTAGGTAATGGAGGTGAGCATCTCGTCGAAATCAATAAAGTCAAATCCCTCCTTTCCGACAAGTTCGAGATGACGGACATGAAGGAGCTCCACTACTTCCTCGGCATCGAGGTAATTCGGACTCCAGCCAGAATCATGATCTCTCAACGGCACTACATCCTCAACTTGTTATACAAGTTCGGGATGGCTGAGTGCAAATCCGCGGCAACCCCGCTCGATCGCAACCTCAAACTAGATGCGAACTCCGGCACGAAAGCGTGTGAACCGACTTAGTATCGGCAACTCATCGGGAGCCTAATCTACCTCACTATCACTCAACCCGATCTCAGTTATCTGGTCGGTCTCCTTAGCCAATTCATGCAAACACCATGTGATACTCACTTGGATTGCGCTAAGCAAGTTCTACGATACGTGAGCGGCACAATGGATTGCGACATCCTCTACAAGACCGTGATGCCAATACGTCTCCAGGGGTACACATACGCCAATTGGGCCGGCTACAAAGCTGATAGAAGATCAACCTCCAGATTTGTTTTCTTCCTCGGCAATGGAGCAATATCCTGGAGTAGCAAGAAGCAGCCTACCGTCGCTCTTTCGAGTACGGAGGCGGAATACAGGGGCGTAACCATAGCTGCGTGTGAAGCCGTATGGCTCAAGAGGATTTTGAAGGATCAAGGCGTACCCATCAAGGAACCGACCTCCCTTTATTGCGACAACATGCGCAGTATCTATCTGGCTCGGAACCCGGTGTTCCATGCACGGACAAAGCACATTGAATTGCACTATCACTTCATCCGAGAGCGCGTTCTAGCTGGCGATGTCGACCTACAACACATTAGCACCAATCTTCAAACGGCCGACATCTTCACTAAAGCCTTAGGAGCTGACAAGCTATGGCAATTCATGACCGATCTCGGGTTGACGATCCCTGACTTGCCAAGCTTGAGGGGGAGTACTGAAGAGACTACACAATAACGCAATTCCGCAACCATGCAACGAAGTCATGAAGAGCCGATCTACCGCGCAAAGCCGTGAAGAAAGACACAAGCCGAAGCACAAACTTCGTAACTACGCACAACGCAAGTTGGAGCACGGATCCCGTAACTCCGCAGAAATGCGAGTCGACACGGACTCCGGAACGCAAGTCGAAGCATATTTTTGGATACTGTCTGAAACCGACCTGAGTTGAGCTTGTGGGGGCGTGTTGAGAATCAAGCTCAACTTGGTCTAGTGTGTGAACTCACCTTGAGAGTGAATAGACACTCCAATGGTCAAGAGTCACCATTAAGTCACCACTTTGTATTCTAGCATTTAGTATGAGTCATAGAATCATATTCTATGACACATAACTTATGAGCTTTCACATTCCCCATGCTCCATGAGCCTTGTAGTTAATGAAGAGAGAGGGTGACTACATAAAGCACTCTCCTCCCACCTTGTATAATGTTGAGTCTTTCTCCTTTGTCAATATACTTTTACCTTGCGTATTCTCTGTGTGCATTGCAACATGGTATGCCGTACGATTGGACTACAAATTGGATCAAACCTTTACATAAAGGTGGAGATATAAATAATGTAAACAACTATCGAACCATCATGGTTGGCTCATTAATGGCAAAACTATTTGGATGTATAATGGAATCAAAGATAAGTGTATGGGCTGAAAAAAGTGGTAAGAGAGCTTATGGACAAGCTGGTTTTCGGAAACACCATAGCCCCATTGATCACCTTATCACCCTTCGAGTATTAATGGAGGAAAGTCGCCTTAGAGGTAAAGGTTTATATTGTTGCTTTGTAGACTTCAAGAAAGCTTTTGATATGGTACCTCGTGAGCATCTTTGGAGGCGAATGGAAGAACTTGAGGTGCCAAGTGAATATATGCTTGCAATTTCCCAAATTTATGAGAAGGTTATATGTTGTGTGCGCAGGAGAGATAAACTTTCAGATTTTTTCAAAAGCACTATTGGTGTTAAGCAAGGATGCCCACTCTCACCAACACTATTTGGTCTATGCATTGATGAATTGGAAGAAATGGTTACCAAGTTTTCAAAGGAAGAATGTGTTGAAGAAGTTGCCATTGGGAATGTTGTGATTATGCTTTTGCTATATGCAAATGATGTAGTGCTTTTTGCAAATACTTTAGGAGATGCACAAAAGCTTATGAAGGCATTGGAAATTTTTTGCATGCATACTAAATTAAGTGTCAATAGCTCTAAAACAAAGATTATGCTTGTGAAGAGCCAAAAAAGAGATAAACCATGCATTATGTACAACAATGAGCCACTTGAATGTGTGGAAAGCTTCAAATATCTTGGCCTTGAAGTTCCTTCAAATCATACATGGAATGAATGTGCTACACGCCGCTTAGAGGCGGGCAAATGAGCATACTATGCATTTAAGAACACATGCAATCTTGGAGATATTAAGTGTTGGTTCCTCAAGAAATATCTTTTCGACACTTTGGTGACACCAGTTCTTCTCTATGGGGTGGAAGTATGGGGCGGTAGCATCCCTAAATCTATGTGGAAAGAGTTTGAAAATGTCCAAAAGCATTTTCTTACCAAGTTTCTACAAGTTAAGAAACAAACGCCCTACACCCTCCTCCACCTTGAGACGGGATCGCTTCCCATTGAGATCATGGCCATGGAAAGGGTTCTTGAATACATGCTGAAGGTTCAAAAAAGTCCCTCACATCGACTTCCTAGAATTGCATGGGAAGCAAGCAAAAAGATCCAAAAGACGCATAAAAGCAAAATTTTGTGTTCCGGTTGGATGCAAGATATAGAAAAATGGTTTGGTAGATGGGATGCGAGACACTTGCTTCATGATGCATCATTAGATTCCTCTGTAAATGAGGCATTTTTGCAACGCCAATGTATCATGACATGGGACAAATGTGGAGGCTCACACTTCACACATTATACTACGCATGTTGCACCTAACTACAAAACCATATTCTTTGCGGAACGGGGAAATCGTACACATCCATACATGTTAGAGCCCATACTGTTATCTGCCATTTGAACCATTGCTTCCATGCGACTTAGCTCACATGCATTGCGATGTGAAACAGGGCGTTGGGGTACAAGTGATGAGAGTGGTCGGCTATGCACACTTTGCCCTAAACAAGTTCGCGAGTCTGAGTATCACACTTTGATACAATGCTCTGCCTTTGATCATATTCGACCATGCTTTCCACATCTCTTTGATCGAGCCCAATCTTTGCATGAATTCCTCTCACAACCACAATGTGCACTCTCGATTGCAACATTCATTGGTAAAGTTCTTGAACATCAAGAGTCACTACTCACTTTCACACATATCACGTGAAATGTAATATTTTTGGTCTGATAGGTCATATTTGATCTCCGAAGACGATAATATAATCTATCTATCTATCTCTTACACACACACATAACTCACATCTCTTCCGCTCCACAAGAATCCATCTCTTGATTCTTTACATTTGGCAATCTAAAAACAATGTTCTTCGTTTGCATTTCACGAAGCCGTGGGAAGTTAATGTGGCCGGACCGTTTGTGCCATAGGTCCATATCTGATTTGACCTTCTATCCTTTCACGAACATCGTTGTATCGTGATGTTTCACGCGTGTGTGTTACTTGGGCAAGCCCACGGGGGTCTTGGACTACGGAATACTGAAGGGATAGAGAAGACCCGAGGTTTGCTTTATGACAATACTACTTCCCAACCCCTTCCCAAGCAAGGGCTCGTTGCCCCTTTTGTGAGGCCGGTGGCTTTCGTTGATCACGACTAGTCGAGTTTTCAAGATCACCGCACGAGCCAATGATCAAACGGGTACAAGCAAGGTTGAGCATGCAAGATGAACGCACAAGGGTATGATACCACAAACACAAATGCCTGTACATCTTTATGCGGAGGAGAGGTGCATGGGCACGCTTGAATTCTCCCTTGTCACAAGATGTCGAATGTACGAGGAAGACACAAAACACATGCACGAATGCTTGTACGCCTTTATGAGGAGGAGAGGTGCATGGGCATGCCCTAAACGGTCCCTCATCACAAGACGGTCAAACGTGCAAGGAAAACACAAACACACGCAACAAATGCTCGTACGCCTTTATGAGGAGGAGAGGTGCGTGGGCACGCCCGAAACGCTCCCTCATCACAAGAAGGTCGACCATACAAGGAAGACACAAACACATGCACAAATGCTCATACGTCTTTATGAGGAGGAGAGGTGGATGGGCATGCCCGAAACGCTCCCTCGTCACAAGACGGCGGAACGTACAAGGAAGACACAAACACACGCACAAAATGCTTGTACGCCTTTATGAGGAGGAGAGATGCATGGGCACGCCCGAAACGCTCCCTTGTCACAAGACGGCCGAATGTACAAGGAAGACACAAACACACGCACAAATGCTCGTACGGCTTTATGAGGAGGAGAGGTGCATGGGCACGCCTGAAATTCTCCCTCGTCACAAGACAACCGAACGTACAAGGAAGACACAAACACACACACAAAATGCTCGTACGGCTTTATGAGGAGGAGAGGTGCATGTGCACGCCCGAAACACTCCCAAGACGACTGAACGTACAAGGAAGACACAAGCACACACACAAATGCTCGTATGCCTTTATGAGGAGGATAGTGTCATGACGACATACATTTTGGCCTTACAAGGATTTGAGCCCAAGACGTCTTGGTCTATATGTTAGACCTTTAACCATTATACTAACATATATGATGTATAGTTATAATAAATGTATTATTAGTTATTACAAGACATTTAGAGTATTCTAGAACATTCTAGGATATTCCATGATTATATTAAATATCATAAATATCTAAAATATTCTAGAACATTCTAGAATACTTCATAAGGACCTATAAATAGGTGTCTATTCATTCATCACAACTCATTCGGTTCAACATCAGTTTGTAGCGCTTAGCCTACTCTTTTTAATCCTTGCTCTCTTATAATATAAACTCTCTTTCCATTTATAGTGTTCTTTATCTGTCTCTCTCTGTCTCTCTCTGTCTCTCTCTCTCTCTCTACCTTCTACTGTCATCTTATTTTTCTCTCCTATTCTGAAGTCACGACAGTTTGAACTGAATCTATCTCTTTTCTTCTTCTCCAACTTCTTCTTCTTATCTTAACCTTATTCAACCAAATCTAGTAATTTTCTATCACAACTATGGAGTCCGTTAGCAAGCAAGAATATATGCGTGTTCTCTCCGAGCTCGAAATGCTAACAACCAAATTCGTGGCACTAGAACATGAAAATCAAAGATGGTTGGGAGACCTACATCAAGTAAGTGCTGAGAAAGTACAACAATATGAAGAATTATCTCAACGGGTGCATCAATTGGAGACTACTCTATTGCAACGACAAGTGGCGGAAGTTCAAACCTCGCTGAAGGAACCCAAGATTAGTCTGCCGGCCAAGTTTGATGGTACAAGGTCTCAGTTTTGTGGATTTTTAAATTAGGTACGGCTTGCGATTAAATTGCATCCTAGCCGTTACCCAACTGATGTTGCTCGTGTGGGTCTAGTTGGTACCTTGTTAACGGGTACCGCATTAGCGTGGTTTGCACCACTCCTAGAGAAGCACTCACCATTATTAGAAGATTTTGAAGGGTTTATTAATGAGTTCCAAGCCAACTTTGGAGACATTGATAGTATAAGGACCGCAATAAACAAAATTCAGCGATTACGACAAGGAGATCGTCCTGCTTCCGCTTATGCTGCAGATTTTCGCCTTCTAGCATGTGATATTCCATGGGACGAGGCGACATTAATGGACCAATTTCGTCAAGGTCTGCGCAATGATGTGAAGGATTTACTTCTTACCTTCCATGATGATCCAAAATCTCTTACTGAAGCAGTAAGTTGGGCCGTGCGATGTGACAATCGCTTATTTGAGCGGCGTTCTGAGCGCCAACAAATGTTACGCTTTCGACCAACAGAAACATATGCTTCGGTGGTTGCAACTCCACCCCAAGTATCAAAGTCACGTGTGGTGGAAGGCCCTACTCCAATGGAAATCGAGACAACACGACGTCGAGGACCATTATCGGATGCTGAAGAGCAACAACGGCGAGCAAATCGTCTATGCCTCTATTGTGGTGGTCCAGGGCATATTGCTGTGAATTGTCCACATAAACCACGACGACAAGTTAACCAAGTAAGTGCTCATGAAAATCGCATCTCAATTTCTGCCCCGCCTTCTCGTAACCCAAGTAGGCCTAGTAGTCCCTGTCATAAAAATACATTTGATGTCTTGAGCCAATTAGATGATGTGTTAAACGAGTATGTCCGGCCAAAATCGGAGCCATTTGGTTGGACAACCCTAGGCATGTAACGTTCGTCCCTATTTGTGGTTCCATTTCATCCGGTCAAGTTAGTCGAGTTTTCTCTGCACAAGTTGAGCTTAACACATCTAGGTGCCATCAAGTCCCAGCTTCTGCCCTCTTAGACTTTAGAGCCAACTCTTGTTTCATGGATTGTGAGTTTGCTGTAATGCATAATATTCAGTTGCATAAGCTCCGAAGCCCAATGTCAGTCGGAGTCATTGATGGACGCCCCATAGCATTAGGTGATATAGTTGAAGAGTCTGAACCAATTCATGTAGTCCTAGGCAATTTGGCTAGTGTCATCTCATTCAACGTCATTAGTAGTCCAGAGCACTCCCTAGTTCTTGGTCTTCCATGGTTTGAGCTACATAACCCAACTATTGATTGGAGAAAAAGAACCATCGAAGAAGTCACAATACAGTCTGAGCCTCTTAAAACTCCAACAAAGGATATGACATTCCAAAAGATTTCGACAATCTCTATACATCAATTACGTGAGGAAGGACGGAAGGAAGACATGTTGGTGTTCGCAGTTTTAGCAACTCCCACATCAAGCTCACAAGAATCGGGGGTCCAACTACCGAAGAAATATATAGAATTCTCCGATGTTTTTAATAAGGTGAAGGCCAATAGACTACCAGAGCATTGACCATATGATTGCCTGATTGATTTGCAGCCCGGAAAAGAGCCTCCATGGGGGCCAACTTACAACCTTTCACCCACAGAGTTAGAGGTTCTTCGGGAATATATCGATGAGAACTTGGCGAATGGGTTTATCTAGCATTCAAGATCTCCTGCCGGCGCACCCATATTTTTCGTTAAGAAGAAAGATGGTTCGCTTTGTTTGGTCGTGGATTATCGAGGATTGAATAAAGTAACTATTCGAAACCGATATGCTCTACCATTGATTTCGAGCCTTCTGGAACGCCTCAATGGAGCTAAGTATTTCACAAAGTTAGATCTTCGAGGTGCTTACAATCTTGTTCGAATTCGTCCTGGGGATGAATGGAAGACTGCTTTTCGTACTCGCTATGGCCATTTTGAGTATACAGTGATGCCATTTGGTCTCACGAATGCACCAGCAGTTTTCCAACATATGGCGAATGACATTTTTCGAGATTTCCTCGATATTTTCGTCATAATTTACCTAGATGATATCTTGATCTACTCAAAAACTCAAGAGGATCATGATATACACGTTCGACAAGCTTTGCAACGATTGCGTGAATATGGTCTCTATGCAAAATTGGAGAAGTGCAGCTTTGACCAGCGTCAAGTGGAATTTTTGGGGTACATAGTCTCTTCACATGGCATCTCTATGGATCTAGCAAAGGTTCAAACAGTTTTGGGTTGGCAAACACCACAATTCGTGCAAGATG
Organism: Azolla caroliniana; assembly: GCF_043228905.1. Lineage (NCBI taxonomy): Eukaryota > Viridiplantae > Streptophyta > Polypodiopsida > Salviniales > Salviniaceae > Azolla > Azolla caroliniana. Next base: position 16,945,508 of record NW_028230444.1, read on the forward strand.
TACAATGTTTTTTAGGGTTCACAGACTTTTATCGCAAGTTCATCAAAGATTATTCAAAGATCGTATTACCCCTCACTCAACTAACACAGAAGAATCAACCATTTGTGTGGAGTATAAATGCAAACTCTGCATTTGAAGGATTAAAGCAAGCATTTACATCCACACCAATTTTGATGCATGTTGATCCATTGAAGTGCTTTATACTGGAAGCTGATGCATCTGACTTCGCACTAGGAAGCGTATTATCCCAGATTAGCAATGATGGCCAACTACACCATGTGGCTTTTCATTCACGGAAATTCGAAGCTGCAGAAATCAACTATGAGATTCACGACAAAGAGCTTCTTGCCATTGTGGATTCTTTTCAACAATGGCGTCATTTTTTGGAGGGTTCGTCTCAACAAATCATTGTCTATAATGATCACAAAAATCTAACATACTTCCAAAGTGCTCGAGTCTTGAGTCGTCGACAAGCTCGTTGGGCGCAGTTTTTAACTCATTTTGATTTCGTAATTCTATATCGCCCTGGGACGCAACAAGGCAAAGCAGATGCTTCATCTCGGCGTTCATATATGGAACTTCAACCAGGAGAGGCCGCATTTGAAAGTCAGAAGCAAATCCTCTTGGGTCCTGACCGTCTACAACTAATGGCTTTTCATGCTATAGACACACCCGAGGATTCACGTCTTCTAGACTCCATTCGGGAGCAAATTGAGACTGATGAATTCGCCCAAGATATTCTGAGCCATATTATCCCAGATCGTGCTTCTTGTTCACAATCTCAAAATCCTCGTTAAGACTACAACCAGTTCAATTGGCATGATGGTTTACTTTTTCGACAAAATCTCTTATATGTGCCTGATGGTCCTTCTTGACTCCAAGTCTTGCAACAATGTCATGATACACCAATGGCCGGACATTTTGGCATCCACAAGACTTTGGCGTTAATTTCTCGAAGGTATTGGTGGCCACGACTTCGCCATTTTGTTACGGATTATGTTCGTAGTTGTGACACATGTTGTTGATCCAAAAAACCTTCACATCATCCATATGGCTTATTACAGCCAATGCCTATTCTTGAGAGTCCATGGAAATCTATTTCATTGGACTTCATTACGGATCTACAACCTTCCAAGGGTTTTGATTCTATTCTCACGGTAGTAGATCGTTTTACCAAGATGGCACATTTTCTTCCCTGCACAAAGGCCATTACGAGCCAAGAGATAGCCGAGTTACTCATGCGAGAGGTGTTTCGGCATCATGGTCTTCCTGATGATATTATCAGTGATCGGGGTCCCCAGTTCATCTCAAAATTTTGGCGGCACATGTTTAAACTCTTACATACTTATTGCAAACTCTCTTCCGGCTACCATCCAGAAACTAACGGACAAAGTGAGCGCACCAACCAAACTGTAGAACAATATCTTCGTTGTTTTGTCAACTATCAACAAGATGATTGGGTTGATCTTACATTTGGCGGAATTTGCTTACAACAACTCAGAACATTCTTCTACTAGATATTCCCCATTTTTTGCAAACATTGGGTACCATCCTCATTGGACTATGCTTGAACATCCCGAACTCTTGACAAACCCGACTGCTGAAGATCGGCTCACCCGACTCCAAGAAGTTCAAGATATCCTTTTACACCATTTATGTGATGCTCAAAACACTCAAAAGAAGGTTGCCGACCGTCATCGATGTGATTCATCGACTACGTTTCAAGTGGGGGATCGAGTATGGCTTTTACAAGGTTGCATTAAAACAACCCGACCTTGCTGCAAATTGGATTATCAACGTTTTGGCCCATATGTGATACCTGGTAAGATCAATGATGTGGCATTTTGCCTTGATCTTCCCCCTCATATGCATCTTCACCCGGTCTTCCATGTTTCACTTTTGGAGCCGTACATAACCAGCTCTATTCCAGGCCGTCTTACATCTCCCCCACCTCCAATCGAAGTTTCAGATGGCTCCGAATATGAAGTTGCTGCCATTCTCGACTCCAAGATCGTTCGCAACAAACTGTATTATTTGGTTGACTAGTTAGGTTATACACCTAATGATCGAACATGGGAACCTCTTGAGAATCTTGCTAATGCCTCCGAAATGGTTGCTGCATTTCATAACAAATATCCTCATAAGCCAAGTCCGAAATCTTGTCTTCTGACTCGTGGAACTCATTGTCGAAAAGGGGGGATAATGTCATGACGACATACATTTTGGCCTTACAAGGATTTGAGCCCAAGACGTCTTGGTCTATATGTTAGACCTTTAACCATTATACTAACATATATGATGTATAGTTATAATAAATGCATTATTAGTTATTACAAGACATTTAGAGTATTCTAGAATGTTCTAGAACATTCTAGATATTCCATGATTATATTAAATATCTAAAATATTCTAGAACATTCTAGAATACTCCATAAAGACCTATAAATAGGTGTCTATTCATTCATCACAAGTCATTCGGTTCAACACCAGTTTGTAGCCCCTTAGCCTACTCTTTGTAATCCTTGCTCTCTTATAATATAAACTCTCTTTCCATTTATAGTGTTCTTTCTCTCTCTCTCTCTCTCTCTCTCTCGCTCTCTCTCTCTCTTTCCCTCTACCTTCTACCTTCTACTGTCATCTTATTTTTCCCTCTCCTATTCTCAAGTCATGACAGATAGGTGCATGGGCACGCCTGAAACGCTCCCTCGTCACGAGATGGCCGAACGTACAAGGAAGACACAAACACATGCAAGAATGCTCGTATGCCTTTATGAGGAGGAGAGGTGCATGGGCATGCCCGAAATGCTTCCTCGTCACAAGGCGGCCGAACGTAGAAGTGGACAAGAACAAAGAAAGAAAGAAAGAAAAAAAAAAAACACAAATAATATTGGTTAAAGAAATAAATACGTGTTCAATTCCAACGCAAGAGGGCCCTTTGTAAAATAGGGTTTGATTACAATGTGGCAACTTGTAGTTAATCACAAGCTCAACAAAACATAAATACTAAATGTCCTTAGAGAGAAGAGCAAATCTTAACATGGAGCACGAACACATGAGCACCACAAAAATGCCGACCCCAACGAATTACGACCACCCGAACGGTGAGCACACGGGCTCGCAATGACGAATGGGGCGAAGCAATGTCGAACTAACGAAGCTCAAGCTCACGAGCACCGTAATCGAGCACTTCGAGTACCAACGCAAAGAAGACGAGCACGTGGCGATGAGTGGATGAAGGGGTATAAGATGAAGAGAAGTCGTGAAGAAGAAGATGAAGAGCTCCGAAGGAAAAATGATGATAGTCTCCTCCTCCCAAAACGTCCTCCCAAATGAGCCCCCCTCGACCTCCTTTTATAGGAAAAAAAGAAGGGGGGTCGCCAATTTTGCCTTCAATGTAAAAGGAATAAAATTCCTTAAATCACGCTACATTGTAACACCAAATTTGAATCGTGCACCTCTAGCTAGAAGTCAATGTGACTATCCACTAGCCCATTAACTCTCTCTTATATAATATATAATTCTATCTCTACAAATTCGTAGCCTGTCTCCCTTGTACCTTTTATCTCTCCTCTCTCTTACTTTTTACACGAGCTTCTATACATCATTTCCACCCTTTCTTTTCCATTTTTTTTGCATGTGCACAATTAATTGCCTTTGTGTGCACACACATTGCACATGCACTTTTTGACCCCCCCTGCCAGTTTTTCCCACTCTCAAGCACGCCACATCACGACATCTACCCCCACCAAACTGCACACCTTCTCGTATGTGCCAAGAATGGCAGGCTGAGGGTGGTGAATAGTTCATTTCCTCCTCCTCATTGACCCCGTGGCTTGTTGTTTGCTTGCCTTTCACTTCGTCAAGGTCATTGAGGTCTGGCTCCCTGTCATGTCGCTTTTTGAAGATTTTGACCCATTTCCTTGCTATTGGTTTTGCCAACTTAGTCCCATCGAGTTCAGTGAGGTGGTAGGTAGCATTATCGTTTGCACTCATTACCATGTACAGCCTAAACCATTGCTTTGCGAATTTGCGCATCGAGCTATGTTGATTGTCGAAACTGCTATCATACACAATCACCCAGTCTCCTTCTTCGATCCTCCGAGGGCGTAGTCGGTGTGTCTTGTCGAACCGGGCTTTGATACTTAGCCTAGCCGCTTCTAACCTCTCCTTTTGCCAACTCCAAGTCTTCGGTTCTTCTCTCAAGTTGCCTTATCCTTGTTGCTAAAAGCTCTTCTCGACTCATCTCGTTTTCCCACGACATGGCTACCCATGACGCGATCGTGTCTTCAATGGGCATCACTGGCTTTTGTCCGTACATGAGTTCAGGTGGCATGAAACCTGTAACTGAGCTATGAGTTGTTTTGTTAGCCCACAAGGCATAAGGTAGTAACCGAGGCCAGTTCCCAACTCACCCATCACAAGCTCTTACAATGGCTTTTATGATAGGCTTGTGTCCGCGTTCTATCTTTCCATTAGCCTCCGGGTTATAGGTGGTCGTGAGAGAGAGCTTCACTCCAGTCGTTCAAAGAGCTCTGTAGCTTCATGAGCATTCAACTCTCCTCTATCGGCCACTATCTTTCCCACACATCCGTATCGGCAGATGACATCCTTGAGTAAGAATTTACACACCCCCACGGTCGTTTTGTTTGCTAAGGCTCACCCTTTTACTTGGTTTGTTAGGTCTTCTCTTGCTAGCACCAAATATTTCATTTGGCCCACTCCCATCTGCATCGAAACCAAATCCACCATCCATTTGAAGTGTATGGTGAGTGGGTAGGTCGGGTGCAACTCGTCCCTATGGCGTATGTTTGAGTGTATCTGGCAGCTTTCACACGTCCCCACGAAATGGGCGACATCCTCATACATTCCCGGCCACCAATACTTCTCCTTTAACTTCTCGAATGTTGCCCACGTTCCTCTCTGGCCCGCCCAAGGACTCTCGTGGAACTCAGACACCAATGTTGTCTGGTCCTCTTCCTTTATGACCACTCATTGTGGCATCCCTATCCTTCTCTTCGGGTGCCTCCAGAGGAATCCCCCTCGTAGGAAGTACTTTTACGCTTTCTTTCGGACTCTCTGTGCTTCCTCCTTCGACCATGAACTATCCACTGTCATTGAGCTTAAGAACTTGCCAATGTGTAGCCACTCCCCTTCGTATTCACTTTCGTTGAAGGCGTGGAGTACTCGCACATCTAGATCATCTATAGACACTTGGGCCGTCTTAAAGAAGTCAAGAGCGACATCCTCATCTTCAGACACCACATGTTTTTAAATGTGGCCTGCAAAGTGAGAAATATTTTGTTTCAAACATTAGAATTACATATCAAATATGACAAATGTCAATTCTAAAAATTTATTACTGAAATATGAAGAAATGAAACATTTTAGTACTGAAAATAAAAAAATGGATCGAAGGAACCTCCAATGGTGGAGGGAGCGTTGGATATGCCGCCTCGATTTGGTGGAAGGAACCTCCAATGGTGGATGGAGCGTGGATATGCAGCCTCGATTTGGTGGAAGGAACCTCCAATGGTGGAGGGAGCGTTGGATATGCCGCCTCAATTTGGTGGAAGGAACCTCCAATGGTGGAGGGAGCGTTGGATATGCCGCCTCAATTTGGTGGAAGGAACCTCCAATGCTGCCTCGATTTGGTGGAAAAAGCCCCAAATCACCACGACATCAATTGCAATTGGTGGAAGTAAGAAAGTCGTTGTCGAAGAAGTGACTATTGGCTGCTACCTAAACCCTCAGAACAGTCTCTGTACCTCAACCGAAACCTAACAAAAACAGAAACCCTAAAAATATCAGAAATCCTCAACTCAAACTCTCCAACCAGACATGGATGTCTGAGATTTAGATTGAAGGAAAATCAGAAATGTGACATGGATGTCTGTGATGAAAAGCTCAGAGGGATAGAGGAAGAGCAGTATGAGGGGAATCGCCAAAACGACGTGAGGGGAAGCGCCAAAATCGACGTGAGGGGAAAATAGCCCCCAAAATGGAAGAACATCTCCTCACGTGTTCCCCCCACTCCTTCTACAGTAAATGACACTTGTACTACAGTCACCCCACTCTCCAAAATCGATTTTCTTTTTCTCTAATTTTTTTTTGAATTATTCAGTACTAACAGTATTGAAAGTACCGACAATTTTTGTGGCCAAAAACAGTACTTTTCTGGTACACCGTAGCATGCTTCGACCCCATGTCGCTTTCACCCTCAAATCTTGCCCTCGATAGCATATCTGCCATGGCATTGTTCTTCCCTGAAATGTGGTGAATCTCCGGGTTCATTGATTTGATGTAAGCAATCAATCTTAGCATAGCTAGGTCAGTTGTTGCACATCCCAAAACCATCCCTAGGATTGGAAGGAAATCCATCTCTATTACCACCTTTGACCCGATTAGGTAATCTTTATCTGCCTTCACTGCGGACACAATACCCCAAAGCTCACATTTTACTTGGGCGTATCCTCATTGTCGCTCTCTTAAGACCTTGGCTCCGAACTGGATGGCGTAGCATGTACCATCCTCTCCTTCTTGTTTGACGACCCATCCTATCCTTGTTGGACTTGTATCTACCGTCACGTAGATGGGCACCCCTTCCTTGTATACAACTTTTCGTAAAGCTGGTGCCGTTACCAACATTCCTTTGAGCCTCTTCATTGCCTATGTGTGCTCTTCTTCCCACTTGAACTGTCGCCCCTTCTTGAGTAGCCCATACAAGGGCTCGACTAGGTGAGCGTAGTGTGGGATCTAGATATGGTAGAATGCACAGGCACCAAGAAATCGCCTCACCTCTGTTTGTGATTTACATTCTTCCCTGATGTCTGTGATGGCGTCCACCTTTGCTGGGGATGGCTTTTGTCCGTACGCCCCACACAAGTGTCCCACCTCAAGAATCTCCGGTTGGTCGAATGCCGATTTCTCACCCGAGAAGGTCAAGCATGCATCTTCGAGTCTTTGTAGAACCTTCTCGCAATCGGAGATGTGATATGCCACAAAATGTATGCGCCCATCCTCGTCTAAGGTTTCATCTTTCTCCGCTTCAGAGCACCCTTTTATGGTGATGTCATCGAGGAATGACATGGTGATGTCGGGGATGCAATCTCTCAATACCTTGTTCATTGCATTTACCATACGGGCTACAGAGTTATTGCCTCCTTGTGGCAAGGTACACATTCACACTAGGCCAATAGGGGTCCACATCGTCATGATGTCCCTACTCTCCACAACTAGTTGGCATTGATCATATCCCGAGTATAGATCACCGATCGAATAAATAAACCTTCCAGTGAAGGTCTCGGCGAATTCGTCAATGCTCGGCCTGACCCTTGCATTTCGAATTGTCACTTGATTAACAGGTTGTAGGTCTTGGATGAAGCGTAAGGTGCCGTTCTTCTTTGGCATAGTGAACCACCAATTTGACTATGGGGCGCTTGATGGCTCGAGGATACCCATCTTGATCTTTTCCTTGAGTAGCTCAATTAACTTTGGGATGTGAGCTCTTGGAACTGGGATTGGTTTGATGTTCCACGGTACATGCGGTACTGTAAAGATCACCATTGGCTCCACGATCTTAGGGTTTATGCACCCTATCTCACCCAACAAGAAGGTGAAAGCCCTTCCATGGCTTACAATCATCCTTCTAAATCTTTCCTCCTCTCTAGGCAATAGGAAGCCACCCCCACCAATCCGGAGCTTCTATTGCGTCTCGTCAGTGAACCGGTGCCCTATGCCTCGGGGGTCCCGCAAGCTAGGATCAACCGCTACCCCCTTTATCCAATCCCAACTATCGTTAGGGTTTGGGGCAGCCATAGGCTTCACCTTCTTGTCCACAGTCTTGTACTTTTTTTGCACCTTGACCATCCTCGCTTCCTCAATCAACAGCCCAAGCTCTTCGATGGCGGTGTACATGTCAACTGAGTTGATTGGAATTACCTTGTCTTCATTGAGGCCCGAAACGACTATCCTCTCCATCTCTCTAAGAGTGTCGTCGAACGAGACCGCCTCCATGGCGCCGCTTATGGTGTCATCTTCCCCCAATAAATTACATTGTTTGAGATTCCTTTCGTATCTCTTGGCCCTAGGCTTATCTCTATCACTTAAACTAGTAAATTATTTTACAAGCTCCATTTTCAGAGAACCAAAATCATTTCCTATTACATTTAATAGTTTTGCAAGGGTTTAGGGTCTTAGTTTCCCTCGGGCTATTGTGGCCCCACTCTTTAATAGCCCGCATAAAAAATCCTCTCGGCTCTCCCCTTTGAGGGAGGCTCAATTGCGCTCATGGTAGGGCCTCACCGTAAGGAATTGGACCGAATGCTTCCCATCTTGGCTCTTGACCCTCGCATATGCCGACCCGTTGTCTAGCACCTTCGTCTCCATGTGAGCCACTGTGATGTATGGTTCACCCAAGATGACCGGGTGCGAGGACGTCTCTTGAACAAAGAAATGTTGATCTATTTCTATGTTCCCCACCTTCACATGTACATTCGGGCAAGCCCCGTATAGCTCCTCGGTTGCTCGGGTCGCCGCTCTAATTTTCCACCCGTGATTCGTGTTGATCAGCCACTTTCCCTTTTTATAAAAGTCCATGGACATAAGGTTGATCTCAGAGCCATGGTCGATCAATGCTACAACCGGCTCTTTTAAATCTCCGACCTGTACCGGTGTCTCCATTGTCGCTCTCGCCCAATGCGGCCTCGTGTAGTGACTGTCCGCATAATCATCGTCTTCCTCGGGAACCTCAGTTGACAATGCATTTACAATCGCAGGCTTTGCCACTTCTTGCTCCGTCGAGAGCCACTCCTGTTCATTAGGTCGATGATGACCTCGTGGAATTCTTTCTTGGCAATTCTGAGGACCTATCGCAAAATAAACTCTACATGACTATCAAGGATCCTTTCCTCCACTACCTTCTTCAAGTCCGTTGCTTGTTCGATCTCTAAGAAAAGCTTGAAGTTGGGGAGGTTCCCCTTCTCTTTCCATCTTTCGTCGCGTGCTTGAGACTGGTTTGGCTCTTCCCTTCTTCGTGCACCTCGAGTGTCATATTTCCTTGATGGATCGACTCCCTTGTCATTTCCTACCTTCTTCTCTTCTACCATTACTTCGTAGTTTTGGCAAGCAGCTTCCACTAAGCCTGTCTTTTCTTCCACCGGATCCTTACACCCAATTGCTTCTTGGACCCTTCTTTCCGCTTCGTCCGCTTCTTCTCTTTTGAACTTTCCCCTAGAGAGGCTTCCAAGGATTGACGGCCAAAAGTCAAACTCTTTCTCCTCTTGCCTCCTCACCTCTTTCCGCACTCGGATCCCAGCCGACGTCCAGTAGTGAACGGCTTTAACATGTCGTGCTTCGGCCTCCTCCATTAGCCTTCTCATACCCCCTCGGCCTTGATTCAATCCCAAGGGGCGCCTTGTCTCCATCAAATAGACCCGATTGTTCTAAAGATAGACAATATCCCTTCTTAGGGCCTCTTGAAAGTCTGCACACTCCCTTCGTAGGTGGTCGGGATTGTCGCACCACATACATCTTTGTGTGAATGGGGGACGTCGATCTTGAGGGCCGCCACTCTCTCTCTTAGCTTGTGCTATTTGGAGATCTCGCACCATCTTTGTGAGCTCATCTATTGCCGACCCTCCCGATGGTGCTTCAACCACGTTTCTCTTGGGGACGAACCTTACATTTTCTTGCTCTCTTTCTTGAGGTGCTCTACCACCCCTGGGTTCGTGTGTCTCACTAATGGAGCCAGCGGATGTTTGGCCGCTAAACGCTGTCGCGAAGATTCGCACGTGCGTGTGCTGCTCGAGCGACCACCAGGGTCTTGGACTAGGGAGGATGTTTGCGGAATTATCGAAAAGATGACGATCAATGTAAGATTGGATGAAATTTGTTCACTTGAGAAGAAGAAAGATTGTACACTTGAGAAGTAGAAAAATATGAAGAAGATAAAGACGAATATAATTATATTGATGACAGTGGTGTTGGTGATATCACATATTGAGCCCCCCTTTACACAAGCTCCACTAGGGTTTTTATAGCTCTCTTCATTTTTGGGGACAAGGTTTTTGCTTATGACATGCACAATCCATGGGTTTAGAACCATGGTTTTGTGCACATGGTTTTCTATGGTTGTTTCGTCTATAATTCGTATATGAAAAGGAAATACATAAAATATACATTATATGATAGTTGTCCTAGTAGTAATGCAAACATCTTGTATTTTAGAGGTGCAAGGTTCAAACCTTGCTTGCACCCCTCCGTATGAACTCAAGTGCCACTAGGCCTTAGGCATATTTGCTAAGTGCATGTGCAATGTTGCACATCCTTGGTTTATTCGTCTCACTCGGTTTCACACCATAGCCGAAAATCGTCACGACATCCACCCCCACCAAAACCGCACATCCTTCGGTATGTGCCGAGAAAGGTGGAGAGCTGAGATCTTTGGCAACGGTGATCAACCGAGTTCCTCGGCACGCTCATCGACCTCATCTGACTTCGTCTTCCACTTCGAGTATGCCCAATCTTTCCAACCGAACCACCGTAGCCACCCGATCCACCATATCCGGAGCTCACAGCTTCTTTCCAGTTGGTTGTAGTAGATCTACCGAACGATGTCGTCGATCCGACCGCTCTTCCTTCGTCCACCGCGCGTGTCCTTCGATTGGACTCCTCGTCACTCCTCACGCTCACCTTCTTCAACTGGGTGTTGTGGATCGTTCGTGTCGATCTCCGATTAGGCCGGGTTTGCCCTTGTCCAGATCGGTCTCCGTTGATCGCTTCTCGACTCGATTGGCCTTCGTCTGCATTTCGCTGAGTCGGGCACGACCAATTGGGGTCGGCCCCCTTCTGGATCGGGATCGTTCGATCGATTTCCACCGAATCAGGTTTTGGCCGGGTCGGCCCCAGTCGATCGTCTCCCATGTGGATCTTCCTTCGTTCGGGCCGGAATTTTGGCCGGATTGTTTTATGGTTCGACCGGTTCTCGACTCTTCCTTCCTTCCCTCATGCCTCCTCTCCATCGAACTCAACCGTGGCTTCATCCTTGGCCTTCTCGTCGGCCACATCCTTCCCTCCGTGTATGCTCAACTCGAGCCATATTGTCTCCTCTCCACCACCTCCTTTATCTTCGGTCTTATATTGACACACGGTCTCGACTGCCGAAGTCTCCGGAACTGGTGTGAAGGAATCCCTTCGTTCACGCACATTTACCTTGTCTTCCTCATCGCCCTTCCGGTCCTCCGCTTTTCCGTCGACACATTCCGTCTCTTTGGTCTCACGTTGGCGCACATGTACAACCGCCGAAGTCTCTAGAATAGGTGTGGGGATATCTTTTCGTCCTCGATCTTCTTCCTCCTTGTGTTGGGCCTTCGTCTTCCCGTCACCACCTTCCATCTCTACGGACTCACGTTGGCACATGGGCGCAACCGCCGAAGTCTCTCGAACAAGTGTGGAGAAAGTCTCGACATGGCTATCCGTTGTCGACTCGTCCATAGCTACCTCCGACTCGATGTCGTTTGTCATGGCTACCTCCTCAATCATGTTGGACTCAAACAATTTATCTCCCTCGATCATGCAAGATTTTCTCATGCTTGCACCTTCATCACCCGATGTTTCGTACACAATGCGTGTTCCAAAACATTTATCCTCCCTCGAAGTGGTGTTCGCCGTCCTCGAGTCATCGGCCTCCTCCTTGGTTGTTGTTTCTTCATAAGACAAGAAGATAACTTGTTTCGCACCTTCTCTCTCGGTACCATCATACCGAATGTTACGGGCATGACCATATAATATCCCGTGGTAAGAATTTACCATAGTATTCTATACACGTGGATAAGTGTGAGGGTTAAACGAGAGTGTAAAGAAGGGGAGGATTACTTTTAATCCTAGGGATTGAGACAACCCATTAGGTCAAGTGTGAACTTGCCTGGGGGCCTTGGGTATCGCTATAAATAAGAGGCCTAGCTACCCTCATTTGATCATCTTTGGACTACATCGAGACTCTGCTCGTGTGGTGGGTCAACTCTTGTAGCGAGCGCGCCAGCACTAGGTACGACTCGACGCCACGGCGGTGGTATGGGACGCCGATCGAGGCTCGAGTCTGTCTCGATCCCTTCGCTCGGGGGTGGTCGGGTGGATCGGCACCCTTCTTTCTCTTTCTCCTTTCTATCTATTATTACTTTATCCTTATCTTAAGCTTACTTTAGTACTTAGATCTATAATATTTGGTATAAGATTTACGTACTAATGTTTCTTTGTTTTTCATTTGTCTTTTGATTGATGCTGATCAATCAATGTGCGGTCGGCCTTGATCCAGACAACGATCAACAAAGAACTTTGGTAACTCTTTCCATAATTTTTCTTTCTATTCTCTCTTCTCCCATCTAATCATGTGTTTAGTTTATATGTAATTTTTTTCATTAAGTCAATGATGTTGTAGTGGTCTTTAATTGATTATCTAAAACGTTTACATATGTGCACAAGGTCAATACCTTGTTTGACATATTAATAATATGTGATGAGTGTCGTATGCATACGAGGTTAATACCTCAATTACGTATTACGTTCACGAACATATGTTACGTTTGCGTATGAGTTGTTGATTTGTTGTAAACGATATGTGGTTGGTCTCGTATGCGTAAGAGGTCAATACCTCAATTGCGTATTACGATGATCTCTTATTTGTGGATGTTTCATGTGCGTAGAGGTATATACCTCGATTACGTATCTCGATCACATCATTTGTGGCTATTTAATATAACGATATGTTTAATATAGGCATATGTGGTCACATATATACGTATTTGATCGTATATATGTGCTAAGTAAACATATGTGTATATTCGTTATTATGTGATTATATCGAAAGTTGTCCTTGTCGGGAAAAGGATGTTGGTGGCCGTCCTCACATTTTTGTGAGAATGGCGTTGTCACCATCCCTTTTTCAACATTTTTTTATTGTTGATAACCCCGTTGACGACCTCGATTTCGTTACGTAAAGAAACGCCAATAGCCAAAATGATGTTGAGTACGTAGGGCTTGACCCACTTCAAGTGAGGTCGCTCCAATGACGCCCGTATCCAACATCCCTCCCTCGTTACATGGATACGATGCCACCATGAGCTCGTTCTTACGAGAGGCATTCATAATGACGTGACCATGTGATGGCCCACGTGAGCCTACTACGAAACAAGGGCTCATTTGCCTTGACCATTAGGTTGCACTTTGGCGTATGCCATCATAATTACGAGACTTGAGGTTAGGTAACGTACCAACATAGTTTTGGTAAATGAGGGCGAAATAAGGACCCTTGACATATATGTTCTTTTAAAAAAAAACATATATGATCAATTGCCTCGCATATCTCTTATACGCATCAAACATTAAGCATTCGAGAAGAGCAACTTACTTGGTTGCCTCAAGTGTTTAATGTATTTGTTCTCGAGATCTCGAGTTCAAATATGACCAAGACCATACAACATCCATACAACATCCTTGATACATATGACTATAACACATGTTTAGACTTAAGGTCTAAGTGCACCTCGGGGTCCTCGTAATAGGACTTAAAGAGCCGAAACCACATATGTGGGCACCGAAACATAGTTTATTATTAACATTTTTTTTGTGTATAAACAATTCATGACACGAACATACATGGTTGAGCCTCAGGGAGCCACCATGAAAAAATCGATCTAGAGATCAGGGAAAGACATTTATTTGTCACCCCCATGGTTTTTAAAACACCTTTGTGTTACCATAGTAACCTGATCTTGAACCTCATCTCATACGTCTAGAGGGGTATTGACATGAGATAATGATATCGATTAATGCTCGCCCATGATATGAGATAATGATATCTTTAATGGCTCAAATTAACGACCCCATGTCATCCGCTCAAGCGGAAGGAACTCAAGGGAATCCTCCTGGACAAATGTCCACTGAGACGTATTTGGCACAAATAACCCAATACCTTAGTTTCACCGCTCAACAGATGACTGAACTTCGGCAATCTCAGAGTGCTCTTGAGACACGTGTCATTAGTCTACAACGTGAGACTAATAGACCTGATGAGCGACAAGGTGAACCATCATTTGTCGTTAAGCCATTTACGGGAGACAAAAAGGAAAGAACCGAAGAAGCAATCTGCACATGGCTGGGACGATGGGAGTTGCATTTTGAGCTCTATCCCAGGCCAGATAGTACGAAGATTGCATATGTCGGCCGAGAACTCGGGGGTAAGGCCGCCGCCTGGTGGCGTGGGCTCCGTACTATGGGGAAATTGCCCGATACCTGGACAGATTTTGTCACGGTTTTTAAGGGCCAATTTCTGCAACCTCCCTCTCGAACCGAGGCAGCACAAGCTTTAATGAACCTCTCTAGCAGGAAATTTTCCTCGCTAGAAAACTATGTTCACCATGCTAGAACCCAAATCCAAAAATCGGGTCTAGAAGGGGACAATTGGTTGATAGCTTGTTTTGTCAATGGCATCCCCAATTCGAACTATCACTGGATAGTGCACGATAAGAAACCAAAATCCTTCAAAGAGGCCGTTGAAATAGTTCTTCGCTATCAACGCACTTCGAAGAAGGACCATAACAAACCCAACGAAGCGCCCGGGACTAAGCAGTCCCAATTTGTTGGGAAACACAAGACACCCAACAAATTCCTGGATCGCAATTGTAAGCGACAATATCCTTTTTGTGTATTCTGCAAAAAGAAGGGTCATACAAAAGATCAATGTCGAAAGCTCCAACGGAAAGAGCACGACAACAAAGCTAAAGCTGCAGACCATAAAGGTCAGATTCCTAATGTCCTTCAGGTCTATACACATCATTTAAGTAAATGTCAATGTTCTTTCCCTCACTATGTATTGGGTCCCAATGATTTACTACGTGCAAACGGGTATATCAATGGATCTCCCGTACAATTTTTATTTGATTCGGGAAGCTCACACAATTTTGTGAATGATCGTTTGGTTCAGATATGGGGAATCCAACCCACCGTAAGTGATCACACCTACACGGTGCACTTGGCTGATGGAAGAGTACAATACATCAACGGGGCGATTCATTCATTAGGAATTTCTATTGATACTTATATAGAGGAAGTAGACTTCCATGTAATGAATCTTTGTACCACCGATGTAATACTGGGTTTTCCCTAGTTTTATAATAAAAACTCTTCTTTATTTATTGATTGGGTTCGCCATTCCATTTCTTTTGTACTGAACGATTGTACGCAATTTATTCAATGTGTAAAAAAACAATCCCTCTCGATTGTTTCCTCGTGTCCATCAATATCCGAGTTGTCTTGTTCTACGTTATTTTATTGTGTACTTGATCCGGACATTCACGTTTACAATATCGATAATGTCCCGGTTCAATTATCATATTTTGAACAACAACAACTTGATGAAATCTTAAATGATTTTCATGATGTTTTTCCAAGTGAACTACCTGATGGGTTACCTCCTAAACATAATATAGACCATCGTATAGATATTGTACCTGGTGTTGCACCAATAAGTATACCTCCGTATTGCTTAAGTCGATCCGAAGAAGATAAGGTATCTAAGCAACTCAAGGACTATTTACGAATGGGTTATATACGTTATAGTAAATCTCCATGGGGTGCACCAGTTCTCTTGGTTAAAAAGAAAGAGGGCACATGGCGTTGTCGTAGTGTAGGTTGCACACTATGTGGAAATTATATTTTTGTCCCTCCGGATAGAGAATGGAGTGCTCGGTGAGAACCGGAAGAAAACGGCATACCGGCAAGGAAGAAAACGACATACCGGCAAGGAAGAGCCGGATAAAGAGACATAAATGTAAAAAAAAGAAGAAGAAGGAAATACTCACCTCCACGTTGACAAACCCCAACCTTACCATTACATTAACTTATCTTAAGTGTTTTAAATATAGATTTAATACGTATAAGACCTTTATTTATGCATACCTTTATTAAAAGGTAAATCGTGTATTTTTTTAATATATGAAAAAGACGAGACACTAAAAATAACTCATGCACATCTAGCGTGCATGAGCCCTATACTTAGGAAATAAAAAAGCATCACATGCACATTTAGTGGACATGAACACTTTTTGTAAAAAAAAAGCATGAAGACATGCTTAGCTCTTCCTTCCTTATATAAGGAGGAGAGAAATATGTAAAGGGTTGTTGATTATTTGGATTAAGTATTAATCAATACAAAAATTATTCGTGGGATTCACGATTTATACATCTACTTCTCTCTTAACACCTTAAGTACCAATTAATATAGTATACTCGTGTGATTCACGAGTTTCTTATCTTTCTCTTTGCTATTTACTCATAATTAATCTCTATCTCACGAACTTCTTTCTCCTAGTCCAAGACCTCTGTGGTTCCCACCTGACTCACGCAACGATCCGGAGCCGAAAGGCACGACACAGTTGGTGAACCCGACGTGAAGACGGGTGGCAAGGAGATGGAGGCTCAACAAGCTAACAATATGATGGCGATGTTCGAACGGATGCTTCAAGAACAACGCACGATGTCGGAGATTTCGGCATCAGTAGAGCGGCTCGTGCAACGTAACGGGCAATTTAATGGTAAGGATGTGTCGCGATATTTGCAGGACTACAAGGCGGAGATGCTCCGGTGCCGGGCTTCGGAAGGACTGCAAGTGACATCCTTTAACCGGGTGGCGACCGACGGGCTTCAAGGGAGTATCCACGGGTTGCAACAACAAAATCCGACGTGGGAAGCATTCGAAGAGGCGTTAAAGACCACGTTTGCCATTGAGGACTCCTCCAAGGCAACGCGGAGGGGATTCGAGGATTGGGTGGAAACGTCAGGTAAGGGGCTGAAGGTCCTCGAAGTGTTTTCGACATTCGAAAGTCGGTTCGGGAGGTTGTCCGCGAGAGATCAAACTATTCTTGCACCGGACAAAGTCATCATGTTTTTGCGAGCTGTGGACGTCCGGGACCGGAAAGATCTCGGAGTGCTTCTTGAGGACACGACCACCGAAAGCGGCCTCACCGAACCATGGGAAAGCGTGCGGGATATCGTCGCACGGTACACGAAGAGGGGGCAATGGCTTGCCAACGAAGAAAAGAGGGTTTCGGAACCGATTCCGAAACCGAGAACGGGACTGGAAGACCATCAACCGAGGGCTCGGGAGATTACGGCCGAGAAGGGAGTCGACGCGTCTACGGTGGAGCAGCTGCTGAAGGAGATGGAGAATCTAAAGATCGCGATGGTGAAGAAGTCGGACGACCGCCCCACAAGCTCCAAATATACGGATCGACGGTGCATATGGTGCGATAGCGCCGAACACGATCGGAGGGATTGCGACGACCATAAGGAGGCGCTACGACGGGATCTCATCTACTACGAGGGAAACCGGATTCATTCGATGGACTCTCGGAAGCCACTCCGACCGAACTTTCGGAAAGGCGGCATGAAGAAGGTGCTCGAGGAGGAGTTAGCGGCAAGAAGCGACTATGCGACAACCGCGGGAATATGTGTCGGGGAGTCATCGGGAGCGAAGGCGTCTTTCTGGCCGGAGGTGCTAGGAAACACCGAGAAAACCGACTCCAACGATATCCGAAACACCGCGGAAGGCGTCCGGGAAGCTACGAGATGGGAGTGCCCTGTCGACAAGAATAGCATATACGCCCTGTGTCAATTACATGAGGTGTATGTGGACGAGAAACGACGGCGCACGGAGGATGCGGCCGGACCATCGAAGATACCGGAAAGCTGGAACTCCGGAGGTAAGGGAAAAGAAAAGGCGACTCCAGCATTCAAGCTCGCCTCAGACATAGAACAACAAACCGACTTGAAAAGAGTGTTCGAGGAAAGAATCTTGGATAGCCGGGTAGATTTTTCGCTGCGGGAACTACTCGGAATAGCGAAGAAGGAGTTTCACGATCTTCTCGTGGATCTCGTGAAAAGGAAGAGACAAAGTACGGAGGAAAATGCTCCAAGGGTGAATGCAAATACCGTTTCAATGAACGACACCGAAGTGGAAGGCGAAATTCCGAACTCCCACTATACAAGGCCACACTGGGCACGTGCGACTACGGAGACTCTGGTCCGAATCGGCAACATCAAAGAACCCGTGCTAGCATTGATTGATCACGGATCGGAGATCAACTTAATGTCCAAGGAGTTCTACCGAAAGGGGAAGTGGCCTATAAACACCAACCATGGATGGAAGATTCGGGCAGCCACGAAAACGACAGAAGACTTATTTGCGGCTTGTCCGGATGTGACGGTAAAGATCGGGGATGTCGAAATTGACCAAAATTTCTTTGTGCAGGATGAGGTTTCACATTCTGTCATCCTCGGCCAACCCTTTATCACGGCTTCACGGATGGAGACGAAGGTGCTCGATAGTGGTGCGGCTTTTGCGCGAATTCGGAGCCAAAACGGAGGGAAATCCGTCCAATTCCTAACGGTGCCGGCAAATCACGAAAGGAACAAGAGGGAACTCTTGTCCCAAGTGAGAATGGATTTTTAAAGCGGACTGTTGCGGACTGGGGAAGTGATAGTCCGAGAAGCCCTGATACCCCACACAGGAAGAAAACTCTCGGAGCAAAACAAGTACGAATCGGCCCGGATGGGGCATCTACGTACACGACCGTAACCGGAGGAATGAAGAAACAATACCGACAAGTGGAGGATAAGTTACGGTCGGCATCAATAATAAAAGAAGACGAAGAAATCGTGGGAGTGATCGAGGAAGTGTTCTATGGGAATACACTACAACGGCTTGAAGAGCTTGCGGAAGATAAAAGCCAAGGGAACCGGGTAGTCCCGGTGGAATCGGTCGAGATGTACGAGATCGTTGCGAAAATGGGGCCGGATGCGCTCCGCAAAGAAGAAGCAATGGTAAGTACGAAATACAAGACCGTGGAGAAGAAGGTGAAACCGGCCGCGGGACCACTACCCGCCGATAGCGAACAAAAGAAGAAAGAAGTCTCGGGAGATCCGACACTTCGGAAGTCCGTGGATATCGGACATGCCTTCACAGATGAGACCCGGAAGAAACTTCGGATCGGTGGAGGTGGGTTCCTCTTACAAGAAGAAGAAAAACGGTTTCGAGAGATGTTGGAGCAACATGGCAAAGCATTCGCGTTCACATCGAGGGAAATCGGATGCATTGATCCAAAGATAGTGGAGCCGATGGTGATTTTCACGATTGATCATGTACCGTGGAACCTGAAGCCGATTCCGGTGCCACGGGCGCATATTCCGAAAGTCATCGACTTGCTCAAGGAGAAGGTAGCGATGGGGATTCTAGAGCCATCAAGTGCTCCGTACTCAAATCGATGGTTTACGGTTCCGAAGAAGAATGGGTCACTCCGATTCATCCAAGACTTGCAACCGGTGAACAAGGTCACGATCCGGAACTCGGGAGTCGGTCCGATAGTGGACGAATTCGCGGAAGCTTTTGCCGGACGTGCGATATACTCCATCGGGGATCTATACTCGGGGTATGACCAATTCCAACTAGCCGTGGAGAGCCGAGACATCACTACCATGCGGACACCGATAGGACTAGTTCGAATGTGCACACTACCACAAGGAGCGACAAACTCGGTTGCACATATGATGAACGCGATGAACAAGGTGCTTCGAGATTGCATCCCGGAGATAACGATGCCGTTTCTAGATGACATTCCGATGAAAGGATGCACGGTGGAAGAAAAAGATGAGACTATGGATGATCGGGGATGCCGAAAGTTCGTGGTCGACCATATTCATGATTGCGAGAAAGTGTTGCGAAAGCTAGAAGATGTGCACCTAACACTTTCCGGGGAGAAATCGGCATTCGGGCAAGAAGAAATATTGGTGGTCGGACATCTATGTGGACCCTATGGCCGAAGACCGTCACCAACAAAGATCGATGCGATTCAAGCTATGAAGGAAGTATGTGAGTCAACATCGGAAGTCCGAAGGTTTCTGGGTGCGTGTGCATTCTATCACATATGGATTCCGCACTATGCACATATAGCGGACCCGCTCTATCACTTGTTGCGGAAAGGTAAGAAATTCGAGTGGAAACCGGAACACACTAAAGCCATGAGGAAGCTCAAGAAGACACTATGGAGGGCGGAATCACTTAAGAAGCCAAGCTACGAGCGGCAAATCATAGTAACGGTTGATACAAGTCCAACCGGTATCGGGTGGGTCATCAATCAAGCCGACTCGGATGGTTCGCGGTATCCGATCCGATTTGGAGCAAAGGTCCTCAACGAAAGGCAATGCGGATATGCACAAGTCAAAAGAGAATTGTGGGGAGTCGTGTCGGCGATAAAATCGGATCGGGATTATTTGATCGGAGCTGAAGTGGTGATCGAGACGGATTGTCTTCCGATACTCGGGATGATGCGGTGTTGTACGATACCGGATGTGGCTATGCTAAGGTGGATTGCATATGTCAAGTCACTTAATCCGGAGGTTCGACACATCTCGGGGAAGGACAACGCGGTAGCGGACATGTTATCGAGGGCGCGGTTTGAAGACGACATAACCGAATCAGATAATGAAGAAGTTTCCGAAGACTACTTCACGTCAGAACACATATGCCGAGTGAACGTGATCCGAGAATTCCGGGAAGAAGAATACGAGGGGGAAACCTTGATGATCGGGAAGATGCTACAAGAGGTCGAGGATTCAACCAATGATAAAGAAAGGAGAGCCGAGATCCGAAGGAAGAAGAGGCAAGTCCAAAAGTTCTTCTTGGAAAACAGTTTAATATGGAGGACGCCGAAAAGACCGGATGGGATACCACTTCGAGTAGTCGGGACGAAAGAGCAACGAAACCGGATAATGTCCGAGTTCCACGAATCCGATTGGGCTGGACATCGAGGAACATGGGCAACTTTTGTGAAAATCAAGCAAAGATATTGGTGGAAGAACATGTATAAAGATGTCGCGGAGTTCACAGAAAGCTGCGAGAAATGTCAAGTCTACTCCGGGGTCCGACACCGAGATGAGCTGCATCCAACATTCTCACCGACAATCAACTTCAAGTGGATGGTCGACATTGTAGCTATGCCGACCGGGATTGGACAAAAGAAATACTTGGTGTTAGCTCGAGAAGATCTCACAAACCAAGTTGAAGGTCGAGCGCTTCGGAGGAAAACGTGTGCCGCGGTGTGCCAATTTCTTTTGGAAGAAGTGTTTTGTAGGTACGGCTGCGTAGGACAAGTGATTGCGGACCGGGGAGAACTCGACTCGGACAAAGCTAGGGGATTCTTCGCCAAACATGGAGTTCGGTTAACGTTGACAACGGCCTACAATCCGGAGGCCAACGGGAAGATCGAACGAGGACATAGTCCGATCGTGAAAGCACTTGCGAAGGCATGCGACGGAAGGGTGAAGGATTGGCCACAAATGCTTCCGTATGCACTATGGGCGGATCGGACGACGCATAGCTCCGTGACCGGTTACATGCCGGCAGAACTCATGACCGGACAAGCACCGGTAATGCCAACGGAAACCGCAATCGCGACATGGACAATACTACCGTGGAAGGAAGAGATGAGCCGGGAAGAAGTACTAGCGGTCCGGATACGACAACTGGAGGGAAGACCGAAAGATGTAGCGGAAGCGTCACGCCGACAACAAGAAGCACGGTTCCGGAACAAAAGCCGGTTCGACACAAAGCACCGACTACGACCGAGGAGGATTGAAGAAGGAGATTGGGTGATCGTCTATGATAGTAGCTTGGACCATCAACATACAACGATGCGGAAATTCGCGAAAGGTGGTTCGGGCCGTACGAGGTTCGGAAGGTCTTCGACAACGGGACGTACCGACTGTCCGAGTTAGATGGAACAATACTACGAGTGCCTATAGCCGGGAAGCGGGTGAAGATTTTCAAGAAGCGGACCGACGACAAACCTTATGTGATCCAAGTCGAGGCCGACAACGAGGAGCAATCGGACGAAGACCACAATGATGCGGGAAGCGAAGAAAGTGGATTACAACTCATAGTCGACATAAGGGGAGAATCGGAGGAAGCTTCGGATGAAGACGGATACGAAGAATCAAGAACTTCGGCACATACCGGAGGATGTGCGGGTTTGGAGGGGGCGAGTGTCGTAGTGTAGGTTGCACACTATGTGGAAATTATATTTTTGTCCCTCCGGATAGAGAATGGAGTGCTCGGTGAGAACCGGAAGAAAACGGCATACCGGCAAGGAAGAAAACGGCATACCGGCAAGGAAGAGCCGGATAAAGAGACATAAATGTAAAAAAAGAAGAAGAAGGAAATACTCACTACTGCGCAGGGCGTGATTCGAACTCTGCACCTCCACGTTGACAAACCCCAACCTTACCATTACATTAACTTATCTTAAGTGTTTTAAATATAGATTTAATACGTATAAGACCTTTATTTATGCATACCTTTATTAAAAGGTAAATCGTGTATTTTTTTAATATATGAAAAAGACGAGACACTAAAAATAACTCATGCACATCTTGCGTGCATGAGCCCTATACTTAGGAAATAAAAAAGCATCACATGCACATTTAGTGGACATGAACACTTTTTGTAAAAAAAAAGCATGAAGACATGCTTAGCTCTTCCTTCCTTATATAAGGAGGAGAGAAATATGTAAAGGGTTGTTGATTATTTGGATTAAGTATTAATCAATACAAAAATTATTCGTGGGATTCACGATTTATACATCTACTTCTCTCTTAACACCCTAAGTACCAATTAATATAGTATACTCGTGTGATTCACGAGTTTCTTATCTTTCTCTTTGCTATTTACTCATAATTAATCTCTATCTCACGAACTTCTTTCTCCTAGTCCAAGACCTCTGTGTTTCCCACCCGACTCACGCAACGATCCGGAGCCGAAAGGCACGACAGCGTATGTGTATTAATTACCAACGCTTGAATAAAGTGACGATCAAGAATTCGTACCCATTGCCCCGGGCTGACGATCTAATTGACCGTCTCCAAGGAGCTCGGTATTTTACGAAACTTGATCTCCGTACTGGCTACCATCAAATACGAATAAGTGAGGACGATGTTCCTAAAACAGCATTTCGTACGCGCTATGGCCATTACGAGTTTTTGGTTATGCCTTTTGGTTTGACCAATGCTCCGGCTACTTTTCAACAAGAAATGAATGACATTTTCCAAGAACAACTTGGAAAATTTGTCGTTATTTTCTTGGATGATATTTTAGTTTATAAAATATGCTAGACATGCTAGACATTGCAAGAACATGCTAGACATGTCCACTTTGTTTTACAAACATTGCGTGACAAACAGTTTTATGCAAAGATCTCAAAATGTGAGTTCTTCAAGAAATCAATTACTTATCTAGGACATCTCATAACCGAACGAGGAGTTGAAATTGATCCTTCTCACATTGAGAAAATCAAGATTTGGCCCACTCTTCGGAATATTCGAGAAGTTCAATCATTCCTTGGTTTTGTCGGGTTTTTGCGAAAGTCTCTTCGTAATTACTCCCAATTGACGATGCCGTTTACTGATCTTTTAAAAGGTCAAACGCGTAAGTCTACAAAACCTATTGTGTGGAATGGTACACTAGACCTCGCCTTTAAGGAACTCAAGAACTTGGTTTTCAAGGCTCCTTCACTTCTTTTACATGATCCTTCAAAACCTTTTGAGGTTGAAACCGATGCAAGCGATTATGCTATAGGTGTTGTCTTATATCAAGATGGTAAACCAATAGCGTTCGAGAGTAAGAAACTTGATTCTGCTCAATGTTGGTATACCGTTCAAGAAAAGGAATTATTTGCAGTTATACATGCGCTCAAAACATGGCGCCATTATCTTTATGGAAATCACTTTGTGGTAACTACGGACCACGAGTCCTTGAAATATTTTTCTGACCAACAAGACCTGAAAGGTCGTAAGGCATGATGGGCTGATCTCATCTAGGACTTTGATTTTTCCATACGATATCGTAAAGGTTCCATGAACATTGTTGCTGATGCACTAAGTCGCATCCGTGAAGTTAACACGCTTAGCTTCACTGAAATATCATCAGATCTTTATGATCACCTTCGAGGAAAGTATCCTGATGACAGTTATTTTGCAAAATACTGGGCAAGAGTTGAGTCTGGAACAGACACCACCACATCCTTGAAGGAATACTTGCACATTGCTAACGGTTTGCTCTACCGTAATGGGAAGGTTTGTGTTCCAGATTTACCCGAGGTCAAAAAGAGGATTCTTTTTGAATGCCATTATGCACCCTCAGCAGGGCACCCTGGAATACATCGTACACTCGTTCTCATCTCCACTCAATTTTATTGGCCTAAGATGCGTCTTGACATACATAGCTATGTGACTAAATGTCACCAGTGTCAGGTTAACAAAGCCGAGCGACTTAAAGCCGCAGGACTTTTACATCCCTTGGACATTCCCAGTAATAAGTGGGAAAGTATATCCATGGATTTTATTGTTAGCCTTCCTCGCACCCAAAAAGGTCATGATGCCATCTGGGTTGTCATTGATCGACTAACTAAAATGGCCAGATTTATTGCTACTAAAACCACGGTAACAGCTCCTGAATTGGCTTACTAATTCGTGGACAAATTGTTTCGTTTTTATGGGTTACCGATGGATATCGTGAGTGATCGAGATCCAAAGTTTACTCGTGACTTCTGGACACAAGTCTTTAAGAAGTTAGAAACTACGTTGAGCATGAGCTCCACGGATCATCCTCAATCCGATGGACAGACAGAACGAGTAAATCAAATTATTGAGGACATGCTTCGAGCATACGTTGGTGCAAAACCAACAAAATAGGAACGTTATCTCCCAATTTTGGAGTTTGCTTATAACAGCTCCAAGCATACGTCGACGGGATATAGTCCTTTTATGTTGATGTATGGTTTTTAGCCACGAGCCCCGATTGATGTTAATATACATCATGATGAGTTGCGAAGTACGCAAAACTTTCTTCGGGATATGCAAGATATGTTGCATATTGCACGAGATAATATAAAAACAGCTCAAGATAGAGCGCGTTTTTATGCCGATCATCATAGGCAACCTCGTGTATTCAACCCTGGACAGAAGGTATTTTTACGTGTACCTCACAATTCTAAGACATTGTCTACGGGTAAGTGCGCTAAGTTAGCCCCACGATTTTGGGGACCTTTTACAGTCCTCAAACGCATTGGGTCATCAGCCTATCGTCTCGCTCTTCCCGATGGTGTCAGAATTCATCCAGTCTTTCATGTGAGTCATCTAAAAGAACTTCTAGGTTCTGGCGACAATATAGTTACGACTGAAACTCTGGTTACTTCTGAAGAATTATCTTCTAAACCACATGTACCAGAAAGAATTCTCGATGTTAAAACAAAAAAATTACGTACTAAAGAAATTCGAGAATTTAAAATAAAATGGATGGATAAATCAATAAAAGATGCCACATGGGAACGCGAAAATACTCTTAGAACTAACTTCCCTAACTTTCCATTGTAAGAGTGCAATGTTTTAAAGAGGGGGAGTATGTTACGGGCATGACCATATAATATCCCGTGGTAAGAATTTACCGTAGTATTCTATACACGTGGATAAGTGTGAGGGTTAAACGAGAGTGTAAAGAAGGGGAGTATTACTTTTAATCCTCGGGATTGAGACAACCCATTAGGTCAAGTGTGAACTTGCCTGGGGGCCTTGGGTATCGCTATAAATAAGAGGCCTAGCTACCCTCATTTGATCATCTTTGGACTACATCGAGACTCTGCTCTTGTGGTGGGTCAACTCTTGTAGCGAGCGCGCCAGCACCAGGTACGACTCGACGCCACGGCGGTGGTATGGGACGCCGATCGAGGCTCGAGTCCGTCTCGATCCCTTCGCTCGGGGTTGGTCGGGTGGATCGGCACCCTTCTTTCTCTTTCTCCTTTCTATCTATTATTACTTTATCCATATCTTAAGCTTACTTTAGTACTTAGATCTATAATACCGAACCTGAGCCTTTATATCGGCCACTTCATTAACCCACATTTGTTGGGAGGTGTCTTCTTCCTCGATCACCATTCGCCTCGGTTTTGTCTCCCTTTTAAGCTTCATTTCTTTTGTTGGTGGCGCGTTGCTGCATCTCGTCCCTCATGGGCCATCTTGTTGTTGTCGATATTCTCGCTCGCCCCTTATCGTGTAGTCGGCATACACTTTCCACTTTGCTCCAATCCTCAATGAGACCATTTGCATCGTCACCTTCTTCGAGTTTGAGGCAGATGGCCATCCTTTCCATTCGATCAATTGACTTCACGAACATAAGGACCTTATTGAGCACCACCAATGTTTGTTCCCGCTCCGAGAGTTGAGAAAAATGACGCTCGAAGTCTACGAATGCTTGTGTCGTGCCTTGGTGGGTCTTTGCCGATGTCACCCATTGGTCGAAGTTGCGTCGATCTCATCCCTTCAGTCTCTCATAGCCATATTCCTCCAATAGAGCCTTCTCGAAAGTCAGCAACGAATCATGAGCTTCTAGAAGCTCTTTTACATCTTTGAAGATCGGTTGAGACACCATCCGACAAAAGTACTCCAACCTCATAGCTTCGTGCACACCTCTTGAATCCATCTCCGCATTGTAGACTTTTAGAAAACTTTGGACTTCGGCGCCATTGAAATAACTCACTTGCTCGACTACCCTCTCAACGGCTTGTTGCTCTTCACTTCATCTTTTTCCTTCTCTTAGAAACTCCATCATCCTTTTCCACATTGCCTCCATGAGATATTCTCCATCCATCTTTGTCCTCCTCTGTTGCTCTTCACATCGGGTTCACCAAATGATGTCGCGAAGATTTGCACGTGCATGTGCTACTCCAACGACCACTGGGGTCTTGGACAAGGGAGGACGTTCGCGGAATTATCGAAGAGATGACGATCAATGTAAGATTGGATGAAATTTGTTTACATATGATAGTCGTCCTAGTGGTAAGGCAAACATCTTGTATCTTAGAGGTGCAAGGTTCAAACTTTGCTTGCACCCCTTTGTATGAACTGAAGTGCCACTAGGCCTTAGGCATATTTGCTAAGTGCTTGTGCAATGTTGCACATCCTTGGTTTATTCGTCTCACTTGGTTTCACACTGTAGCCAAAATTTGTCACGAAAACATAGACCTATCATTCCATTCCCTTCTCTTATCGAAGCGACTACAAACCCATTTTACCATAGCCCAATCCGTCATGAGCCCATCATCAGTTTCAAAGAGGAGCCCCACCTTCGTCAACTTGGATCTCGAGTACCTCTGCGTGGATACTCGACCTTACCACTCAAGCAAATTTGGTTAGACGCCTATTGTCGGGGATGTTTCCCATAAGCATTTCGGCCTTATAGGCATACAATTAGCTCGTGGTATCTCTTCCATTGAACCGACGCGTTGTGCTGACCACCGTCTCTATGGCCCGGTCTAGGCCGGTGATGCCTTCTCGGGCATTTACCAAGCAATCCACCGCCGCCGCCATTGCTTCAGCGAGTTCTCCTCCTCGCATCTTGGTTCTCCCTTGCTGCCCTTTCACGTCGGGTTCACCAATTTATGTCGCGATGTTTTGTGTGTGTGTTTTACTTGGACAGGACCACAGGGGTCTTGGACTAGGGAGTACTGAAAGGATAGGGAAGACCCGAGGTTAGTTTTACGACAATACTACTTCCCGACCCCTTCCCAAGCAAGAGCTCGTTGCCCCTTTCGTGAGGCCGGTGGCTTTCGTTGATCACGACTAGTCGAGTTTTCACGATCACCACACGAGCCAGTGATCAAACGGGTACAAGCAAAGATGAGCACGGAAGATGAACGCATGAGGGGATGATAACACAAACACGAATGCCCGTATGTCTTTATGAGGAGGAGAGGTGCATGTGCACGCTTGAAGACTCCCTTGTCATAAGACGTCGAACGTACGAGGAAGACACAAAACACACGCACAAATGCTCGTATGCCTTAATGAGGAGGAGAGGTGCATGGGCAAGCCAGAACACTCCCTTGTCACAAGACGACCGAACGTACAAGGAATAAGCAAACACATGCACAAATGCTCGTACCTCTTTATGAGGAGGAGAGGTGCATGGGCACACCCGAATACTCCCACGTCACAAGACGGCCGAATGTACAAGGAAGACACAAACACACGCACAAAATGCTCCTACGGCTTTATGAGGAGAGGTGCATGGGCACGTCCGAAATGCTCCCTCATCATAAGACGGTCGAACGTACAAGGAAGGCACAAATACATACAGAAAATGCTCGTATGGCTTTATGAGGAGTAGAGGTGCATGAGCACGCCCGAAACGCTCCCTCGTCACAAGATGGTCGAACGTACAAGGAAGACACAAACACACGCACAAATGCTCGTATGTTTTTATGAGGAGGAGAGGTGCATGGGCACGCCCGAAATGCTCCCTCATCACAAGATGACGGAAGGTACATGGAAGACACAAACACACGCACAAAATGCTCGTATGGCTTTATGAGGAGGAGAGGTGCATGGGTACGCCCGAAACGCTCCCTTGTCACAAGACGGCTGAATGTACAAGGAAGACACAAACACATGCACAAATGCTCGTACGCCTTTATGAGGAGGAGAGGTGCATGGGCACGCCCGAAACGCTCCCTCGTCACAAGACGGCGGAACGTACAAGGAAGACACAAACACACGCACAAAATGCTCGGAGGAAACGATCTCGCCAAGATCAACAAAACCAAAACACTTCTCTCCTGCAGATTGGAAATGAAAGACCTGCACGAACTCAATTGCTTCCTAGGCATTGAAGTAATTTGGACACCAGTCGGGATAATGATCTCACAACAACACTACGTCCTCAACTTATCCGCAAGTCTGTGCCTACCCCTCTCGATTGTAACCTAAAGATTGATGCCAATTCCGGAACCGCTGAGAGCGAGCCGACTCAGTATCGACAACTGATCGGTAGTTTGATCTATCTAACCATTACACGTAGTTATTTGATCGACCTACTTAGCCAATTCATGCAGAATCCGCAAAACCTTCATCTTGAATGTGCTAAGAGGATACTACGGTATGTCAGTACGACAATGGCTTATGACATCATGTATAAGTAGAACACGACTATTCGACTCAAAGGGTACACCGACGCGGACTGGGCAAGCTATAAAGCGTATAGACGATCCACCTCCAGATTTGTCTTCTCCCTCGACAGCGGACCAATCTCTCGGAGCAGCGAGAAACAACTGGCAGTCACACTGTCAAGCACAGAAGCCTAATATAGGGGCGCAGCCGTCATCGCATGCAAAGCCATATGGCTTAAATGCATACTAAAGGATCTGGGCGTTCCCATCACGGATCCAATTCGTCTCTACTGCGACAGCATGAGCAGTATCTACCTGGCGCAGAACCCTGTATTCCACACACGGAGTAAACATATCGAAGTGCATTACCACTCCATCCATGAGCGCGTATAGGCCGACGAGATCGATCTACAACATACTAGTACGCACCTCCAAGTTGCTGATATATTTACGAAGGCCTTAGGATTCGATAAGCTTGGGCAATTTGCATCGGACCTTGGTCTCACGACATCTACATTGCCGAACTTGAGGGGGAGTACAAGTACAGGCAACATGGAAGCAATATGTAATGATACGCAACACATACGCAATTGATCGAGTATAGGCGACATGGAAGAAATATGCAACGATACGCAATTGATCGAATACACGAGTACGCAACACAACCGACTAGACAAGTCAAAGTACGAACCGAACAACCTTCTGGACAGATAGAAGTTGTGTTCGAAGGGGCATGTTGAGAGTCGAAATCAACTTCCCATAGATAAGTTTTACGCTAGCTCATGGACATGTTGAGCTAGTTGTGTAAATAGTAGAAAGGGCACTTGCCCTAGCTTAATTGGTATATAAACCAATGCATTGTAACTTAGTTACTGTTCAATGTTTTATGTTTGATGTATTTTTTAGTTAAGATAAAGTTTTTTCTATCTTTGCCTTAAGAGCTCTCTCTCTCTCTCTCTCTCTCTCTCTCTCTCTCCCTCTGTTGCCTCACACACACACACTCTCAATCTTCTTCTGCGACATTGCAATCACTCTTGCCTCCCATTCCGTTACAAGTCGGATAGTTATTTTGGGAGATTGGCACACTAGAGATTTTTACGTCACATGTTCAATCCATGTTGATCGTTGGAAATATGTCGCGAATAACTGGAGATAAGATTTAGATCCACGTCAACCATAAGAGAAAAATCAAATGCGGGGATAGCTCAGTTTGGAGATGGTTAGATTCAAGACTTCATGTTGAGATGTTGGATATATATTCACGGCACAAAACACTTGAGATATCATTTCATTCTAGAAGCAAAAAAAATGTCGAAAACGATTATATTCACCACAATAATTCGATCAAATACGGAAAAAGTTAACCGGATAAAATATATAGCGAACCACTTGAGATATGATGTTGAACCCTAGTTACCGCAAGAGTATAATCAAATGTGGAGAGAGCGTCATACTCCAAATCTGAAGGTCACATGCTTGATCCAGGTTCATTATATAAATGATATCGCGAAGCTCTTGAGATATAATTTTGATCTATATCCACTGGAAGAGGTTGACTAGAAGTTGAGATTGGTAATTGGGACATCGTTCCATTGAAGATGTCAAGGTCACATGATCTATCCATGTTTACCACAGAAAATATGACGCGACCCACTTGAGCTATCGTATTGAACTATAATTACCAAAAATGAATATTAACATGTGGAAAGAGAATCAACTGGATCACATAAAGGTCACTTGTTGAAATCATGTTCATGGTATATCATGTTGATCTATAATCCCTGGGAAATTGGGGTCAAATGCGGGGATAGCTCAGTTGGGAGAGCATCAGACTGAAGGTCATCACGTGTTCGATCTACGTTCACCCTAAAAAAGATGTCACGAACAACTTGAGATATGATTTTGATGTACATCGAGCACAAAGAAACAATCAAATTCCCGTATTGCATTTTTGGGAGAGTGGCACACTAGAGATTTGAATGTCACATTTTAAATTCACTTTCATGGTCGGAAATATGTCGCGAATAACCGAAGATATGATTTAGATCCACGTCAGAGAAAAATCAAATTCGGGGATAGCTCAGTTCGCAGAGTGTCAGATTGAAGACTTCATGCTCAAATGATGGATATATATTCCCGGCACAACATATATCGTGAACCATTTGAGATATCGTTTCATTCTAGAAGCAGAGAAAATATCGAAAACGATTATATTCAACGCAATAATGCGATCAAATGCGGAAAAAGTTCACCGCAGAAAATATGTTGTAAACCACCTGAGATATCATTTCGATCCCTAGTGTTGGGAAATCGGTCCCTCCGGATGGGATCCAGTGATGAATGAAGAGGACCTGGTGAGAACCGCAAGAGAGCCAGTGAGAACCGGAAGAGAGACATATCTGTAAATATGTTTTGAGTAAGCCTATTGAGGGTATATTTATAAATAGCCCTAAGTTCATATAAGTATGAATATGACTTAGGGCAATCACTTTATGTAGAGGTTGTAGTTGTTGTTGTTGTCATATTGTTGTACAGAGAGAGCGATAGAGAGAGTGTGTGAGATATAGAGGAATACTTTGTTGTAACCGCCGGTTGGCGAAGAAACAGAGCTTGAGGTCGTTGCCTCCGAGTCTTCGATTGTACCCTCTTTTTCTTCATAGTGATAGTTGGAGTCTGTGGGCTCCTGTGGTTTTTCCCATTCAGGGTTTTCCACGTAAACATCTTGTGTACTCCTTTTGTGTGTATGTCTACTCCCATTCCTGTGTTGCACTCTTATTGAAGTGATTAAAGACTCGGTTGTGGCTGAGCAGTATTCTAGGCTATTCCTCATAATCTGGTATCAGAGCAAACAACACAGAAAATGGAAGAATCGTTCGGTGGCATATTGAAGCTCACCGGCTCCAACTACTCAGTGTGGATGTCGAAGATGAGGGATATGCTGGTGGTCAAAACTCTTTGGTTGCTGGTTTAGTTCGGGGACAAGAGACCGGATAAGGTCGATGCCAAAGTGTGGGAGGTGATGCACATGAAAACGACAACATATATCCGGTGTTTCATCGACATGAGCCTGTACAACAACTTCAATGAAGAGAACAAGGCTCATGAACTCTGGGAGAAGATCGACATCATGTTCCAGAACAAGAATGTTGTTAATCGGGTTTCAGTATTCCGAAAGCTAGTGAGGCTCCGGTACCAAGACTACTCTAGTATGGCAGAGCACATGAATGCCTTCCAGGGGCTAATACATCAAGAAAACTCATTGGAAGTACCTCTCGTCTATGAGGTACTTGCATTGCTCTTGCTCGATAACTGGGAGACGTTAGTTGTCACGTTGGGCAATGCTGGGCCGGAAGGAAAGCAGTTGTCCCTAGCAAGGGTAAAACCAAGCTTGCTAGATGAAGAAGCTTGCCGGAAGGACTGGGAGTCCGGAACTGATCTGAAGGCCTTGGTTGTCAGGAATAGTACTAAAGCAGAAATGGAATTAGTACTAAGAAGAACAATACTATTAGTACTAAGAGGACGGGATTGCGTAAGATTCCCGAGAGAGAGGAAGTGAGAAGAGGAGAGAGAGAGATAGGATGATGACAACAACTCTTATATTATATGAAAGATAAGTACAAATCGGCTAAGAGGCTTAAGACTGGTGTTGAACCAATTTGGTTCAAAACAATGCCTTGTGCCTCCTTTTATAGTGTTTTTAGGAATAATCCTGAAGCTTCTAGAATGTTCCAAAGAGATCTAGAATATACATCAATTTTCTATGATAAAGCATAAATAAAAATAATATCCTACAAATTACAATTCATAGTCTAATGGTAAGAGCTCGACCCATGTAGCATAAGGTCATGGGTTCGAGTCTTGCCATATCATGACACTATCTCCCCCTTAAAGACGACGAGTGGAACGAGTCGGCGCTAATTGCGGACCGGGTTTGTCCGGATACTTTCGGTGGAAATCAGCAAGAAGATCCTGTGCATTGGCAACATACTCGACGGGTTCCCAAGTACGTTCGCTCGGACTATAACCGAGCCAATCGACCAAGTAATAAAGTTTGTTGCGAACAAGTTTGGAATCGAGGATGGCAATAACTTCATACTCCGGGGCGGCGGTGGTGTCACACGATCGGGAATGGTGTTTGCTTTATAAGGTTCAAGAAGAGAACAATGGAAAACCAGATGTATCTGAAGCTGCGGAGGGAGATCAAGGCGGAAGGTGACATCATTAATCTTACCCGTAATACGGAAGGGACCGAGTCGTCGATAATCCAACTTGTCGCACGGTCGAGTAGTCTTGATGTGACGACGTAAGAGCCATACTCGATCTTCGATGGCAAAAGAGGAGGGAATCCGATGACGATCCGCATAAGTCTTCTGTGTGTGTTGAGCATGACGAAGGTGAGTAGAGAGATCCATCTGGATCTTGCGTAGCCTCTCCAAATGATCCTCGGCATGAGGGTTGGTAGGTAGCTCCGGAGTGTCGATCACCGACCAGCGAGGATGGAAACCGGTATAAGCGAAAAATGGGGAGACCCGAGTCGAGGAGTGAATAGCATTATTATACGCGAACTCCGCAAAGTGGAGAATCTCGGCCCAATCGTCCTGTTGATAACTCAGGAAACACCAGAGATATTGCTCCAGCGTTTGGATTGTTCGTTCTGCCTGCCCGTCGGTCTGAGGATGGTAGCCGGAGGAGAGGTTGCAGGAGACCTTGAGCATCTTGAAGAGATGCTGCCAAAATTTGGAGACAAATTGCGGGCCTCGGTCACTGATAATACTGTCTGGGAGGCCATGATGCCGAAATACCTCACGCATAACAAGAGCGGCGGTTTCCTCACTAGTGATGGCTTTAGTACACGGCACAAAATGTGCCATCTTCGTGTATCGATCAACGATGGTTAGGATAGCATCGAACCCCTTCGAGACCGGAAGATCTGTGATAAAATCAAGACAAATAGACTGCCACGGCTTACTTGGAATTGGTAAAGGTTCCAACAAGCCATATGGATGGTGTCGTGGCATCTTTGCTTGGCAGCAAGCATCACAGGTCCGAACGTAGTCGTCAACAAAACGGCGCATGTGGGGCCACCAAAAAGATCGTTGCACTAGCTCCAACGTCTTAGTACTACCAAAATGTCCCGCCATATGGGTGTCGTGACAATGTTGGACGATTTGAAGGCGACAGGAGCAATTGGGGACATATACGCGCTTTTTAAAGAATAACAAACCATCATGATATTTGAATTGTCGGTAGTCAATACCTGGTTGTTGAGACCGAGAACAGGATGCCCGAGAAGTATCAATGTGCGCCAGGATGTCTTGAGCAAAACTATCCGTCTTCAAGGTTGCACGTATGTCATCGGTAATCCGTGAATCCATCGGGGTGTGAAAAATCCACGTCGTGTGCAATCGTGTTGGTCCCAAGATTACTTGCTTTTTATTATCAATTGTTGCGTCACCAAGACGAGGTGCAAGATATGAACGCCGTGATAGTGCATCTGCTTTCCCTTGCTGCTTCCCCGGTCGATATGTGATTTTGAAGTCGAAACACGTGAGGAATTGCGCCCACCGAGCTTGCCGTCGATTTAGTACGCGAGCGTTCTGAAAATAAGCAAGATTTTTATGATCGCTAAAGACAATGACCTGATGTGGAGAGCCCTCTAAGAACTGCCGCCATTGTACAAATGAATCCACGATGGCTAATAACTCCTTGTCATGTATTTCTAGTTGATTTCTGCGACATCGAATCTGCGCAAATGGAAAGCCACCGGATGCAACTCTTCTTTATCGCCTTGTTGAGAAAGGATGCTACCGAGGGCGAAATCTGATGCGTCGGCCTCCATGATGAATGGTTTGCTTGTATCCACATGAGCTAGAATCGATGCTGATGTAAAGGCTTTCTTAAGATGCCGAAAAGCCATATTTGCTTCTATGGACCAAAGAAATGCTTGGCCCTTCTTCGTAAGTTGTGTGAGAGGTAAAATAATCTTCGAGTAATCCTGTATAAACTTACGGTAGAAGTTAGCAAAACCTAGAAAACATTGTACATCTCGTACCGACCGTGGAATTTTCCACTCTAGTACAATTTGGATTTTAGCTGGATCTATGGCGATGCCCTTTGAGGAGATGACGTAGCCTAGAAATTCCACTTGCTTGCAGTCAAAGCTACATTTTTCTAGCTTGGCATAAAGACCATTCTCGCGAAGTCGCTTTAGTACTAATAGTACATGAGAATCATGCTCTTCCTAGGTCTTCGAATAAATCAATAGATCATCCAGATAAATGATCAAACAGATATCCAAGAGGTCTCTGAATATATCATTTGTCACGTGACATTGGAAGACTGCGGGTGCATTGGTTAGGCCAAACAACATAACAGTATACTCGAAATGCCCATACCGCGTGCGAAAGGCGGTCTTCCACTCATCTCCCGGTCGGATCCGCACGAGGTTATACGCTCCTCATAGGTCGATTTTAGTAAAAAACTTGGCACCATTAACTCGCTTTAAAAGACTTGATATAAGAGGAAGTGCATACCTATTCCGGATGGTGACTTTATTCAATCCGCGGTAATCAACGACAAGACGAAGTGAGCCATCTTTCTTCTTGACAAAGAAGATGGGTGCACCGGCCGGAGATTTCGAATGGCGGATGAACCCGCTTACCAAGTTCTCCTCTATGTAGGCTCGAAGGACTTCTAACTCGGTGGGTGACAAGTTGTAAATTGGTCCCCATGGTGGCTCGGTTCCTGGTTGTAAATCGATGGGACAGTCATAGGGACGGTGATGAGGAAGGGTACCGGCTTTTACCTTGTCAAATACATCGGCATAAGGATAATATTTTGCTAGAAGTTGTACTGAGGAGTCCATCTTAATAGTGCTGGAAGGATGTACTGATATTGCAAATAGGAACATTGCCTCCTTGGGTCCTTCTTCGCGTAGTTGATGGAGTGAAATGGTCGAAACTTGGTGAGTTGATTCTTGGGGTGGTCGATATCAAACTTCTCTTGTTCTCCAATCTATGGCTGGATTATGTAATTCAAACCAAGGTAATCCTAGGATAATGGGATGCTCTGGACTACTAATTATATTAAATGATATTACACACACAAAACTACCTAGGACAACCTGAATGGGTTCTGATACTTCTACAATATTCCTGGAAGCAATGGGAAGACCATCAATGACTACTACAGATGCGGGACAAGGAAGTTTTCTTAAGGATATCTGAGAAGCTTGGGCAAAATTTCGATCCATGAAACAAGAATTAGCTTCGGAATCTAAAAGTGCTAGGACGGGTACTGGGGGAGTACTTTTAGTACTAACAATGACTTGGGCTAGGAACGCATTGCTAACTTGCTTGGAAGGAATGGAACCACTAATGGGTTGTACAGATCTAGGGCTGCTGTCCAACCAAACGGCTCCTATTTTGGCTAGACTCAATCGTTTAACTCTTCATCTAATTGACTAAGGATTTCAAATTTATTTGAAATACTTGGGCTATTAGTACTATGAATACTATCAAACACTCTATTAGTACTATTAATACTATCAGACACTCCTAAGGGAAGAATTGACTCGGGTTTAGTACATGCTACAATTTAATTTACCTGTCTTCTTGGCCTATGGGGACAATTGATTGTGATATGCCCTGGTCCACCGCAATAAAGACATAATCGATTTGCACGTCGTCGTTGCTTTTCTTCTTCCGATAACGGGCTGCGTCGACGCATGGTATCAATCTCCATCGGTGTCGAAGTATTTGCTTGAGGTATGTCTCGTGCAAACGGTCTAGCCGCGATTGCGGCGTAAGTGGGCTCCGGTCTAGCGCGTGGTATCTGTAATTGACGTTCCGAACGCCGTTCGAAAAGGCGGTTGTCACATTGGACCGCTCGACTGATTGCCTCCGTAAGAGACTTTGGTTCTTCAGGGAAGGTTAGAAGTAGATCTTTGACATCATTTCGCAGGCCATAGTGAAACTGCTCCATTAGTGCTTGATCATCCCAGGGTATGTCGGAAGCAAGTAGGCAGAAATCCGCCGCGTAGGCAGAGGCTGGACGATCACCTTGACGCAATCGCCGGATCTTGTTGATCGTCGTCCTGATGCTGTCGGTGTCTCCAAAGCAGGCTTTGAACTCACTAATAAAATCTTCAAAGTTATTAAGCAAGGGCGATTGTTTTTCTAGAAGCGGAGCGAACCATGCTAAGGCTGAGCCGCTAAGCAACGTGCCTATTAAGCCGACTTGGGATGCATCAATGGGGTATCAGGAAGGATGCATTTGGAGGACTAATCGTACCTGATTAAGGAATCCCCTGAATTGCGATCGCGTTCCATCAAATTTCACAGGAAGTCCAATCTTCGGCTCTTTATGAAATCCTTGGGGACTTGATCCTTGTTGTTGCAATGCCGCTTCGAGTTGTTGCACTCGTAACACTAACTCCCCATGTTGTTGCTGCGTTTATTGCTTTTCTAGAGCAATTTGTTGCAGATCCCCTATCAGCCGTTGGTTTTCTTGTTCTAGGGCAACAAACTTTTCTTTTAGGCACTGTAACTCGGAGAAAACGGATTGATATTCTTGGGCGCTAACAGTAGCCATAGTAGAGGGAAAAGGGTAGGAGGATGAGGGAGAACGACAAGTAGGCTGGAGGAAAGAGGAAAATTGGTTCAAACTGTCAGGAATAGTACTAAAGCAGAGATGGAATTAGTACTAAGAAGAACAATACTATTAGTACTAAGAGGACGGGACTGCGTAAGATTCCCGAGAGAGAGGAAGTGAGAAGAGGAGAGAGAGAGATAGGATGATGACAACAACTCTTATATTATATGAAAGATAAGTACAAATCGGCTAAGAGGCTTAAGACTGGTGTTGAACCAATTTGGTTCAAAACAATGCCTTGTGCCTCCTTTTATAGTGTTTTTAGGAATAATCCTGAAGCTTCTAGAATGTTCCAGAGAGATCTAGAATATACATCAATTTTCTATGATAAAGCATAAATAAAAATAATATCCTACAAATTACATTTCATAGTCTAATGGTAAGAGCTCGACCCATGTAGCATAAGGTCATGGGTTCGAGTCTTGCCATATCATGAAATTGGTCACGGAAGATGAACACAACCATGGAAGAGGCCAGTATCGGAGTCCCCAAAACCGGTACAAATCGGGGACGAGGTCAAAGTCAAGGGGGAGGCCCATGTGCTTCTATTGCGGGAAGTCGGGACACTTCCCGAAGAACTACAGGCATTTTCGGAAGGAGAATTAAACCGGCACCACCGATTCGAAGAAAAGTTCAGACCGAAACGGTTCGGATCGGAGAGGCCCAGATCGGAAAGGAACGTCGACAATTGCAACAAATGAAGAGGAACTGATGCTCATCACCGAGGAGAATGAGTTAAAAACCTTGTCGGCGATGAGTCAACGTGGGTGTCGATTCCGAAGCGTCGTTCCACTTGACACCGGATCGGAAATGCTTCTCATCCTATACAGTCGGTGATCATGCTTGTATCTGGATGGGGAATGAAGCTGAAGGCGGTTCCAACAAATAATGGAGGAGAATACTAAGGGCAGTTTGAGAAGTACTGCCAGTCGAAGGGAATCCGCCTCAAATTCACCGTGCTGAAGACGCCGGAATTGAACAGGCTGGCCGAAAGGATGAACCGGACCATAATGGAGAGAGTTCGGAGTATGATTGCACATGCCAAGTTACCCAAGACGTTTTGGGTTGAGGCACTGACGACGACGACCTATGTGATAAACAGATCACCCTCAGTATCCTTGGGAGGAGACTCACCTCAGAAAGTATGAACCGGTAAAGATGTATCTTACTGGCATTTCAAGGTGTTCAGTTGTCTCACATACGTGCATGTGGCGAAGGACAAGAGGGCAAAGTTGGATCCGTATTGCTTGGATACATATTGCTTGGATACAACGATGATGAGTTCGGTTACCGGGTGTGGTATCTGGTCGACAAGAAGGTGTTCTGGAGTCGGGACATAGTCTTCATGGAAGACAAGACCATTGTCGATTGGGAGTCAGAGAAAAAGATGATCAACTCTGGATCATCCAATGAAAACCGGCCTAAGGACACCAGGACCTACCCGGATGAAAACCGGATGTTAGCCGGTAATCGGATGACACTCGACGAACTGGCCGGATACGAACAAGAAACCGAATCGACCGAAGAAGAAGAAGAAGAAGAAGAAGACACCGGAACCGGACAAGATCCTGAATCGGATTCGGATTCGGAACGAACGGAGGAATCGATAGTTAGAAACCAAGGACGGAGATATCCTCTTCGAGAGAGAAGAGCCCCCCGGAGATTTCCGGATGCAAAGCATGTGTTGCTAACCGATGAGGGGCAGCCGGAAAGCTTCGATGAAGCAAAGAAAGACACCCACATCTGCAAGTGGTTGAGGGCCATGTAGGACGAGATGGATTCCCTACATGAGAACCACACGTATCAACTAACGGAGCTGCCGAAAGGGAAGAGAGCACTCCGGAACAAGTGGGTGTACAAGCTGAAACCGGGAGATGATATGCTCCTCCTATATGTGGATGATATGCTGATCGTCGGATGAGACCAATGCAAGATTCGGATGATGAAGAAGGCCTTGAACCAGACCTTCTCAATGAAAGACTTGGGTTCGGCAAGACAAATATTGGGAATGCACATCATCCGGAACCGGTCAAAGAAGCTATTGTGGTTGTCATAGGAAAAGTACATGACAAAGGTGCTTCAATGGTTCAACAAGTTGGAGGCGAAACCTGTCGGATCGACACTTCCAGCAAACTGCAAGCTATCTGGGAAACAAAGCCCGAGCACAAAGGTGAAGAAGATGGATATGATGAAGATTCCATATGCCTTTGCTATTGGAAGCTTGACGTATGCGATGGTTTGTACCCGGCTGGACATTGGATATGCAATCTGAGTGGTGAGTTGGTTCATGAGCAATCCCGAAAAAGAGCACTGGAACGCGGTCAAGTGGATACTCCGGTATTTGAAAGGCACCACGAGTATGTGCCTCCGGTTCGGCTCCAGTAATCCTCAACTTGTCGGCTTATGTGGATACCAGCCGGTCTACATTTGGATATGTCATGACTTATGTAGTGGGGAGCTATTTCGTGGCAATTGAGGCAATAGAAGATGGTTACGTTGTCAACAACGGAGGCGAAGTACGTGGCAGCTGTGGAAGCCGACAAGGAGATAATCTAGATGAAGGACTTCATCGGAGAGCTAGGAATCCAATAGGAGGAATACCGGCTCTATTGTGATAGTCAAAGTGTCATCCACATTGCAAAGAACGTAGCCTACCATTCCTTGACAAAACATATCCAGCGGAGGTACCATTGGATCCAGGAGAGAGTAGAAGATCAAGATTTTGTGCTGACGAAGATCCACAGTGGGGAGAACGGGTCGGACATGTTGACCAAGGTGTTGACAACGGACAAGGTGGACGCGTGCCGAAAGCGGATCGGGTTGACAAGTTATCCCATGCCGGATTGAATGGGGAGATTGCTAGGAAATCATTCCCTCCAGATGGGATCCGGTAATTAATGAAGAGGACCCGGTGAGAACCGGAAAAGATTCGGAAACCGGAGGAGACCCGGTGAGAACTGGAAGAGAGGCATATATGTAAATATGTTTTGAGTAAGCCTATTGAGGCTATAATTCTAAATAGCCCTAAGTTCATATAAGTATAAATATGACATAGGGTAATCACTTTATGTAGAAGTTGTAGTAGTTGTTGTTGTCATATTGTTGTACAGAGAGAGCGACACAAAGAGAGTGTGAGATACAGAGAAATACTCTGTTGTAACCGTTGGATGGCAAAGAAACAGAGCTCGAGGTTGTTACCTCCGAGCCTCTGATTGTACCCTCTTTTTCTTCATTGTGACATTTGGAGTCTGTGGGCTCTCGTGGTTTTTTCCATTGAGGGTTTTCCACGTAAACATCCTGTGTGCTCTTTTTGTGTGTACATCTATTCCCATTCCTGTGTTACACTCTAATCGAAGTGATTCCAGACTCGGTTGTGGCCGAGTAGTATTCCGCACTATTCCTCACAAGTTAATGCAGGAGTATAATCAAATGTGGGGAGAGCGTCATACTAAAAATCTCAAGGTCATGTGCTCGATCAAGGTTCATTATATGAAATATATCGCGAAACTCTTCAGATATAATTTTGATCTATATCCAGTGGAAGAGGTCAATGAGAGGTTGGGATTCGTGAATTGGGACATTGTTCCATTGAAGATGTCAAGGTCACATGACCGATACATGTTCACCGCACAAAATATGTCGCGAACCACTTCAGGTATTGTGTGGAACTATAGTTACCACAAAAGAATGATTAAATGTGGGAAGAGAGTCAACGTCATGACATAAAGGTCATGTGTTCAATCTACGTTCACCGCATAAAAGATGTCACGAACAACTTGAGATATGATTTTGATCCACATCCATCACTTGAGATATATTTTTGAGGTATCGTGTGGAACTATGGTTACCATAAAAGAATCATGAATTGTTGGAAGATAGTCAAGTTCATGAAATGAAGGTCACATGTTGAATTCATGTTCACCTTATATCAAGTTGATTATATCCCACAGAAGTGGCATCAAACGTGGGGATAGCTTAGTTGGGAGAGTGTCAGACTGAAGATTTGAAGGTCACGTGTTCGATCCACATTCAACGCAAAAAAGGTATCACGAAAAAGTTGAGATATGATTTTGATGCACATCTAGCACAAAGAAACAATTAAATACCCGGATAGCCAACCTTTGAGACTAGCACAATAGATATTTGAACGGAACATGTTCAATCCACGTTCCTTGTAGGTATGTTGCGAACAACTAGAGATAAGATTTAGGTCTACGTGAACCAAAAGAGAAAATTCAAATGCAGGGATAGTTGAGTTCACAGTGTGTCAGATTGAGGACTTGATGCTTAGATGTTGCATATATGTTCAGGATACAATATATGTCGTGAACCACTT
The DNA here is from genome assembly GCF_043228905.1 of Azolla caroliniana. NCBI lineage: Eukaryota > Viridiplantae > Streptophyta > Polypodiopsida > Salviniales > Salviniaceae > Azolla > Azolla caroliniana. The sequence continues at coordinate 16,987,535 of NW_028230444.1, forward strand.
GAGATATCGTTTCATGCTCGACCGAAAGAAAATGTCGTAAACTATTAAATTCACCGCAACAATGCGAGCAAGTGCGTAAATAGTTCACAAAACAAAATATGTACCGAACCACTTGAGATATGACATTTATCCCTAGCTACCGCAAGAGTATAATCAAATGTGGGTAGACAATCATAATCAAAATCTCATGGTCATGTGCTTGATCCAATTTCATTATAGAGAATATATCGCCGAACACTTCAGATATAATTTTCAACTATATCCACTCCAAGAGTACGATGAGATGGTGGGATAGTTGAATTGGCACATCGTTCCATTGAAGATGTCAAGGTCTCCACATTCATCGCACAGAATATGTCGCGAACCACTTGAGGTATCGTCTGGAACTATAGTTACCATAAAAGAAATGTGGGAAGATAGTCAAGTTCATGAAATAAAGGTCGCATGTTGAATTCACGTTCACCTTATATCAAGTTGATTTATATACCCCCCAAAAGTGGCATCAAACGTGGGGATAGCTCAGTTGGGAGAGCGTCAGACTGAAGATTTGAAGGTCACGTGTTCGATCCACGTTCACCACAAAAAAGGTATCACGAAAAACTTGAGATGTGATTTTGATGCCCATCCAGCAGAAAGAAACGATGAAATACCAGGATAGCTATTCTTTGAGACTCGCACGGTAGATATTTGAACACCACATGTTCAATCCACGTTCCGCGTAGGTATGGTGCGAACAACTAGAGATAAGATTTAGGTCTATTTGAACCACAAGAGAAAATTCAACTGCGGGGATAGTTGAGTTCACAGTGTGTCGGATTGAGGTCTTGATGCTCACATGTTGGATCTATGTTCAGGATACAGCATATGTCGTGAACCACTTGAGATATCGTTTCATCTCGACTGAAAAAAAATGTTGTAAACTATTAAATTCACCTCCACAATGCGATCAAGTGCAAAAATGGTTCACAAAACAAAATATGTACCGAACCACTTGAGATCCGACGTTGATCCCTAGTTACCGCAAGAGTATAATCAAATGTGGGTAGAACGTCAGAATCAAAATCTCAAGGTCACGTGCTGGATCCAATTTCATTATAGAAAATATATCGCCACATTCTTGAGATATAATTTTCAACTATATTCACTGTAAGAGTACGATGAGATGTCGGGATAGTTGAATCGAGACATCGTTCAATTGAAGATGTCAAGGTCATAGGATCGATCCACGTTCATCGCACAGAATATGTCGCGAACCACTTGAGGTATCGTGTGGAACTATAGTTACCACAGAAGAATGATGAAATGTGGGAAGATAGTCAAGTTCATGAAATAAAGGTCGTATGTTGAATTCACGTTCAACTTATAGCAGGTTGATCTATATTCCCCACACCAAATATATCAAACAACATATCTCCTACATCATCAAATTTGAACACTCTCTCTCTCTCTCTCTCTCTCTCTCTCTCTCTCTCTATCTATCTATCTATCTATATATATATATATATATATATATATCTCATCCCTTATCTTCCCTATATAAACCCCCCCAATTCTATATGGTCATGTGCATCGACCATTTCGTTGTATTACTTTTTAAGTTTCTAAAATGAATTAGTGTTTAGTCTATTTCTCTCTTTGTAAACTTTGTACATATCTCTCTCTCTCTCTCTCTCACACACACACACACACACACACACACAGAGTCTCTCTCTCTCTCGATATAATTGTCACTCTTAATCACACATTCACCCACCGATTGTATACCGTTCGCAGTCCTTGTATTGACCTCTCGATCTATAAACCACTTGAGATCTGACGTTGATCCCTAGTTACCGCAAGAGTATAATCAAATGTGGGTAGACCGTCATAATCAAAATCTCAAGGTCACGTGTTGGATCCAATTTCATTATAGAAAATATATCGCCACATACTTGAGATATAATTTTCAACTATATCCACTCCAAGAGTACGATGAGATGTTGGGATAGTTGAATCGAGACATCGTTCCATTTAAGATGTCAAGGTCACAGGATCGATCTACGTTCATCGCACAGAATATGTCGCGAACCACTTGAGGTATCATGTGGAACTATAGTTACCATAGAAGAATGATGAAATGTGGGAAGATAGCCAAGTTCATGAAATAAAGGTCGTATGTTGAATTCACGTTCACCTTATATCAGGTTGATCTATATTTTTGATGCCACCACACTCCCCACAAAAGTGGCATCAAACGTGAGGATAGCTCAGTTGGGAGAGCGTCAGACTGAAGATCTGAAGGTCACGTGTTCGATCCACGTTCACCGCAAAAAAGATGTCATGAAAAACTTGAGATGTGATTTTGATGCACAACCAACATAAAGAAACGATGAAATACCCGCTCGCGTGATAGATATTTGAACGGAACATATGCAATCCACGTTCCTCGTAGGTCTGTAGTGAACAACTAGAGATAAGATTTAGGTCTACGTGAACCAAAAGAGAAAATTGAAATGCTCAGATGTTGAATTCACGTTCACCTTATACGAGGTTGATCTATATTCCCCACAAAAGTGGCATCAAACGCGGGGATAGCTCAGTTGGGAGAGCGTCAGACTGAAGATCTGAAGGTCACGTGTTCGATCCACGTTCACCGCAAAAAAGATGTCATGAAAAACTTGAGATGTGATTTTGATGCACAACCAGCATAAAGAAATGATGAAATACCCGCTCGCGTGATAGATATTTGAACGGAACATATGCAATCCACGTTCCTCGTAGGTCTGTAGTGAACAACTAGAGATAAGATTTAGGTCTACGTGAACCAAAAGAGAAAATTGAAATGCTCAGATGTTGAATTCACGTTCACCTTATACGAGGTTGATCTATATTCCCCACAAAAGTGGCATCAAACGCGGGGATAGCTCAGTTGGGAGAGCGTCAGACTGAAGATCTGAAGGTCATGTGTTCGATCCACGTTCACCACAAAAAAGGTATCATGAAAAACTTGAAATGTGATTTTGATGCACAATCAGCATAAAGAAACGATGAAATACCCGGATAGTTATTCTTTGAGACTCGCATGGTAAATATTTTAACGCCACATGTTCAATCCACATTCCTCGTAGGTATGTTGCGAACAACTAGAGATAAGATTTAGGTCTATTTGAACCACAAGAGAAAATTCAAATGTAGGGATAGTTTAGTTCACAGTGTGTCAGATTGAGGTCTTGATGCTCACATGTTGGATCTATGTTCAGGATCCAGTATATGTCATGAACCACTTCAGATATCGTTTCATCTCGACCAAAAAAAAATGTCGTAAACTATTAAATTCACCTCAACAATGCGATCAAGTGCGGAAATGGTTCACAAAACAAAATATGTACATGTAGCACAAAATATGTTGCAAACCACTTGAGGTATTGTGTGGAACTATAGTTACCACAGAAGAATGATGAAATGTAGGTAGATAGTCAAGTTCATGAAATAAAGGTCGTATGTTTAATTCGTGTTCACCTTAGATCACATTGATCTATATTCCCCACAGAAGTGGCATCAAAATCGGGGATAGCTCAATTGGGAGAGCGTCAAACTGAAGATCTGAAGGTCACGTGTTCGATCCACGTTCACCGCAAAGAAGATGTCGCGAAAAACTTGAGATATGATTTTGATACACATCCAACACAAATAAACCATCAAATACCCCGATAGCTTTTCTTTGAGACTAGCACAATAGATATTTGAACGGAACATGTTCAATCCACGTTCCTCGTGGGTACGTTGTGAACAACTAGAGATACGATTTACGTTGTCGTAGTGTGAATCGCACACTACGTGAAATATGTAAAATACTATATTCGATTCAAAGTATGTATAATAAACAAAATAAAATATTAAAAAAATATTTATTATGTGCATAGGGCAAGGTTCGAACCCTATACCTCCACATAGACCAACCCTAACCTTACCATTGTAGTAACTTATTCTTAATACTTTAGATATAGATTTAATACCTATAAGACCTTTATTTACGCCTACCTTTATTAAAAAGGTAAGTCATGCATTTTTAGAGTGCGTGAATACTTTATTTATAAGAAAAATGTAAACCAATAAAATATTAGTCGTGCACATCTAGTGAGCATGAGCACTATATTTAGGAATAAAAAGCATACTATAAAAAGCAACTCATGCACATTTAGTGTGCATGAAAACTTTAGAAAAAGCATGAAGCTATGCTTAGCCTCTTCCATCCTTATATAAGAAGGAGAGAAAGATGTATGGGCTTGTTGATTATTTTACAAGGGTTGATTAATATAATATATTCGTGGGATTAATGAATTTGTTAAGTATTTTTCTCTCTTAATCTAAGTACTCACTAATACATTATACTCGTGGGATTGACGAGTTTTTCATATCTTTCTTTCTTACAATATATTTCATATTCTTAATTGCAGTAGAATTTTCTTTTCTCCTAGTCCAAAACCTCAGTGGTTCTTGCCTGACTCACACAACGATCCGGAGCCGAAAGGCACAACATATTTGGTGAACTCGACATGAAAACGGGTGGCAAGGAGATGGAAAATCATTCGGAGGCTAACAACATGATGATGATGTTCGAGCGGATGCTTCAAGAACAATGTGCGATGTCGAAGATGGCGGCAGCATTCTTAATTGCCGTAGAATTTTCTTTTCTCCTAGTCCAAAACCTCAATGGTTCTCGCCCGACTCACACAACGATCCGGAGCCGAAAGGCACAACATATTTCGTGAACTCGACGTGAAAACGGGTGGCAAGGAGATGGAAAATCATTCGGAGGCTAACAACATGATGATGATGTTCGAGCGGATGCTTCAAGAACTATGTGCGATGTCGAAGATGGCGGCGGCATTCTTAATTGCCGTAGAATTTTCTTTTCTCCTAGTCCAACCCGACCACCCCCGAGCGAAGGGATCGAGACGGACTCGAGCCTCGATCGGCGTCCCATACCACCGCCGTGGTGTCGAGTCGTACCTGGTGATGGCGCGCTCGCTACAAGAGTTGACCCACCACAAGAGCAGAGTCTCGATGTAGTCGAAAGATGATCAAATGAGGGTAGCGAGGCCTCTTATTTATAGCGATACCCAAGGCCCCCAAGCAAGTTCACACTTGACCTAATGGGTTGTCTCAATCCCGAGGATTAAAAGTAATCCTCCCCTTCTTTACACTCTCGTTTAACCCTCACACTTATCCACGTGTATAGAATACTACGGTAAATTCTCACCACGGGATATTAAATGGTCATGCCCGTAACATACTCCCCCTCTTTAAAACATTGCACTCTTGCAATGGAAAGTTAGGGAAATTAGTTCTGAGAGTATTTTCGCGTTCCCATGTGGCATCTTTTATTGATTTATCCATCCATTTTATATTAAATTCTCGAATTTCTTTAGTACGTAATTTTTTTGTTTTAACATCGAGAATTCTTTTTGGTACATGTGGTTTAGAAGATAATTCTTCAGAAGTAACCAGAGTTTCAGTGGTAACTGTATTGTCGCCATAACCTAGAAGTTCTTTTAGACGACTCACATGGAAGACTGGATGAATTCCAACACCATCGGGAAGAGCAAGACGATAGGCTGATGACCCAATGCGTTTGAGGACTGTAAAAGGTCCACAAAACCGTGGGGCTAACTTAGCGCACTTACCCGTAGACAATGTCTTGGAATTGTGAGGTATACGTAAAAATACCTTCTGTTCAGGGTTGAATACACGAGGTTGCCTATGATGATCGGCATAAAAACGTGCTCTATCTTGAGTTGTTTTTATATTATCTCGTGCAATATGCAACATATCTTGCATATCCCGAAGAAAGTTTTGCGTACTTCGCAACTCATCATGATGTATATTAACATCAATCGGGGCTCGTGGCTGAAAACCATACATCAACATAAAAGGACTATATCCCGTCGACGTATGCTTGGAGCTGTTATAAGCAAACTCCAAAATTGGAAGATAACGTTCCCATTTTGTTGGTTTTGCACCAAGGTATGCTCGAAGCATGTGCTCAATAAATTGGTTTACTTGTTTTGTCTATCCATTGGATTGAGGATGATCCGTGGAGCTCATGCTCAACGTAGTTTCTAACTTCTTAAAGACTTGCGTCCAGAAGTCACTAGTAAACTTTGGATCTCGATCACTCATGATATCCATCGATAACCCATAAAAACAAAATAATTCGTCAACAAATTGGTAAGCCAATTCAGGAGCTGTTACCGTGGTTTTAGTAGCAATAAATCTGGCCATTTTAGTTAGTCGATCAACGACAACCCAGATGGCATCATGACCTTTTTCGGTGCGAGGAAGGCTAACAATAAAATCCATGGATATACTTTCCCACTTATTATTGGGAATGTCCAAGGGATGTAAAAGTCTTGCGGCTTTAAGTCGCTCGGCTTTGTTAATCTGACACTGGTGACATTTCGTCACATAGTTATGTATGTCAGGACGCATCTTAGGCCAATAAAATTGAGTGGAGATGAGAACGAGTGTACGATGTATTCAAGGGTGCCCTGCTAAGGGTGCATCATGGCATTAAAAAAGAATCCTCTTTTTGACCTCGGGTAAATCTGGAACACAAACCTTCCCATTACGGTAGAGCAAACCGTTAGCAATGTGGAAGTATTCCTTCGAGGATGTGGTGGTGTCTGTTCCAGACTCAAATCTTGCCCAATATTTTGCAAAATAACTGTCATCAAGATACTTGCCTCGAAGGTGATCATAAAGATCTGATGTTATTTCAGTGAAGCTAAGCATGTTAACTTCACGGATGCGACTTAGTGCATTAGCGACAATGTTCATGGAACCTTTACGATATTGTATGGAAAAATCAAAGTCCTGGATCAGCCCATCGTGCCTTACGACCTTTCAAGTCTTGTTGGTCACAAAAATATTTCAAGGACTCGTGGTCCGTAGTTACCACAAAGCGATTTCCATAAAGATAATGGCGCCATGTTTTGAGCGCATGTATAATTGCAAATAATTCCTTTTCTAGAACGGTATACCGACATTGAGCAGAATCAAGTTTCTTACTCTCGAATGCTATTGGTTTACCATCTTGATACAAGACAACACCTATAGCATAATCGCTTACATCGGTTTCAACCTCAAAAGGTTTTGAAGGATCAGGTAAAAGAAGTCCTTGAGTTCCTTAAAGGAGAGGTCTAGTGTAGCATTCCACACAATAGGTTTTGTAGACTTATGCGTTTGACCTTTTAAAAGATCAGTAAACGACGTCGTCAATTGGGAGTAATTACGAAGAGACTTTCGCAAAAACCCGACAAAACCAAGGAATGATCGAACTTCTCGAATATTCCGAAGAGTGGGCCAAAGCTTGATTTTCTCAATGCGAGAAGGATCAATTTGAACTCCTCATTCGGTTATGAGATGTCCTAGATAAGTAATTGATTTGTTGAAGAACTCACATTTTGAGATCTTCGCATAAAACTGTTTTTCATGCAATGTTTGTAAAACAAAGCGGACATGTCTAGCATGTTCTTGTAATGTACGGCTATAAACTAAAATATCATCCAAGAAAATAATGACAAATTTTCCAAGTTGTTCTCGGAAAATGTCATTCATTTCTTGTTGAAATGTAGCCGGCGCATTGGTCAAACCAAAAGGCATAACCAAAAACTCGTAATGGCCATAGCGTGTACGAAATGCCGTTTTAGGAACATCGTCCTCACTTATTCGTATTTGATGGTAGCCTGTAGGGAGATCAAGTTTCGTAAAATACCGAGCTCCCTGGAGACGGTCAATTAGATCGTCAGCCCGGGGCAATGGGTACGAATTCTTGATCGTCACTTTATTCAAGCGTCGGTAATTAATACACATACGCCATGTGCCCTCTTTCTTTTTAACCAAGAGAACTGGTGCACCCCATGGAGATTTACTATAACGTATATATCACATTCGTAAATAGTCATTGAGTTGCTTAGATACCTCATCTTCTTCAGATCATCTTAAGCGATACGGAGGTATACTTATTGGTGTAACACCAGGTACAATATCTATACGATGGTCTATATTACGTTTAGGAGGTAACCCATCAGGTAGTTCATTTGGTAAAACATCATGAAAATCATTTAAGATTTCATCAAGTTGTTGTTCAGAATATGTTAATTGAACCGAGACATTATCAATATTATAAACGTGAATGTCCGGATCAAGTACACAATAAAATAGAGTAGAACAAGACAACTCGGATATTGATGGACACGAGGAAACAATCGAGAGGGATTGTTTTTTTACACATTGAATAAAATGTGTACAATTGTTCAGTACAAAAGAAATGGAATGATGAACCCAATCAATAGATAAAGAAGAGTTTTTATTATAAAACTAGGGATAACCCAGTATTACATCGGTGGTACAAAGATTCATTACATGGAAGTCTACTTCCTCTATATAAGTATCAATAGAAATTCCTAATGAATGAATCGCCCCGTTGATGTATTGTACTCTTCCATCAGCCAAGTGCACCGTGTAGGTGTGATCACTTATGGTGGGTTGGATTCCCCATATCTGAACCAAACGATCATTCACAAAATTGTGTGAGCTTCCCGAATCAAATAAAAATTGTACGGGAGATCCATTGATATACCCGTTTGCATGTAGTAAATCATTGGGACCCAATACATAGTGAGGGAAAGAACATTGACATTTACTTAAATGATGTGTATAGACCTGAAGGACATTAGGAATCTGACCTTTATGGTCTGCAGCTTTAGCTTTGTTGTCGTGCTCTTTCCGTTGGAGCTTTCGACATTGATCTTTTGTATGACCCTTCTTTTTGCAGAATACACAAAAAGGATGTTGTCGCTTACAATTGCAATCCAGGAATTTGTTGGGTGTCTTGTGTTTCCCAACAAATTGGGACTGCTTAGTCCCGGGCGCTTCGTTGGGTTTGTTATGGTCCTTCTTCGAAGTGCGTTGATAGCGAAGAACTATTTCAACGGCCTCTTTGAAGGATTTTGGTTTCTTATCGTGCACTATCCAGTGATAGTCCGAATTGGGGATGCCATTGACAAAACAAGCTATCAACCAATTGTCCCCTTCTAGACCCGATTTTTGGATTTGGGTTCTAGCATGGTGAACATAGTCTTCTAGCGAGGAAAATTTCCTGCTAGAGAGGTTCATTAAAGCTTGTGCTGCCTCGGTTCGAGAGGGAGGTTGCAGAAATTGGCCCTTAAAAACCGTGACAAAATCTGTTCAGGTATCGGGCAATTTCCCCATAGTACGGAGCCCACGCCACCAGGCGGCGGCCTTACCCCTGAATTCTCGACCGACATATGCAATCTTCGTACTATTTGGCGTGGGATAGAGCTCAAAATGAGACTCCCATCGTCCTAGCCATGTGCAGATTGCCTCTTCAGTTCTTTCCTTTTTGTCTCCCGTAAATGGCTTAACAACAAATGATGATTCACCTTGTTGCTCATCAGGTCTATTAGTCTCACGTTGTAGACTAATGACGCGTGCCTCAAGAGCACTCTGAGATTGCCGAAATTCGGTCATCTGTTGAGCGGTGAAACTAAGGTATTGGGTTATTTGTGCCAAATACATCTCAGTGGACATTTGTCCAGGAGGATTCCCTTGAGTTCCTTCCGCTTGAGCGGATGACATCGGGTTGTTAATTTGAGCCATTAAAGATTATTTCTGGAAAAGAAATAGGATAAGGTCAAAGAGATAGTCATAACATCATGTCGTGATGTAAACATATCATGGGCAAACATTAATCGATATCATGATCTCACGTCAATACCCCTCTATACGTATGAGATGAGGTTCAAGATCAGGTGACTATGGTAACACAAAGGTGTTTTAAAAACCATGGGGGTGACAATTTAATGTCTTTCCCTGATCTCTATATCGATTTTTTCATGGCGGCTCCCCGAGGCTCAACCATGTATGTTCGCGTCATGAATAGTTTATACACGAAAAAAATGTTAACAATAAACTATGTTTCGGTGCCCACATATGTGGTTTTGGCTCTTTAAGTCCTATTACGAGGACCCCGAGGTGCACTTAGACCTTAAGTCTAAACATGTGTTATAGTCATATGTATCAAGGATGTTGTATGGTCTTGGTCATATTTGAACTCGAGACCTCGAGAACAAATACATTAAACACTTGAGCCAACCAAGTAAGTTGCTCTTCTCGAATGCTTAATGTTTGATGCGTATAAGAGATATGCGAGGCAATTGATCATATATGTTTTTTTTTAAAAGAACATATATTTCAAGGGTCCTTATTTCGCCCTCATTTACCAAAACTATGTTGGTACGTTATCTAACCTCAAGTCTCGTAATTATGATGGCATACGCCAAATTGCAACCTAATGGTCAAGCCAAATGAGCCTTCGTTTCGTAGTAGGCCCACGTGGCCCATCACATGGTCACGCCATTACGAATGCCTCTCGTAAGAACAAGCTCATGGTGGCATCGTATCCATGTAATGAGGGAGGGATGTTGGATACGTGTGTCATTGGAGCGACCTCACTTGAAGTGGGTCAAGCCCTACGTACTCAACATCATTACGGCTATAGGCGTTTCTTTACGTAACGAAATCGAGGTCATCAACGGGGTTGTCAACAATAAAAAATTGTTGAAAAAGGGATGGTGACAACGCCATTCTCACAAAAATGTGAGGACGGCCACCAACATCCTTTTCCCGACAAGGACAACTTTCGATATAATCACGTAATAACGAATATACACATATGTTTACTTATCACATATATACGATCAAATACGTATATACGTGACCACATATGCCTATATTAACATATCATTATATTAAATAGCCACAAATGATGTGATCGAGATACGTAATCGAGGTATATACCTCTACGCACACGAGACATCCACAAATAAGAGATCATCGTAATACGCAATTGAGGTATTGACCCCTTACGCATACGAGACCAACCACATATCGTTTATAACAAATCAAGGTATTAAACTCATACGCAAACGTAACATATGTTCTTGAACGTAATACGTAATTGAGGTATTAACCTCGTAGGCATACGACACTCATCACATATTATTAATATGTCAAACGAGGTATTGACCTCGTGCACATATGTAAACGTTTTAGATAATCAATTAAAGACCACTACAACATCATTGACTTAATGAAAAAAAATGACATATAAACTAAACCTATGATTAGATGGGAGAAGAGACAATAGAAAGAAAAAAATTTATTACAGAAAGAGTTACCGAAGTTCTTTGTTGATCGTTATCTAGATCCAGGCCAACCGCACATCGATCGATCACCATCAATCAAAAGACAAAAGACAAACAAAGAAACATTAGTACATAAATCTGATACCAAATATTACAGATCTATGTACTAAAGTAAGCTTAAGATAAGGATAAGCTAATGATAGATAGAAAGGAGAAAGAGAAAGAAGGGTGCCGATCCACCCGACCACCCCCGAGTGAAGGGATCGAGACGGACTCGAGCCTCGATCGGCGTCCCATACCACCGCTGTGGCGTCAAGTTGTACCTGGTGTTGGCGCGCTCGCTACAAGAGTTGACCCACCACAAGAGCAGAGTCTCGATGTAGTCAAAAGATGATCAAATGAGGGTAGCTAGGCCTCTTATTTATAGCGATACCCAAGGCCCCCAGGCAAGGTCACACTTGACCTAATGGGTTGTCTCAATCCCGAGGATTAAAAGTAATCCTCCCCTTCTTTACACTCTCGTTTAACCCTCACACTTATCCACGTGTATAGAATACTATGGTAAATTCTCACCACGGGATATTAAATGGTCATGCCCGTAACAACACCGGAGAGCTGGAACTCCGACGGAAGAGGGAAAGGAAAAACGATTCTGACATTCAAACTTGCTTCGGACATCGAGCAATGGAAGGACATAAAGAAAGTGTTCAAGGAGAGAATCCTCGATAGTCGGGCCTCGCTTCGGGAACTACTCGGAATAGCAAAAAAGGAGTTCCATGATCTTCTTGTGGACCTCATGAAAAGAAAAAGACAAACTATGGAGGAAAATGTGCCGATTGTGAATGCAAATACCGTTCTGATGAACGACACCGAAGTGGAGGAGGAGATTCCGAATTCCCACTATACAAAGCCACACTGGGCGCGCGCAACTACCGAGACTCCGGTCCGAATCAACAACATCAAAGAGCCCGTGCTAGCATTGATTGATCACAGATCGGAGATCAATTTGATGTCTAAGGAGTGTTACTGGAAGGGGAAGTGGTCTATTAACACCAATCATGGATGGAAGATCCGGGTGGCCACTAAAGCAACGGAAGATCTATTTGCGGCTTGTCCGGATGTGATGGTGAAGATTGGGGATTCATACAAGATGAGGTCTCACACTCCGTGATCTTCGGGCAACCCTTTATCACAGCTTCATGGATGGAGACGTAGGTGCTCGATAGCGGTGCGGCTTTTGCACGAATTCGGAGCCAAAACGGAGGGAAATCCGTCCAATTACAAACAGTGCCAGCAAATCATGAAAGGAACAAGAGAGAGCTCTTGTCCCAACAAGAATGGATTTTTAGAGCGGACTGTTGCGGAGTGGGGAAGTGATATAGTTCGAGAAGCCCTGATACCCCACACAGGAAGAAAATTCTTGGAGCAAAACAAGTATGAATCGGTCCGGATGGGGCATCCACGTACACGGCTGTAACCGGAGGAATGAAGAAAGAATACCGAAAAGTGGAGGATAAGTTACGATCGACATCAATAATAAAAGAGGACGAAGAAATCGTGGGAATAGTTGAAGAAGTGTTCTATGGGAGCACGCTACAACGGCTTGAAGAGCTCGCGGAAGATACCAACCAGGGAAACCGGGTAATTCTGGTGGAATCGGTCGAGATGTACGAGATCATTGCGAAAATGGGGCCGGATGTGCTCCGTAAAGAAGAAGCAATGGTAAGTACGAAATACAAGACCGTGGAGAAGAAGGTGAAACCGGACGCGGGACCACTACCCGCCGATAGCGAACAAAAGAGGAAAGAAGTCTCGGGAGATCCGACACTTCGGAAGTCTGTGGATATCGGACATGTCTTCACGGATGAGACCTGGAAGAAACTTCGGATCGGTGGAGGTGGTTTCCTCTTACAAAAAGAAGAAGAACGGTTTCATGAGATGTTGGAGCAACATGGCAAAGCATTCACATTCACATCAAGGGAGATAGGATGCATTGATCTGAAGATAGTGGAGCCGATTGTGATCTTCATGATTGACCATGTGCCATGGAACCTGAAGCCGATTCCGGTGCCACGGGTGCATATTCCGAAAGTCATCGACTTGCTCAAGGAGAAGGTGGCGATGGGGATTCTGGAGCCATCAAACGTTCCATACTCGAATTGATGGTTTACGGTTCCGAAGAAGAATGGATCACTCCGATTTATCCAAGACTTGCAACCGGTGAGCAAGGTCACGATCCAGAACTCGGGAGTCAGTCCGATAGTGGACGAATTTGCGGAAGCTTTTGCCGGACGCGCGATATACTCCATCGGAGACCTATACTCCGGGTATGACCAATTCCAACAAGTCGTGGAGAGCCGAGACATCACCACCATGCGGAGACCGATAGGGTTAGTTTGAATGTGTACACTACCACAAGGAGCGACAAACTTGGTTACACATATGATGAATGCAATGAACAAGGTGCTTTGAGATTGCATCCCGGAGATAACGATGTTGTTCCTAGATGACATTCCGATGAAAGGATGCGGGGTAGAAGAAAAAGATGAAACTATGGATGATCGAGGATGCCGAAAGTTCGTAGTCGACCATATTTGCGATTACGAGAAAGTGCTTCGAAAGTTAGAAGATGTGCACCTAACACTTTCTGGGGAGAAATCGGCATTCAGACAAGAAGAGATATTGGTAGTCGGACATCTATGTTGGCCCTATGGCCGAAGACCGTTACCGACCAAGATCAATGCGGTTCAAGCTATGAAAGAAATATGCGAGTCAAAATCCGAAGTCCGAAGGTTTCTCGGAGCATGTGCATTCTACCACATATGGATTCCGCACTATGCACATAGTGCGGACCCACTCTATCACTTGTTGCAGAAGGGTAAGAAGTTCGAATGGAAACCGGAGCATACGATAGCCGTGAGAAAGCTCAAGAAATCACTACGGAGGGCAAAAGCACTAAAGAAGCTGAACTATGACCGACCGATCATAGTAACAGTTGACACAAGTCCAATCGGAATTGGATGGGTCATCAATCAAGGCGATCCGGATGGTTCGCGATATCCGATCTGATTCGGAGCAAAGGTTCTCAATGAAAGACAATGTGGGTATTGTTGAGCGGCAAGCTCAACCAGATCCGGATCGGCTGAATAAGCTTGAGCCGGATCGGCATACGAAAGGATGCGCCGGATGAGTGACCTGGTGAGCAACTGAGCCGGTGAGCTGGGGAGCTGGTTAGCCGGATCCAGGAGTAACCGGAAGCCTAGTAATAGCTTAGATTATTAGGTAGTTAATAGTCTTGTAGTTAGTGCTAGACGCTCGAGTGAGCATTGAAGTACGCGGTACTTCTGTCAGTCCTCTCAGGACTTGTATAAATAGTGCTATTGAGCACGTTTCATGTACAGAGAACTATTATTGTTTTGTAATAGATTATTGTTCTACTCTCTCTGTCTCTCCCGAGTACTCTCTATATTCTGTGTACTATTCTCTCTCTCTCTCTCTCTCTTTCTCTCTCTCTACTGCTACGCATCCAAGCTATTGTCTTACACTTCCGCACATAATCCTTCACATGGTATTTGAGCGCGAGGGTTGAAGACCTCTGCAGCCGACATTTGCTTTCACAAGACAAACCCTACAGGTTGTGAGAACAAAACAGTAGACAGGAAAAAATATGGACAGAGGTATGGCGAGTTCACTTCCTACAGAGAAGCTTGACCGAAGCAACTACGCGTCCTGGTCATAAAAAATGCACTAGTACCTACTGGGGCATGGGTATTGGAGTTTCGTGGAAGGAACGAATGAGGTAGCACCAGAGTCTGGACACAAGGACTTCCCGGTATGGGAGCAAAGAGCGAGCCGAGTATTATACTGCCTCGCGTCTTGTGTGCATGACCAGGTGCTCGGCTACATCAGGGATGCAAAGACGCCGAAGGAGGCCTAGGAAAATTTGCGTAAGATTTTCGCCGCAAGTACCATAGCCCGTAAGTTGCAGCTCCGGCAAGAGCTGAACAACATCCGACAAAGAGATATGTCGGTTACGGACTACACCACCAAAATAAAGGAGATTTGCGATGCTCTTGGGTCCATCAACATGACGGTGGACGAAGACGAAATGGTATAAATCTTCCTTGGTGGTCTAGCGCAAAGGTACGGGCCAATCCGGACAACGATCTGCACCCAAGAGAAACCACTGACCTTCTTCGACTTGCAATCGATGCTGATGGTCGAAGAAAACCATGCGAGTGGGTCTAGGACCACTCAATCGGACAACAGAATGTTGTACACGAAGGCGGATAGGCCCCGTGTGCATGGGGGGCGACGTGGGTCGGCACGCACTAGAGACAGCCGGCAAGAGCAGGAAAGAAGGCACAGAGAACGTGCCAACAGCAGTTCCGGGACTTCCACAAGCAGGGGGAGTCAAGGCAGCGTCGGAGGCCAGCAAGATAAATCCACCACGGAATGCTAGTACTGTGGCAAAAAGGGCCATAGAGAAAGCGAGTGCTTGAAGAAGCATGCCGATTCGGATAAATCTGGATCTGGCGAAACCGGTCGGGAGAACCGGCAAAGCTCGCACTACGCACAAGGATCGAAAGGATCCGGAACCGGGAAGACCGGTAAGGGGTCAGCCTTGGTGATGAAGCACGAGGCAAATTCGATGAAGAAGACCACTTCCAACTCGGAGGAAGTATGGTATGTTGATTCCGGTGCGTCGAATCACATGATGAGCCACAAAGAGTGGTTCACCTTCCTGGAGAAACCAGAACAACTGAGAGTTGTCGAAACCGGAGACGACACTCCTCACCCAATCGTGCATATCGGAGAAGTCCCTTTGAGCCACGTCGGATAGAGGGGGAAGCTGATGAACGTATTACACGTTCAGACCATCATGAAGAACCTGGTGTCGGTTGGACAGATAGTCGACCAGGGGATGTAGGTGCGGTTTACGCACCTCGGGTGCTTCATCGAGGAAGAGGGCCAAATCATTGCGCAAGGGTGCAGAGATGGGAGGATGTTCATCCTCAACACCAATGACGTCGGCACCGCATTGTTCGCCAAAGGATAGAAGATTGAATCAGATATTGATCTCTGGCACAAGTGGATCGGCCACGTCAATTACCAGCAGCTTAAAGACATGCAAACGAAACAAGTTGTTTTTGGTTTGCCGAAGTTTAGTGGCCGAAAGGCCCATGTATGTGAAGCCTGCCAACTCGGGAAGCAACACCGGCTTCCATTGCCCACCGAATGAAACCGTAGCCATAACAAGCTCGACCTTATTCATTCGGATGTATGGGGACCAACACAGAACATGAGTCTTGGTGGGAGTTGATATTTCTTCTCCTTCATCGACGACTACACCCGACACATATAGATCTACCTCATTGAGCGGAAGAGCGAAGTCTTCGAATTTTTCCGGAACTTGCAAAGCTTGGTTGAACGGGAAATGGAAAGAAAGATCAAGTGCCTGCAGTCAGATGGCGGGAAAGAATATTTTTCCGACCAAATTCCACAGTTATTTGCAGCAAACAGGAATTCGGCGAGAGTTTAGCTGCAGATACACACCGGAACAAAACGAGGGAGCCGAAAGGAAGAACTGGTCGCTTATCGATGCGGCAACGACAATGCTGAAGGAGAAGAGCACGCCCCATTTCTACTGGGCGGAGGCGGTTCAGACGGTTGTCTACATCCAAAACCGGATCGGTGACAAGGTGTCCGCGCATGAGCTATATTTCGGGCACAAACCGAATTTGCGACACCTTCAGATGTTCGGCAACATTGCATATGTGCATGTGCCGGATGAGACGCGGAGGAAGTTGGATGCAAAGTCGGAGAAATGCATCCTAGTCGGTTACTCGCATGAGCAAAAGGGGTATAAGTGTTATAACCCCTGGACAAAGTAGGTCAAAGTTGGCCGGGATTTTGAGTTTGATGAGACGGCATCATGGTATGCCTTACCGGCTGCGACTTCTGACCCCGACCCAATACTGGAGGATGAGGCTAGTGAGCCTGAACCGGCCCTGGTAGAAGATGATGAATCCGGGACTCAAGAAGAGAGTCTGGAATCGTGTCGGTTGAGTGGGCCGAACGAGAGACTAGGTCAATCCGACAAGTTCGATGTGGAACCGGTGAGTAGTAAAGACTCTATCGTGCTCTCCCTGCGCAAGGAACCGAGGAGACGGTTCACACGCAAAGAGAAGGGGAAGAAGAAGATGCCAGATTATGAAACTGGTAATGATGAGTCGGATCGGAGCGGATCCGACTCTGGAAAGGAAAATGACGGTTCTTCGGCAACAAAAACCAAACTGGCCAAGAAGAGCCTCAAACCGGGTAACGGTGAGTTATGCCGGTCAACCAGCCAGAAGAACCCCGTGACGTGGTACGGGTACAATGAGTACATGGCGCATCACTATGTGTACATGACCAAGGTGGCAGAAGTGCGTGAGCCGGAGAGCTACGCAGAAGCGGCAAAGGACACACATTGGCATGCTGCTATGGAAGAAGAGATGTGGGCACTTGATGCCAATGACAGATGGGACCTAGTTGACCCTCCCTGACGTTGTAAACCGATTGGATGTAATTGGGTGTACAAGGCCCGGTTAGTGGCGAAGGGATACTCGCAGACCCACGGAATCGACTACGATGAGACCTTCGCTCCAGTAGCGAAGGTAACGACAGGTCGTGTGGTGTTGGTGGTTGCTGCGGCAAGGGAGTGGCATCTTCACTAGATGGACGTAAAGAATGCATTTCTTCAAGGAGATATTGAAGAAGAGGTCTTTATGACCCAACCTCCCGGTTTCCAGACGGAGATGAACAAGTTGGCGCTATGCCGGCTGAAGAAGTCACTTTATGGCCTGAACCAAGCCCCCCGAGCTTTGAATGCGAAGGTCACGCACCGGTTGCGTAAGATGGGGTTTGTGGCCTCCAAGTCTGGCTCTTCGTTGTTCATCCGGCAAGGTCCGGACGGTTCGGTTTGCATCTTGCTGTATGTTGATCATCTAGTCATCACCGAGCCCAGACTCGATGAAATCAGCCGAATCAAGTCCTAGTTGTTGGATACGTTTGAGATGAAGGACCTGGGGGACCTTCATTATTTTCTTGGGATCGAGGTGATCTGAACCCCCGATGGCATATTGCTCTCACAAAGATACTATGTGTTGAATATGTTGTACAAGTTCAGCATGATAGAATGCCGGCTTGTCTCAACACCCCTGGACTGGAACCAGAAGCTCTGTCCCAACTCCGAACCGGCCTACGATGAGAAACGGTTCTGACAAATTATCGGAAGCCTTATATATTTGACCATCACCCGACCCGACATCAGCTATCCGGTCGGTGTGATTAGTCAATTCATGCAGAAGCCAACCGTAGAGCATCTTCAATGTATGCACCGAATACTGCGGTATGTGAGCGGCACAAAGGACCGGGGACTGTTATATCGGCGAGGTATAACCGAAGAGCTAGTCGGTTACACGAATGCTGACTGGGCCGACGATGCATCAGATCGCTAATCAACTTCCGGTTACATGTTTTCCCTACCTACCGTGGCTGTTGCGTGGAGTAGCAAAAAGCAGCCAACAGTGGCTCTATCGAGCACTGAGTCTGAGTATTGGGGCGCTACCGTCACCACCTGTGAAGCCATTTGGCTTCAGCGACTGCTGCAAGACCTACGGATCGAGGTACCAACCCTGATCCTGATCTACTGCGACAATATGAGTACCATGCAGCTTGCCAAGAACCCCGTGTTCCATGCTCGCACAAAGCACATAGAAGTGCATTATCACTTCGTGCGTGAGCGGGTCCTGAGCGGTGAAGTAGAACTTCGGTATGTTCATACGGCTCAACAAGTCGCCGACATCTTCACCAAACCGCTCGGATCGAACAAGTTGCAGCACTTCACCGAAATGCTTGGTGTTTAGGATCTCGACATGCCACACTTGCGGGGAGAACGGGCAAAGACACCAGAACGGGCAAAGGCAAAGAGACTGCCGATTGCGCCGGTGAGGGAAGAACCGATAAAGGGAGAGACAAGAAGAAGAAAGGAGCCGAGTCGACAAAGAAAGTTGACACATCCGAACAAGTCGGAACAAGCGGCAGCGGAGGCACAGTCAAGAAGGACAGAGCCGACTGGAAGAAGAAGGCCAAGACTCGGACATGGTCCGATGTGGTGAAGGGCCTAGAACCAGAAGACGAATCGGGAGTGACCGATTCAGACAAGAGCTGGAACGAATCGGAGATAGTCGATTCGATTCTATAGAAGGATTTGGAAGAACTGGATCAATTCAAGGCCAAGAGGACGAAAAGGCAGCGAAAGTCGATGCCAACCAGAAGGAATCGGCGAATCGGCAAGAGCCGAAGTCACAGCAGCAAGGGAGCTGAATTGGGCCTGTTGAGCAGACAAGCCGATCGAGGAGGTCGAGGTACGCATGAACAAAAGGGTTGCAGAAAACAGGACCGGACCAGACGGGGAGCGTGAGCGAGGCAGAATGATGCTAGAAGGAGCCAGGTGGAAGGACCGGCCACCATGGAGACTGACACTATGATCCGACCTCAAGTTGAGCGTGACGGGGAGTGTTGAGCGGCAAGCTCAACCGGATCCGGATCGGCATCTGGAAGGATGAGCCGGATCGGTGACCCGGTAAGCAAGTGAGCCGGTGTCGCGAAGTTTCGCGCGTGTGTGTAGAAGGGCGGGACCACAGGGGGTCTCAGACGAGGGAAGAAGGGAAGCCGAGAAGACAATTCCGGACGCGTTCCGGAAGAAACCGAACGGGGGAGAGAGAGAGAGAGAGTGCGCTTGACACCGACTCACACCCACACACACACACCACACCGACCCAACTCACGACCTTATGTACAGGAACGGAGGTAAGAGAATACCAAAACACCCACACAAACACCGGTGCGCAGAACCTTGCATGCATATATAACAAGACTAAGATACAATATTGGTATCGAACCTGACCTAAGTAGCTCAGGTTACAACAATCGTCTACTGCCAAGCCGTCGGTCAGGGAGCTCTCGGGTTGGTCGTGCCGAGCAGGGTCTTGCATAGAAAACGGGCAGAAAATAGGAACACGAGATGCCAAGGCTCGATACTCAGAATGACGAAGAGGAAGAAGCGGGGAAGAGAAACGAAACCGTAAATAAGAGGAAAGAAAGAGGAAGAGAGAACGTTTCTTCCTCTAACGGTATACCCTACGAATGCAAAAATGGGCAACGCTTTCACAAGAGGCGCTCCCTTCCTTTTATAGAACAAGGAGGGAAATGCGTTACAATGTGGGATAAATCCCGACTTACATGGGATTCTTGTCCCGACTTGATTACCCTTCGGCGCCATAAAGGCGCCCTCGTTATTCACACTAAATGTACAAGGGTGAGCGCGCATGCTGCACCCCACCGATGTAGCCAATATTTCCCGGTTTCCGCCTCTAGCCGAAATTCTTCACGACACCGGTGAGCTGGGGGGCCGGTTAGCCGGATCCAGTAGTAACCAGAAGCCTAGTAATAACTTAGATTACTAGGTAGTTAATAGTCTCGTAGTAAGTGACAGACGCTCGAGTGAGCATTGAAGTACGCGGTACTTCTGTGAGTCCTCTCAGGACTTGTATAAATAGTGATGTGGAGCACGTTTCATGTACAGAGAACTATTGTTGTTTTGTAATAGATTATTGTTCTGCTCTCTCTGACTTTCCTGAGTACTCTCTGTATTCTGTGTACTATTCTCTCTCTCTCTCTCTCTCTCTCTCTCTCTACTGCTATGCAGCCAAGCTGTTGTCTTACGCTTCCGCACATAATCCTTCATAGGTATGCACAAGTAAAAAGAGAATTATGGGGAGTCGTGTTGGCAATCAATTCGGATCGAGATTATTTGATCGGAGCCGAAGTAGTGATCGAAACGGATTGTCTTCCGATACTCGGGATGATGCGGTGTCGTGACGATTTTTGGCTACGGTGTGAAACCGAGTGAGACGAATAAACCAAGGATGTGCAACATTGCACATACACTTAGCAAATAAGCCTCCTAAGGCCTAGTGGCACTTGAGTTCATACAGAGGGGTGCAAGCAAGGTTTGAACCTTGCACCTCTAAGATACAAGATAATTGCCTTACCACTAGGACAACTATCATATAGTGTAGATGTTATGTATTTCCTTTTCATATACAAATTATAGACGAAACAACCATAGAAAACCATGTGCACAAAACCATGGTTTTAAACCCATGGTTTGTGCATGACATAAGCAAAACCGTGTGCACAAAACCATGGTTTTAGCCCATGGTTTTGTGCATGTCACGAGCATGGAAAGACCTATAAAAGCCTCTAGTTGGGCTTGTGTAAGGGGGGCTCAATATGTGATATCACCAACACCATTATCATCAATATAATTATATTTGTCTTTATCTTCTTCTTATTTTTCTACTTCTCAAGTGTACAATCTTTCTTCTTCTCAAGTAAACCAATTTCATCTAATCTTACATTGATCGTCATCTCTTCGATAATTCCGCGAACATCCTCCCCAGTCCAAGACCCCGGTGGTCGCTCGAGTAGCACACGCACGCGCGAATCTTCGCGACATCATTTGGTGAACCCGACGTGAAGAGCAGCAGGGGAGGACGAAGATGGATGGCGAATATCTCATGGAGGCAATGTCAAGAAGGATAATGGAGTTTCTTAGAGAAGGGAAAAGAAGAAATGAAGCCCAACAAGCCGTCGACAAGGTAGTCGAACGAATGAGCTATTTCAACGGTGCCGAAGTCCAAAGTTTCCTAAAAGTCTACAATGCGGAGATGGATTCAAGAGGTGTGGACAAAGCTATGAGGCTAGAGTACTTTTGTCGGGTGGTGTCTCAACCGATCTTCAAAGATGTAGAAGAGCTTCTAGAAGCTCATGATTCGTGGGCGACTTTCGAGAAGGCTCTTTTGGAGGAATATGACTATGAGAGACTAAAGGGACAAGATCGACGCAACTTCGACCAATGGGTGACATCAGCGAAGATCTACGAAGGTGCGACACAAGCATTCGTAGACTTCGAGCATCATTTTTCTCAATTGTCGGAGCGGGAACAAAGATTGTTGGGGGTCGATAAGGTCCTTATGTTCGTGAAGTCAATCGATCGAATGGAAAGGATGGCGATCGGCCTCAAACTCGAAGAAGATGATGGTGCAAATGGCCTCATCGAGGATTGGAGCAAAGTGGAAAGTGTATGCCGACTACACGATAAGGGGCAAGCTAGAATATCGATGACAACAAGACGGCCCATGAGGGACGATCGAAGAGGGACGAGATGCAACAACGCACCACCAACAAAAGAAATGAAGCTTAGAAGGGAGACAAAACCGAGGCGAATGGTGATCGAGGAAGAAGAGACCTCCCAACAAATGCGGGTTAATGAAGTGGCCGATACAAAGGCTCTGGTTCGGTATGACGGTACCGAGAGAGAAGGTGTGAAACAAGTCACCTTCTTGTCTTACAAAGAAACGACGGCGAAGGAGGAGGCCGATGACTCGAGGACGGTGAACGCCACTTCGAGGGAGGATAAATGTTTCGGAACACGCATTGTGTACGAAACATCGGGTGATGACGGCGCAAGCATGAGAAAAGCTTGCATGATCGAGGGAGAAAAAGTGTTTGAGTCTGAAGAGATTGAGGAGGTAGCCATGACAAACGACATCGAGTCGGAGGTGGCTATGGATCAGTCGACGACGGATAGCCATGTCGACACTTTCTTCACGCTTGTTCCAGAGACTTCGGCGGTTGCGCCCATGTGCCAACGTGAGACCGGAGAGACGGAAGGTGGTGACGGGAAGACGAAGGCCCAACACAAGGAGGAAGAAGATCGAGGAAGAAAGGATATCCCCACACCTATTCTAGAGACTTCGGCGGTTGTGCACGTGCACCAACGTGAGACCGGAGAGACAGAATGTGTGGACAAAAAAGAGGACGACCGGAAGGGCGATGAAGAAGACAAGGTAAATGTAAATGAACGAAGGGATTCCTTCACACTGGTTCCGGAGACTTCGGCAGTCGAGACCGTGTGTCGACATAAGACCGAAGATAAAGGAGGTGGCGAAGAGGAGACAATATGGCTCGAGGCGAGCATACACGGAGGGAAGGATATGGCCGACGTGGAGGCCAAGGATGAAGCTGCGGTTGAGTTCGATGGAGAGGTTGCATGCGGGAAGGAAGGAAGAGTCGAGAACCGGTTGAACCGGAAGACGATCCGGCCGGGATTCCGACCCGAACGAAGGAAGATCCACATGGGAGCCGATCGACCGGGGCCGACCCGGCCGAAACCTGATTCGGCGAAAATCGATCGGACGATTCCGATCCAAAAGGGGGCCGACCCAGCCAGAATCAATCGGTCGAGCCCGACCCGGGGAAATGTGAATGCAGACGAAGGCCAACCAAGCCAAGAAGCGATCGGTGGAGACCGATCCGGACAAGGGCAAACCCGGCCTAATCGGAGATCGACACGAACGATCTACAATACCCAGTTGAAGACAGTGAGCGTGAGGAGTGACCAGGAGTCCAATCGAAGGACACGCGCGGTGGACGAAGGAAGAGCGGTCGTATCGACGACATCGTTCGGTAGATCTACTACAACCGATCGGGGAAGAAGGTGTGAGTGCCGGATATGGTGGATCGGGTGGCTATGGTGGTTCGGTTGGAAAGATTGCGCATACTCGAAGTGGAAGACGAAGTCAGACGAGGAACTCGGTTGATCACCGTTGCCAAAGATCTCACCTCTTCACCTTTCTCGGCACATACCGGAGGATGTGCGGGTTTGGTGGGGGTGGATGTCGTGACGATTTTTGGCTACGGTGTGAAACCGAGTGAGACGAATAAACCAAGGATGTGCAACATTGCACATACACTTAGCAAATAAGCCTCCTAAGGCCTAGTGGCACTTGAGTTCATACAGAGGGGTGCAAGCAAGGTTTGAACCTTGCACCTCTAAGATACAAGATAATTGCCTTACCACTAGGACAACTATCATATAGTGTAGATGTTATGTATTTCCTTTTCATATACAAATTATAGACGAAACAACCATAGAAAACCATGTGCACAAAACCATGGTTTTAAACCCATGGTTTGTGCATGACATAAGCAAAACCGTGTGCACAAAACCATGGTTTTAGCCCATGGTTTTGTGCATGTCACGAGCATGGAAAGACCTATAAAAGCCTCTAGTTGGGCTTGTGTAAGGGGGGCTCAATATGTGATATCACCAACACCATTATCATCAATATAATTATATTTGTCTTTATCTTCTTCTTATTTTTCTACTTCTCAAGTGTACAATCTTTCTTCTTCTCAAGTAAACCAATTTCATCTAATCTTACATTGATCGTCATCTCTTCGATAATTCCGCGAACATCCTCCCCAGTCCAAGACCCCGGTGGTCGCTCGAGTAGCACACGCACGCGCGAATCTTCGCGACATCGGTGTTGCACGATACCGGATGTGGCTATGCTAAGATGGATTGCATATGGTAACACATCTTCGGAAAAGACAACGTGGTAGCGGATATGCTATCAAGGGCTCGGTTCGGAGACGACATAGCCGAATCCGATAATGAAGAAGTTTCTGAAGACTACTTTGCTTCGGAGCATATATGCCAAGTAAACGTAATCCGAGAATTCCGAGAAGAAGAATACGAGGGAGAAAGCTTGACGATCGGGAAGATGCTACAAGAGATCGAGGTGTCAACGAACGATAAAGAAAAGAGAACCGAGATCCGAAGTAAGAAGCGACAAGTCCGAAAGTTCTTCTTGAAAAATGGATTAATATGGAGGGAGCTGAAAAGTCCGAATGGCATACCACTTTGGGTAGTCGGGACAAAAGAGCAACAAAACCGGATAATATCTGACTTTCATGAATCCAATTGGGTTGG
This sequence comes from Azolla caroliniana, assembly GCF_043228905.1. NCBI lineage: Eukaryota > Viridiplantae > Streptophyta > Polypodiopsida > Salviniales > Salviniaceae > Azolla > Azolla caroliniana. The sequence goes on from NW_028230444.1 coordinate 17,012,633, forward strand.
ACATTGAGGAACATGGGCAACTTTTGTGAAAATCGAACAAAAATATTGGTGGAAGAATATGTACAAAGATGTATCGGAGTTCACGAGAAGCTGCGAGAAGTGTCAAGTCTACTCCAGGGTTCGACACCGAGATGAATTACATCCGACATTTTCACCAACAATCAACTTCAAGTGGATGGTCGACATTGTAGCCATGCCAACCAGGACCAGACAAAAGAAGTACTTGGTGTTAGCTCGGGAACATCTCACAAACCAAGTAGAAGGTCGACACTACGAAGGAAAACGTGTTCTGCGGTATGCCAATTTCTTTTGGAGGAGGTGTTTTGCAGGTACGACTGCGTAGGACAAGTGATTGCAGATCAAGGAGAACTTGACTCTGACAAAGCTAGGGGATTCTTCGCCAAACATGGAGTTCGGTTAACACTGACAACGGCATACAATCCGGAAGCCAACGGGAAGATCGAACGAGGACATAGTCCGATCGTCAAAACACTTGCAAAGGCATGCGATGGAAGGGTGAAGGATTGGCCACAGATGCTTCCGTATGCACTATGGGCGGATCGGACGACGCATAGCTCCGTAACCGGTTACATGCCGGTAGAACTCATGACCGGACAAGCACCGGTAATGCCAACGGAAACCGCGATCACGACATGGATAGTGCTGCCATGGAAGGAAGAGATGAGCCAGGAAGAACTACTAGTGGTCCGGATACGACAACTAGAGGGAAGACAGGAAGACATAGCGGAAGCAATATGCCGACAACAAGAAGCGTGATTCCGGAATAAAAGCCAGTTCGACACAAAGCACCGACTATGACCGCGGAAGATTGAAGAAGGAGATTGGGTGATTCTCTACGACAATAGTTTGGATCATCAACATACAACGATGCGGAAGTTCTTGAAAACCTCAGTGGTTCCCGCCCGACCCACGCAACGATTCGGAGCCGAAAAGCACGACAACGTCTACGTGAACCAAAAGAGCAAATTCAAATGCGGGGATAGTTGAATTCACAGTGTGTTAGATTGAGGTCTTGATGCTCAGAAGTTGGATCTATGTTCACAATACAATATATGTTCTCAACCACTTGAGATATCGTTTCATGCTCGACCGAAAAAAAATGTCGTAAACTACTAAATTCACCGCAACAATGCGATCCAATGCGCAAATGGTTCACAAAACAAAATATGTACCGAACCACTTGAGATATGACATTGATCCCTACTTACTGCAAGAGTATAATCAAATGTGGGTAGACCGTCATAATCAAAATCTCAAAGTCACGTGCTCCATCCAATTTCATTATTGAAAATATATCGCCACATACTTGAGATATAATTTTGAACTACATCCACACCAAGAGTACGATGTGATGTTCGAATAGTTGAATCGGGACATCGTTCCATTGAAAATGTCAAGGTCACATGATTGATCCACGTTCATCGGACAGAATATGTCGCGAACCACTAGGTATCGTGTCGAACTATGCTTACCCTCTTCCATCCTTATATAAAGAGGAGAGAAAGATGTATGGGGTTGTTGATTATTTTACAAGGATTAATTAATATAATAGATTCGTGGGATTCACGAATTTGCTAACTATTTTTCTCGTACATTTCATATTCTTAATTCCCTTCTAATTTTCTTTTCTCCTAGTCCAAAACCTTTGTGGTTCCCGCCCGACTGACGCAACGATCTGGAGTTGAAAAGCACCACAACGTCTACGTGAACCAAAAGAGAAAATTCAAATGCGGGGATAGTTGATTTCAGAGTGTGTCAGATTGCGGTCTTGATGCTCAGATGTTGGATGTATGTTCAGGATACAATATATGTCGTGGGGATAGTTGATTTCAGAGTGTGTCAGATTGCGGTCTTGATGCTCAGATGTTGGATCTATGTTCAGGATACAATATATGTCGTGGGGATAGTTGATTTCAGAGTGTGTCAGATTGCGGTCTTGATGCTCAGATGTTGGATCTATGTTCAGGATACAATATATGTCGTGGGGATAGTTGATTTCAGAGTGTCTCAGATTGCGGTCTTGATGCTCAGATGTTGGATCTATGTTCAGGATACAATATATGTCGTGGGGATAGTTGATTTCAGAGTGTATCAGATTGCGGTCTTGATGCTCAGATGTTGGATCTATGTTTAGGATACAATATATGTTGTGGGGATAGTTGATTTCAGAGTGTCTCAGATTGCGGTCTTGATGCTCAGATGTTGGATCTATGTTCAGGATACAATATATGTCGTGGGGATAGTTGATTTCAGAGTGTATCAGATTGCGGTCTTGATGCTCAGATGTTGGATCTATGTTCAGGATACAATATATGTCGTGAACCACTTGAGATATCATTTCATACTCAACCGAAAAAAAAAATCCCGAACTATTAAATTCACCGCAACAATGGGATCAAGTGCGGAAATGGTTCACAAAACAAAATATGTACCGAACCACTGGAGATATGACGTTGATCCCTAGTTACCGCAAGCATATAATCAAATGTGGGTAGACCGTCATAATCAAAATCTCAAGGTCACGCGTTCGATCCAATTACATTATAGAAAATATATCGCCACATACTTGAGATATAATTTCCAACTATATCCACTCCAAGAGAACGATGAGATGTTGGGATAGTTGAATTGGGAGATCGTTCCATTGAAGATGTCAAGGTCACATGATCAATCCACGTTCATCGCACAGAATATGTCACGAACCACATGAGCTATCGTGTGGAACTATAGTTACCACAGAAGAATGATGAAATGTGGGAAGATAGTGAAGTTCATGAAATAAAGGTCGTATGTTGAATTCACGTTCACCTTATATCACGTTGATCTATATTCCACATAGAAGTGGCATCAAACGCGGGGATAGCTCAGTTGGGAGAGCGTCAGACTGAAGATCTGAAGGTCACGTGTTCGATCCACGTTCACCGCAAAGAAGAAGTCACGAAAAACTTGAGACATGATTTTGATACACATCCAGCAGAAATAAACGATCAATTACCTGGATAGCTATTCTTTGAGACTGGCACAGTAAATATTTGAATGGAACATGTTTAACCCACGTTGCTCGTGGGTATGTCGCGAACCACTTGAGGTATCGTGTGAAACTATAATTACCAAAGAAGAATGATGAAATGTGGGAAGATAGTAAAGTTCATGAAATAAAGGTTGTATGTTGAATTCACGTTCACCTTATATCATGTTGATCTATATTCCCCACAGAAGTGTCATCAAACGCGGGGATAGCTCAGTTGGGAGAGCGTCAGACTGAAGATCTGAAGGTCACGTGTTCGATCCACGTTCACCGCAAAGAAGAAGTCACACAAAACATGAGATATGATTTTGATACACATCCAGCACAAATAAACCATCAAATACCCGGATAGCTAATCTTTGAGATTGGCACAGTAGATATTTGAACGAAACCTGTTCAATCCACCAAAAAAAATGTCGTAAACTACTAAATTGACCCCAACAATGCCATCCAATGCGCAAATGGTTCACAAAACAAAATATGTACCGAACCACTTGAGATATGACATTGATCAGTAGTAACTGCAATAGTATAATCAAATGTGGGTAGACCGTCATAATCAAAATTACAAGGTCACGCGCTCGATTAAATTTTCTTGTTAACTTGAGATATGATTTTGATGCACATCCAACACGAATAAACTAGCAAATACGTATATAGCTATTCTTTGAGACTGGCATAGTAGATATTTGAACGGAACCTGTTCAGTCCACGTTCCTCGTAGGTATGTCGCGAACAACTAGAGATAAGATTTAGGTCTATTTGAACCACACGAGAAAATTCAAATGCGGGGATAGTTGAGTTCACAGTGTGTTAGGTTGAGGTCTTGATGCTCACATGTTGGATCAATGTTCAGGAAACAATATATGTCGTGAACCATTTTAGATATCGTTTCATCTCGACCGAAAAAAAAAAGTCGTATACTATTAAATTCACCTCAACAATGCAATCAAGTGCGCAAATGTTTAACAAAACAAAATATGTACCGAACCATTTGAGATATGACTTTGATCCCTAGTTAGCGCAAGAGTATAATCAAATGTCGCGAACCATTTGAGGTATCGTGTGCTACTATACTATAGTTACCACCGAAGAATGATGAAATGCGGGAAGATAGTCAACTTCATGAAATAAAGGTCGTATGTTGAATTCACGTGCACCTTATATCAGGTTGATCTATATTCCCCACAAAAGTGGAATCAAACGCGGGGATAGCTATGTTGGGAGAGCATCAGAATGAAGATCTGAAGGTCACGTGTTCGATCCACGTTCACCGCAAAAACGATGTCATGAAAAACTTGAGATATGATGTTGATGGACATCCAGCACAAAGAAACCATCAAATACCCGGATACCTATTATTTAAGACTGGCACAGTAGATGTTTGAACGACCGACGATCTGCGCGATCGAATGTGGAGTGTCGTCTCCGGCACGTCATGTGGTTTGAAGAACCCGAGTTGACGTACCACACCTCGTCCGACTTCGAGGTGATCTTCTTCATCGAGTTTGCTTCGTGTCTCGTCACGAAGACAGACCCTTTTTCGGCTTTTCCGGATCCTTCAACGTATTGCAATCGTTGCTGATTTCCTTTGTCGGTCCGTCCGGAACCTGATCTGGGCCTGGTTCTCTCCGAATCGGCGCACTTTTTCTAGCATTTGCTGTCCCTGTGGCCTTTCTTGCCACAGTACTAGCATTCCGCGGCGGATTTCCCTTGCTGGTTCTCGTCGTCTGGACTCCCCCTGTTTTCGGAGGGTTCGGAATTGCTGTCGGCATCACTTCGGTGCCTTCTTCCTTGATCCCGTTAGTCGCCTCCATTGCGTACCGACTCGCCTCATCCACCACTACCACGGGGCCTATCTCCCTCTGTGTACAACATCTTGTTGTCAGCAGGTATGCTTGTCGACGCACCTGCGTGGTTCTCCTCTATAAGGAGCATCGACTGTAAGTCAAAAAACGACGACGTATTCTCCCGTGTACACATAGCAGTTCAGAACGCTCCGAACTTCGACGCTAGTCCCCCGAGACAGATTTGCACCATCTTGCCTTCCTTGACGTTCACATCGATAGAGGCTAAGGAGTCGCATCTCTCTTTGATCTTCAAGGTGTAGTCAGCCACCGACAAGTCGTGTTGTCATAAATTGCTCAGCTCCTGTCGGAGTTGGAGATTTCTTTGGTGCTTGCGGCGAAGATTTCCCCAAGCATCCTTTGGTGTTTTCCCATCCCGAATATAGCTCAGGAGTTGTTCGCCCACAAAGACGCGAAGCAGTACAATACTCTACTCGCCGACTGTTCCCACGCCGGGAAATCTCTGTGTGTCGATTTGGGTGTTGTGTCATTTGCTCCATTGACATAGCTCTAGTAACCATGCCCGAGCAGGTACTGGTGTATCTTGTAGGACCAAGACGCGTAGTTTTTTTTGTCGAGCTTCTCGGTAGGAAGCGAGCTAGCCATGCCCTTACCCATTTTGTTTTTCCTGTTCTTCTTGGTTAGTATTCTTTTCAAGCTATGGCGGCTGCAGAGGTTCTCAACCCTCGCGCTCTAATACCATGTAAAAGAATACGTTCTGTGGAAGCAATAGAAAACCGAACACAGAAATGCAGGTTTAATGGAGAGCTTAGAATATACACATTACGCGGGAGAGATAGAGAGAGAGCACACAAAAACTCAATTCAAAATAATACTCAATCTATTCTGTACGTACACCGTGCTCAGTCAGCACCTTTTATACAAGACCTGGCAATCGGGCTGACACAAGTACTGACAGGACTTGAGTGCTCATAAATGAGCCTCGACACTCACTCCCAAAATTATTCCTTACGAGGAATATCTCTCTAACGGCTTTTCGGTTTACGCACCAATACAACTAGGTTGTGCGTACCGATTTACGCACCCAGTCTATGTACCGGGTTACGCATCGTATAACGCACGAATGTTGAGCTTGTCTCTCAACATATCTTTTATTGGTATTGCGATGGATTCCTCCTTTGGTGAAACATGTCTCCCTGACTTTCGCCAAAATCGTGTAGTAGTTGCGCGAGTTCCTCGAAGTGTTGGTCCGCTAACGTGTGATAATCCTGTGCTAGGTTCTCGCATACTACCACAATGCTTTCCTCATTGAGTTTGTAGAAACCTCGGCCGTCTTTTCTGCGGTTCTCCAAGTCTGCCCGGTAAGTATGCAACTCCGCCGCTTGTGTAGCCCACGCCATCCAACCTTTGTCTAACGTCACTTGTAATTGCGCCCACATGTTGTCAGTTATTGCTTGGCAACTGTTGCGTGCTTCTTCCATAGTTTTCTTGAGGTTTTCGATTTCTTGTTTACTGACCGCCGCCGCTTCCTCATTCATGCCAATAGCTGAGATTCCTTCGAATGTAATTCCTCCAGCTTTCCCATTTCATTGTTCAGGCGGATTTTGAGCTGATGGCTCCTCTCTTGTTCCCGTACAAACTGCTCGTCCAACCATGCTTTCTTCTTTTCCAATAACGCTCGGAGTCCCGTGATCGTCGTTTCTAATCTTTGCTCTTCCTCCCATAGTTTGGAGTTTTCTTCTTTCGTGCGGGTATGTTGTGCTGCCTCCGCTACGAGTTTCTCTTCAAGGATCTTCACTCCCTATCGGCCGTTGGCTCAGATGTCCTTTTCTCTGTCAGAGGATTGGCGAAGTTCGGAGCAGAGGCGGTCAATCTCCGATTCCGCCAGCTCCATGACCCTCTTTGCTTTCGAGGCAATGATGGTCTGTGCTTCAACCTCTTCTCTCAGGGACTGGGCCTCGACGGCGTTCTCTGTTGGTCGAGATGTCTGTTGCGCTGTAGTCCCGTTACTTCCAACTCCATGATGCGTTCGTTGGCCTTTTGTAGCTCAGCTTGGGTCTGTTTAACCGTTTTCCAGACATTTTTATTTTTAATCGCCATATCCTTGGCGCCAAGACTGACCTTTGCCAGTTCCCTATGAAGCTCGATGAGGCCCATGTTTAATGGGGGTAGTTCAATTCCCATTCAGTGTATCCCGACATTCCGTTGTCTGCCTAGTCTGGCTAGCGGCCCCTCATCATCGCTTTCCATGGTTTGTGTTAGCACGCTCAATCATTTGCTGCTCCGCCTGCTCCTCGGCTATTCGTTGTGAGAATTTTATTTGTTGCATTGCCAAAAATTCCATGAGTTTGTAAGTAGTGCCGAACTATAATAGTGCGCGGAACTCGTGGGTTGTGTTCGGAATATCCGGATACTTCAGGACCTTGCTTTCTGCCGTAAATACGCCTTTCCCCCACTGAGACTGGGCCGTAATGATCAGCCGTGGTTCCTAGATTATTTCGAAAGTGGTGTTGGGTTCCGTAGCTACAACACTTGTCTCTGTGGCTGCGAGTGTGTCTTTTACTAATCCGCGCCCATCTTTCTTGTCCAGCCTCCGCCGTTTCGGCCTCGGGCTTTCCTGACGTTGCTCAGCTTCCTGCTCCTGCAAGGTTTTTTCCCTGCACTCTGGCCATTCTTCATGTGTTGTCCGCGTGCTGGGCTGGGCCGATTGGTGTTCCTCCTCCCATTCTGTGGTGGCCAATTCCGCTAACCTCTGTTTTGCGGAATCAGACGGCAGAGTGGGCTTGTTGGGCTGTGGTGCAGGCAGACCCCGGGGTGGGAATAGTATCTTTAGATACTGTTGTATGATTGGCCTTAGCTTTTTGCCGCCTTCATACGCATGCAGGCCTTCCCGTAACGCTAGTCCTGTAATGACCCCCCAATCGACCGCGCGCCCTTCGAATGTATCAATGATGATGCCTGCCTTCTGTTTTCGCATCCCATAGGCATTTATATGCACGCATCCGACTTCCAACAAGAACTTGGCTATTTCATAGAAGAAGGGATCAAGGATTTCCTTCGTCTCGTATGCCTTGGCGGACGCCGAATATGCCCCGAAATATCTCTGCAAGGTTTCCGCAGGAGGCATCGTAGGAGGGTGAGACTTGTGGATAGTGGGTGAGGTATGTGTTAATGTATCCGGTCACTATTTTGTCTTTTCTTTTTAAATAATATTTATTATTATTATTATTAGATAGTAATATAAAACAAAACGAAAGTTTTGTTTCTTTAGTAATTATTACCCTTACTTTATTTCTTTAAAAGGGTAAATGTAAGTTACGTTTTTTAGTGAGTAAAGAAAGAAAAGAATAATAATAATAATAATAATAAAGAGGAAAACAAAACAAAACGACCGTTTTTGTTTTTGAGAGAGACAAAGAGAAGAGAGGGTGGAAAGGAGATATATATATATATATGGGAAGAGGTGAGAAAGAGAGAGGTATGAGGAGTGTGAAGCATAGTGAAGCTTGGTGAAGCTTGGAGAAGCTTGGTGAAGCTTGGAGAAGCTTGGTGAAGCTTGGTGCTCAACTCATCTACTCTCAATCTCCTTTCCATCTCCACTACTCAACGTGAGATCTACACGGCTACTACTTCGACTTGTGGACATTCTTATCCGGGTTTTCTTCTCTCTTCTTTTCTCTTATATGCTTGTGAGATAATCTTATCCCTTTGGATTATTGTACCATCTTTGTCGGTAGTACTATGCTACATATCTCTACTTATTTCTAGTATATCTAGAAGTAGAATTTGTACTTGTTGTATCTCTTTGGCGATAGTGGATTGGTTTTGGACTTTTGTCCCGTGGTTGTTTCCCTCATTGAGGGTTTTTCCACGTTAAATCTTGTGTAATCTTTGTTGTGTCATTGTGTGTGTTTCTTGTGTTTCTTTTTCATTATAATCGAGCATAAAACGTGACGCGTGTTACACTCCTACGTGTCTATACCTCATCAAGTGGTATCAGAGCGGAGGTTGTGTTTTTTTTGCTCGATTATAAATGGAGGCAAACACATCAACAATGGTTGTTTTAAATGGCACGAATTATCAAAAATGGAAAGGAAAAATGAAAGATTTGCTTTTCGTTAAAAATATGCATTTACCAATATTCGCAAAGATTAAACCTGAAAAGAAAAATGATGAGGAATGGGATTTTGAAAATGAACAAGTATGTGGTTTCATTCGTCAATGGGTAGGAGATAATGTCTTGAATCATGTTGTGAATGAAACAAATGCAAAGACTTTGTGGAATAAATTAGAAACCTTATATGCTTCTAGAACCGGTAATAATAAGTTGTTTTTACTCAAACAAGCGATGCATTTGACTTATAAAGAAAATAAGTCGGTTTTAGATCATTTAAATGAATTTCAAGGATGTTTTGATCAATTGCCTAGCATGGGTATAAACTTTGAAGAAGAAGTTCTTTCTTTATGGTTGCTAAATACTCTTCCCAAGTCATGGGAAACATTTAGGGTTACTCTAGCTAGTGCGGCTCCTAAGGGAGGTATGACAATGGAACTTGTGAAGAGTGGAATTCTAAATGAAGAAATGCGGCAAAGGACGCAAGGAGCAACATCAAACATGGAAGCCTTTGTTGCTGAAAATAGAGGAAGAAGCCAAAAGAGGAGTGATGACCGAAACAACAAAGGTAGAAGTAGAAGTAAGTCAAAGTCTAAATATAAAGATTTAGTTTGTCATTTTTGTGGTAAGACAGGTCACATAAAGAAATATTGTTTCAAATGGAAGAAGGAAAATAAAGTGTCGAACTACATGAAAGATAAGAAAGATGTGAATGACAATATCGATTCTGTTAATGTTGCTTCCTCTAATGATTTACTTGTTGTATGTACAAGTTACAATGAAGTTAACATAAGTAGCCATGAAACCACTTGGGTTCTTGATAGTGGTGCTTCCCACCATGTTACGTCTAGAAGGGATTTTTTCTCATCTTACACTCCAGGTGACTATGGTGTTGTGAAGATGGGGAATGATGGATTTGCAAAGGTAGTCGGCACAAGAACCATTTGCTTGCAAACCAACACGGGAGTCAAGTTGATTCTACATCAAGTACGACACGTGCCGGATATTAGATTGGATCTAATCTCCACAGGTACATTAGACGACGAGGGCTATAACCATGCGTCTCAAAATGTTGAAAATCAAGATGTTTCAAAATTGTGGCATAAGAGATTGTCCCATATTAGTGAAAAGGGACTTGACTTTCTAGCAAAAAAGAACGTCCTACCAGGTTTAAAAGATGTGAAGTTAGATACATGTGATCATTGTTTGGCAGGGAAGGCTAAGAGGGTTTCCTTTAAGCATTCTTCTCTTCGACAAAAAGGTATACTCGAGCTAGTGCATTCTGATGTGTGTGGACCCTTGAAGGTAAGGTCAATGGGTGGAGCATTTTATTTTGTTACTTTCATTGATGATCATTCTAGGAAGCTTTGGGTTCGAATGTTGAAATCAAAAGATCAAGTTTTTAATGTTTTTAAAGAGTTTCACGTTTCTGTTGAGAGAGAGACAGGGAAGAAACTGAAATGTATTCGCAGCGATAATGTTGGCGAATACTGTGGATCTTTTGATGCGTATTGTCGAGAGCAAGGTATCAAACATCAAAGAACCCCTCCTAAGACTCCCCAATTAAATGGTTTGGCCGAAAGAATGAATAGAACCCTAGTTGAAAGAGTTAGGTGCTTACTTTTAGATGCAAGGTTACCTAAATCATTTTGGGGTGAGGCTTTGAATACTATTGCACATATCATTAATCTATCTCCTACTACCGCATTGCAAGGTGATGTACCAAATAGAGTGTGGTATGGTAAAGATGTCTCTTATGATTACTTACATGTGTTTGGGTGTAAGTGTTTTGTACATATACCCAAGGATGAAAGATCAAAGTTAGATGCTAAATCTAAACAATGCATTTTTATTGGATATGGTCAAGATGATTTTGGTTATAGGTGTTACGATCCTGTGGGAAAGAAGCTTATTAGGAGTCGTGATGTAGTATTCATCGAAGACCAAACCATTGAGGACATTGACAAGGCGGAAAGGTCAAGTACCTCTTCAGATGGTGACCTAGTAGATATTGATCCAATTCCTATGATGGATGATGATACACAAGAGAGTGCCTCACAACAAGAGGAGCAACATGAGGATGTTGGTGAGCTGTTGATTGTAAATGATGCTAGTAATGATGTTGTTTTGCCAGAGACAGGTCTTGAGCGGGGGGAGCAACTTCCATTACAAGAGGTGGCAAATCAACCTTTAAGGAGATCTACAAGAGAACGACGATCATCCACGAGGTATCCTAGTTCTGAATATGTTCTACTCACTAATGAAGGTGAACCGGAAAGTTTTCATGATGTGCAAACTCTTAAAGACAAAGATAGTTGGGTAGAGGCCATGCATGAAGAAATTAATTCTTTGAAAAAGAACAACACATTTGAGCTAGTTGAACTTCCTAAGGGTAGGAGAGCTTTGAAAAATAAATGGGTGTTTAAGTTAAAAAGGGGTGATGATAACTTTATAAAATATAAAGCCCGTTTGGTGGTAAAAGGATATGGTCAAAAGAAAGGAATTGATTTTGACGAAATTTTCTCACTAGTTGTTAAATTAAGCTCAATACGAGTTGTGTTAGGTTTGGTAGCTAGTTTAAACCTTGAACTTGAACAATTAGATGTGAAAACTGCTTTTTTACATGGTGACCTAGATGAGGAAATATACATGGAACAACCGGAGGGTTTTAAAGAGAAAGGGAAAGAACATTTGGTATGTAGGTTGAAAAAGAGTCTCTATGGCCTAAAACAAGCACCGCGCCAATGGTATAAAAAGTTTGATTCTTTTATGGTGAATCAAGGTTATAAAAGAACTAATGCGAACCATTGTGTGTATGTTAAACAATTTGAGGATGGTAATTTTATTATACTTCTTTTGTATGTTGATGATATGCTAATTGTTGGGCAAGACCTAAATATGATTAATAGGTTAAAAGTGGAGTTATCTAAAACTTTTGACATGAAAGATTTAGGGCCTTCTAAGCACATTTTAGGTATGCAAATAACTCGTGATAGAGAATCAAAGAAATTGTGGCTTTCACAAGAAACATACATAGAAAGAATCCTCGAAAGGTTCAACATGCAATATTCGAAACCAGTAAGTACTCCTCTTGCCACTCACTTTAAATTGAGTAGGAAATGTTGTCCAATTACCGAGGAGGAAAGAGATGAGATGTCATCAATTCCCTATGCCTCGGCGGTTGGATCTTTAATGTATGCTATGGTTAGCACACGACCAGATATTGCACATGCAGTTGGTACAGTGAGTAGGTATCTCTCTAACCCTGGTAAATCTCATTGGAAGGCTGTAAAATGGATTTTACGGTATTTGAGAGGTACATCTAAGTTCTAAACCAATTCTTGAAGGCTTTACAAATGCGGACATGGCTGGAGATCTTGATGGTAGGAAATCTACATCCGGTTTCTTATTTACTTTTGCAGGGGGAGCTATATCATGGCAATCCAAATTGCAAAAGTGTGTTGCCTTGTCCACTACAGAAGCTAAATACATTGCAGCAACTGAGGCTGGCAAAGAAATGCTTTGGATGAAAAGGTTTCTTTTAGAATTGGGTTTGAGCCAATTAACTTATGTGGTTTTTTGTGACAGTCAAAGTGCAATGGACCTAAGCAAGAACTCAATGTATCACTCACGGACAAAACACATCGATGTAAGGTATCATTGGTTACGATTGGCGATCGAGGAGCAAATGTTGCAACTAGATAAAGTTCATACTGATGACAACGTTGCTGACATGCTAACAAAGGTGGTTCCAAGGGAGAAGCTTGAGCTATGTGCCAAGCTTGCCGGAATGGAGATAAATTGATACACAAGCAATTCTCTCCTTGTGTGTGCGGAGGGGGAGATTGTTAATGTATCCGGTCACTATTTTGTCTTTTCTTTTTTAATAATATTTATTATTATTATTATTAGATAGTAATATAAAAGAAAACGAAAGTTTTGTTTCTTTAGTAATTATTACCCTTACTTTATTTCTTTAAAAGGGTAAATGTAAGTTACGTTTTTTAGTGAGTAAAGAAAGAAAAGAATAATAATAATAATAATAATAATAAAGAGGAAAACAAAACAAAACGACCGTTTTTGTTTTTGAGAGAGACAAAGAGAAGAGAGGGTGGAAAGGAGATATATATATATATATGGGAAGAGGTGAGAAAGAGAGAGGTATGAGGAGTGTGAAGCATAGTGAAGCTTGGTGAAGCTTGGAGAAGCTTGGTGAAGCTTGGTGCTCAACTCATCTACTCTCAATCTCCTTTCCATCTCCACTACTCAACGTGAGATCTACACGGCTACTACTTCGACTTGTGGACATTCTTATCCGGGTTTTCTTCTCTCTTCTTTTCTCTTATATGCTTGAGAGATAATCTTATCCCTTTGGATTATTGTACCATCTTTGTCGGTAGTACTATGCTACATATCTCTACTTATTTCTAGTATATCTAGAAGTAGAATTTGTACTTGTTGTATCTCTTTGGCGATAGTGGATTGGTTTTGGACTTTTGTCCCGTGGTTGTTTCCCTCATTGAGGGTTTTTCCACGTTAAATCTTGTGTAATCTTTGTTGTGTCATTGTGTGTGTTTCTTGTGTTTCTTTTTCATTATAATCGAGCATAAAACGTGACGCGTGTTACACTCCTACGTGTCTATACCTCATCAGTATGCTGGCGATGGCGAACTTGGGCTCTTTGGTAGGATGGAGAGGAAGGTGAGTGAGGGGAGCGATGAGAGTTAGAAGGTTGGTTTCTGTATTGTGCAGAAAACCTTCTATTTTCTTCTTTTTGTGGCCTAGGGTTCATTGGTCTGTGAGCCATTGTGGTGCCGCGTGTTCTTGCTCTAGAAGTTTTTGCATGCATAAAGTCCTTTTAATAGCGTCGCTATCTTCTTCTTCTTCTTTTTCCTTTTTTTCTTATTTTTTTTACGTAATGGTTACATACCATATTCTTTTTACACTATAGTACAAGCAAGGCCCTATATTTACTCCGCGGATTCGCCGGCGGGGAACGGGTTAAGTGGCGTCGGCCCCAGGTAGGGTTTTAAGAAAAACCCATTCACCTTTTGTCGGAGCACCTCTCCAGCCAAGGTGCCAAGTTGAAACGTGTCATTTTCTGCTCCAACTATCCAGTACGGGCCTATCCAACATAATCTTAATTTTCATGGCATTTGGCGCATGCGTGTTTGAAAAACTAATATCGCCCTCCCGACCGTAAAATCCTTTTCACGTGCATGCCAATGTCGGTCCACGAATTCTTTGTGCCGCCTTTGTTCTTGTTCCAATATGGCCATACTACATACCCGGGTTTCACCTAGTTCTAGCAATTGTTGTAGTCGTACTTGTTCGGATTTGCCCTCTGGTAGTCGGTCTCGTACTTGAATCCGCAAACTGGATACCTGGAATTCGACTGGCATTATGGGCTCCAGTCCAAATGCTAGCCTGAAAGGTGTGGATTGTATGTTGGTCTTATAGTTGGTTCAATATGCCCATAACGCATTGTGCAATTTGGTATCCCAATTTGTTCTGTTCTCATTGACTATCTTTTTGAGGATAGTTTGTAATGTTTTGTTCGTGGATTCGGCCAAGCCATTTACTTGTGGGTAATACGGCGTACTCTTTTTGTGAACCACCGCGTAGTGTTGGGTCTATTCGCTGATGACCGTATTCAGAAAGTGACTCTCTTGGTCACTAATGAGCTCGATAGGGCAGCCAAAACGACACTAGATATGTTCGTAAAGGAATTTCGTCATGACTGCCGCAGTATTTTCGCATAGTGGTTTCGCTTCTACCCACTTGGTGCAGTAATTCGTATCCACTAGGATATACTTATTGCCTATTCGAGCAGCCACCAGGGTGAAGGGTTCTACAAAATCTAGCCCCCACTTTTGGAAACGATCTAACGGCAACACTGGTTGATGTGGCATTCTCACAACTTCCATGGGCTAGCCCATCCGTTGGCATAAATCTCACTGTTTGCAATATTCCTATGCATCCTTTTGCGTAGTCGGCCACCAGAGTCCAGCTTGCCACATTTTCCGGGCCGTAACATCGCCCGCGTAGTGTCCTCTCGCCGTACCACAGTGGGCTTCGCGTAACACCGCTGCCTTCTCATCTTGCTGTATTCCGCGCCTCTAGATGTCGTCACTGCTTTTGTGATATAGGATGTCTTCGACTAAACAAAAATTATGACTCCATACGGCCAACCGTTTTTTCTCATCCATCCTTAATTGGGGTGGCGGTAACCCTGTGGTTAGAAAGTAAGTCATTTCCATCAACCACCGATCTAGAAAAGTCTTTTCTGTTCTTGCTACTAAAGTTGTTATACGTAGAATGTCTGCATCCGAAAAGTCGTCATCATCTGCTGGAATTTATTGATGTTGTATATCATACCCATTGCTTCATGTTCCGTTGTGGAGTAGTTACGCTGAGTCATTGATAGTTTCCGACTAGCGTAGTACACTAGTCGGTACCAATTCGGTTTCGTGAGCTGCATCAACGCACTACCTATTGCTATATCTGAGGCATCCACAAACACGTGTAATGGTTTCGCCCAAACTTGTGGCTATACGATTGGTGCCTGCGTTAGCATTAGTTTTAGCACATCATACGCCTTCTCTTCCGTTGTTGTACATTTGAAAGCAGTACAGTGAACGGCGGCATGTAATGGTCTCGCGAAATCCGCCAAATAACGTATCATCCGGCTGTGCCATCGTATTTGTCCCAAAAACCAATTGAATGCTTTCGTGTTTCTTGGTGTTTTTGCGTGAGTAATCGCGGAGATTTTGTTCGGATCGACCGATATCCCCTCCTTACTGAATAGGTGGCCGAGGAGGGCCCCACTGGTGACACCGAAGGTGCATTTGGTGGGATTCAAGCTTAAGCGTGCAGTTTGGCAACGCTCCAAGAAAAGCTGCAAATGCGTAAAAAGTTTGGTTGCTGTCTCATATACCGCAAAATCATCTAAAAAGACTTGCATGAAGGCAGGTAAATATTCCCCCAAAATCTCTATGATTGTCCGTTGAAATGTAGCCGGCGCCGTCTTTATTCCCCCCAGTCCGTGATAAACGCCATCTTCTCTTGGTCATCGGGGTGCATTCGTACTTGATTGTACCCACTGATGCCATCTAGAAAGTTGTACATGTCATGCCCTGTGACGACATCCAGTACGCAGTCAATTTCCAGTAGTCTACGCACACACGTATTTTGCCATTTTTCTTTGGTACGACTACTATTGGGCTTAGCCATGTAGCTTGTTTGACTAGTCAAATGAATCCGGCCTTGAGGAGTTTGTCAATTTCCTCTTTGACACGAGCCACGTAATTTGGGTTCACGCAGTATTGACGTTGCTGGACTGGTTTCACATCGGTCGCTAAATTAATCTTATGTTGATAGAACTTCGGATGTAATCACTTCATGTCCTCGTGGGACCAAGCGAACACATCTTTATACTTCCTAAGTAGTGCTATCATCGCCTCTCTCTGATCCAACTGTAATTCTTTTGCGATGGAGAGGAATTGAGGGTCTGACGCCATACCTACGTTTACTTCTTCTAGGACTGAGGCAGCGACTCGTCTTGAAATTTCCATTTCCCTCTCAAACGCCACCCGTGCTCTGTTTAATTCTAATATGGACTCTGGGTCTTGTTCGTAAGCCTCATCGTGGAGCGTAGTGGGCGTGGCGTACTCCGTCGCGGTTTCTAGGACGTCGATTTCGAATAACGGAATGATTCGGGGGTGCTCGTCGAGGTATACTTCTAATTTTGTATCATCCACCCTAGCTAGCATATTTATATCTTCCGCATATAACGGTTGTGCTGCCCTTTCCTCTGTGGGTACGTGAACCTTCGTGCGTCCGCGTCCAAAACTGATGCACTTATGTTGCCAGCTCTGTTTGATATTCACTGAACAAAACCAAGGTCTGCCAAGTAGCATAGGGTAAGCTTTTGGGCCGTCGAGGGCGAGGACTACCGCTGAGAAGTCGAAGCGATGTCCGCCAATGATAATGCCTAATTTTCGTATTAAGCCTAAAGGCCTTACTCAGCGGGTATCCGCCATGCGAAGCCAAAATGGGCAAGCTCCTCATCAAACGCGGTGATAGCTTAGTTGGGAAAGCGTCAGATTGAAGATCTGAAGGTCATGTGTTCGATCCACGTTCGTTGCAAAAAAGATGTCACGAAAAACTTGAGATATGATTTTGCTGCACATCCAGCACAAAGAAACCATCAAATACCCAGATAGCTATTCTTTGAGACTGGCACAGTAGATGTTTGAACATCACATGTTCAATCCACAATCCTCGTAGGTATGTCGCGAACAACTAGATATAAGATTTAGGTCTACGTGAACGAAAAGAGAAAATTCAAATCCGCGGATAGTTGAGTTCACAGAGTGTCAAATTGAGGACTTGATTCGCATATGTTGGATCTATGTTCAGGATACAATATATGTCGTGAACCACCTGAGATATCGATTCATGCTCGACCGATAGAAAATGTCGTAAACTATTAAATTCACCGCAACAATGCGATCTAGTGGGGAAATAGTTCACAAAACAAAATATGTACCGAACCACTTGAGATATGACGTTAATCCCTAGTTACTGCAAGAGTATAATCAAATGTGGGTAGACCGTCATAATAAAAATCTCAGGGTCACGTCCTCAATCCAATTTTATTATAGAAAATATATTGCCAAACACTCGAGATATAATTTTCAACTATATCCACCACAAGAGTACGATGAGATGTTGGGATAGTTGAATTGGGACATCATTCCATTGAAGACATCAAGGTCACATGATCGATCCACGTTCATCGCACAAAATATGTCGCGAACCACTTGAGCCATCATGTGGAACTATAGTTACCATAGAAGAATAATGAAATGTGGGAAGATAGTCAAGTTCATGAAATAAAGGTCGTATGTTGAATTCACGTTCACCTTATATCAGGTTGATTTATATTCCCCATAGAAGTGGCATCAAGCGCGTTGATAGCTTAGTTGGGAGAGCGTCAGATTGAAGATTTGAAGGTCACGTGTTCGATCCACGTTCGTTGCAAAAAAGATGTCACTGAAAACTTGAGATATGATTTGGTTGCACATCCAGCGCAAAGAAACCATCAAATACCCGTATAGCTACTCTTTGAGACTGGCACAATAGATATTTGAACGTCACATGTTCAATCCACGTTCCTCATAGGTATGTCATGAACAACTAGAGATAAGATTTAGATCTACGTGAACGAAAAGAGAAAATTCAAATCCGCGGATACTTGAGTTCACAGAGTGTCAAATTGAGGACTTGATTCGCAGATGTTGGATCTATGTTCAGGATACAATATATGGCGTGAACCACTTGAGATATCGATTCATGCTCAACCGATAGAAAATGTCATAAACTATTAAATTCACCGCAACAATGCGATCAAGTGCGGAAATAGTTCACAAAACAAAATATGTACCGAACCACTTGAGATATGACGTTAATCCCTAATAGGAATACGGTTTCCTAAGCTATGCTCGGCCACAACCGAGACGTTGGATGAATCACAGAAAACAAGAATGTGGTGAGATGTATCTACACACGAAACAGTAAAGAAGAGAGTGCACTGGATGTTAACGTGGAAAACCCAAATCTGGGAAAAACCACGGCAGCCCTTAGACTGCAAAATATCACTATATCAAGATTAGAATAATGGGGCACAGAGGCAACAACCTCTTGCTCCCTCGCTTCGCCACCAGGTGGTTACAACAGAGGCAACGACCTCTTCCTCTCTCTCTCTCTCTCTCTCTGTGTGTGTACACAGTTGCGCTCTGAATTATCGCCACAACGATAATAATACAACCAACTCTACATCATACTATTACGTTTGCCCTAGGTCATATTTATACTAATATGACTTTCATGTTATTTACAAATATAGCCCCAGTGGGCTCTCTGGAACATATTTACATATATGTCCCTTCCATCCAATGAGAGGTTCTCATCGGGCCTGCAACATCCGGTTCTCACCGGGTCTTCCGTTGCCGGGTACTCCACATCCGGTTCTCACCGGGTCTTCCGTTGCTAGGTATGCCACATCCGGTTTCGGCCTCGGCCGAGGTACTCATCAACGCTATTCTTCTCACTTCCCATCCGTAGGGACCTGTTTCCTAACAAACTCCCCCTTCACTCCGGCATGGGATGTCTTACTAGTCCGATCCGCTTCCGACATGCATCCAGCTTGTTGGGTATCAGTACTTTAGTTAGCATATCTAACCCGTTCTGGGCTGTGTGGATCTTCGTTAGCGCGAACTCTCGATCTTCTACTCACTCCCGAATCCAGTGATACCTACGGTAGATGTGCTTCGTCCTGGAATGGTACGCTACGTTCTTAGCAAGGTGGATGACACTTTGACTGTTGCAATAGAGCCAATATTCTTCTTGCCGAATACCGAGCTCTCCGATGAAGTCCTTCACCCATAATATTTCCTTGCCAGCTTCAACAACCTCCATGTACTCCACCTCCGTGGTTGACAATGCAACCGTCTTTTGTAGCCTCGACTACAATGAAACAGCTCCCCCTGCATATGTCATTACATACCCGGATGTAGACCGACTGGTATCCACATCAGCCGACATGTCCGAATTGGTAAAACCGTCAAGTTGAGGTTTACCGGAGCCGAATTGGCGACACATATTCGAAGTGCCCTTCAAGTACCGGAGTATCCATTTGACCACGTTCCAGTGCTCCTTGCAGGGATTGCTCATAAACCGGCTCACCACTCCGACTGCGAATCCAATATCTGGCCGAGCACACACCATTGCGTACATCAAGCTCCCGACGGTAGAGGCATATGGAACCTTCACCATATCCGCTTTCTCTACTTTCGTCTTCGGGCTTTGCTTACCGGATAGTCTACTGTTTTCCGGGAGTGTCAATCCGACCGGTTTTGATTCTAACATGTTGAACCGCTGAAGCACCTTTGTCACGTATTTCTCCTACGACAGCCACAATTGCTTCTTTGACCGGTCCCGGATAATGTGCATCCCCAGTATCTGTCGTGCCGGGCCCAAGTTTTTCATTGAGAATGTTCGGCAGAGGCATATGGAACCTTCACCATATCCGCCTTCTCTACTTTCGTCTTCGGGCTTTGCTTACCGGATAGTCTACAGTTTTCTGGTAGTGTCAATCCGACCGGTTTTGCTTCTAACATGTTGAACCGCTCAAGCACCTTTGTCACATATTTCTCCTACGACAGCCACAATTGCTTCTTTGACCGGTCCCTGATGATGTGCATCCCCAGTATCTGTCGTGCCGGGCCCAAGTTTTTCATTCAGAATGTTCGGCAGAGGCATATGGAACCTTCACCATATCTGCCTTCTCTACTTTCGTCTTCGGGCTTTGCTTACCGGATAGTCTACAGTTTTCCGGGAGTGTCAATCCGACTGGTTTTGCTTCTAACATGTTGAACCGCTGAAGCACCTTTGTCACGTATTTCTCCTGCGACAACCACAATTGCTTCTTTGACCGGTCCCGGATGATGTGCATCCCCAGTATCTGTCGTGCCGGGCCCAAGTTTTTCATTAAAAATGTTCGGCAGAGGCATATGGAACCTTCACCATATCCGCCTTCTCTACTTTCGTCTTCGGGCTTTGCTTACCGGATAGTCTAAAGTTTTCCGGGAGTGTCAATCCGACCGGTTTTGCTTCTAACATGTTGAACCGCTCAAGCACCTTTGTCACGTATTTCTCCTACAACAGCCACAATTGCTTCTTTGACCGGTCCCGGATGATGTGCATCCCCAGTATCTGTCGTGCCGGGCCCAAGTTTTTCATTGAGAATGTTTGGCAGAGGCATATGGAACCTTCACCATATCTGCCTTCTCTACTTTCGTCTTCGGGCTTTGCTTACCGGATAGTCTACAGTTTTCCGGGAGTGTCAATCTGACCGGTTTTGCTTCTAACATGTTGAACCGCTGAAGCACCTTTGTCACGTATTTCTCCTACGACAGCCACAATTGCTTCTTTGACCGGTCCCGGATGATGTGCATCCCCAGTATCTGTCGTGTCGGGCCCAAGTTTTTCATTGAGAATGTTCGGCAGAGGCATATGGAACCTTCACCATATCTGCCTTCTCTACTTTCGTCTTCGGGCTTTGCTTACCGGATAGTCTACAGTTTTCCGGGAGTGTCAATCCGACCGGTTTTGCTTCTAACATGTTGAACTGCTGAAGCACCTTTGTCACGTATTTCTCCTACGACAGCCACAATTGCTTCTTTGACCGGTCCCGGATGATGTGCATCCCCAATATCTGTCGTGCCGGGCCCAAGTCTTTCATTGAGAATGTTCGGTTGAGAGCCTTCTTCAGCATCCGTATTTTGGCTTGGTCCCGTCCGACGATCAACATGTCGTCCACGTACAGAAGGAGTATCAGGAAGTGGCCTCCTTCGAACTTCTTCACAAACACGCAGTGATCGGTTTGCGTTTTGTGATACCCTTGGCCGCCCATGCAGGAGTCGAACTTCCGGTACCATTGTCGAGGAGCCTGCTTCAGTCCGTAAAGGCTCTTCTTCAACTGGCAAACCAGGTGCTCCTTTCCTTTCTTCACAAATCCCTCCGGTTGCTGCATGTAGATCTCCTCTTCGAGATCACCGTGAAGGAATGTCATCTTCACGTCCAGCTGCTCTACCTCGAGGTCCATGATTGCCGCTATGCTCAGCACCGTCCGGATGGAAGTCATCTTTACTACTGGGGAAATATCTCATCGAAGTCTACACCCTTCTTCTGCTGGAACCCCTTCACCATGATTCTGGCTTTATATCTCAGGGGGTTGTCGGCATCTCCTGGTTTCAACTTGTACACCCACTTGTTTCGGAGTGCCCTCTTTCCTTTTGGCAACTCCACCAATTCGTACGTATGGTTCTCATCCTGCATGGCACTTAACCATTTGCAGCTATGGGCGTCACTTTTAGTTTCCTCGAAGCTTTCTGGCTCCCCCTCATCGGTTAGTAACACGTGCTCTAGATCTGGAAATCTCCAGGGGGCCCTTCTCTCTCTGAGAGGATATCTCCGTCTTTTTCCTTCGGCAACCGGCTCCTCTATTTGTTCTTCGTCCGAATCCGATTCGGGGTCTTGGCCGGTTCCGGTTTCAGCTATCCCTTCTTCTTCGGCCTATCTTGTCTCCTTACCGTCACTAGTCGGTTCATCGAGTGTTAACCGGTCTCTTGTAGGTTGGGTCTGCTCATCGTAGAATCGATCCTTACCGGTCGACTCAGAGTTCATTATCTTCTTCTCCGACTCCTAGTCGGCGAGTGTCTTATCCTCCATGAAGATAATATCCCGACTCCGGAATACTTTCTGGTCGACCGGGTCCCACACTCGGTACCTGAACTCATCGTCACCGTAACTGAGGAATATGCATGGCCAGGTCTTTGGATCTAACTTTCCTCTCCGGTCCTTAGCTACATGCACGTACGCAAGACACCCGAATACCTTCAGATGCCGGTAGGACACATCCTTACCGGTCCAGACTCTCTGTGGGGTGTCCCCGTCCAATGGTACTGAGGGTGATCTGTTTATCACATATGTCGCTGTCTACAATGCCTCAGCCCAAAACTTCTTGGGTAATTTTGCATGCGCCAGCATACTCCGGACTCTCTCCATATGGTCAGATTCATCCTCTCGGCCAACCTGTTTCGTTCCGGCGTCTTTGGCACAGTAAATACGAGCCGGATTCCCTTCAAGAAGCAATACTCCTCGAACTGCCCCTGATATTCTCCTTCGTTATCTGCTCGAACCGCCTTCAGCTTCCAACCGGTTTCTCTTTCCACTCTCGCGTGGAGCTCTTTGAAGATGGATAGCACTTGATCCTTCGTCTTCAACAGTGTGGCCCACGGCTTCTGGTTGTGGTTATCTATGAACGTCACGAAATACTGCAATCTAGCATGTGACTTTGTGTCCACTTGACACACATTAGTATGCACCAACTCCAGTGGTGCGTTACGTCTCATCGGTGGCCTTGAACGGAAAGAGGTTCGGTTTTGCTTACCGGCCAGGTAGTCGGTGCACCTCTCAAGATGCACGTTCTTCACTGGAATGAGGTTGTCATCGGCAAGCCTCTTCATCCCCTTCTCGCTCATGTGACACAGCCTCTTGTGCCACAACTCACCGGTAGTGTCGAAAGCCACGTTCACTTCTTCCAGGCATAACCGGGCATTCATCAGGTACAACATGTTTACCTTCCGGGCCCGAGCCACTATAAGGCTCCCTTTGCTGAATTTCATGACTCCGTTCCGGATGCTACCCGTGTAGCCTTCATCATCTAGCCTACCGGCTGATATCAGGTTCAGTCGAACCTCCGGAACGTGTCGGACATCCTTCAGCAGTAGCTTGCATCCGGTTGGTGTTGTCAACCACACATCTCCTATGCTGACAATTCGGCATGTACCTTCATTCCCCATCCGGACACAACCATGATCAACGGCTTAGTAGGATGAGAAGCATTTCCGGTCCGGGGTAAGGTGGAACGACGCTCCGGAATCGACAACCCACGTTGTCTCGTCGCCGGCAAGGTTCAACTCACTCTCCTCGGTGATGAGCATCAATTCTTCTTAACTGTCCGCGATTGCCGTTGTTCCATTCCGGTACGGCCCCCTCTAGTCTTTACCGTTCCGGTCCGGTGTCCTCTTAGAATCGGTGCCATCGGTTTCCTTGTCTTTTCGGAAGTGTCGATAGTTCTTCTGGAAGTGTCTCGGCTTGCCACAATAGAAGCAAGTAGGCCTCTCCCTTGACTTTGACCGTGTCCTCGACTTCTCCCGGTTCTGGGGAGTACGGTTCCTTTGTCGTTCGCGTTCTGATTCGGTAAGGAGCGCTTTGGAGTCGGAGCACGTATCTTTATCTTTCCGACGCGCCTCCTCATCTAGCAAGCTCGACTTCACTCTTGCTAGGGATAATCGTTTTATTTCTGACCCGGCATTGCCCAAAGTGACAACCAACGTCTACCAGCTATCTGGGAGGGAACCGAGCAGGAGTAGTGCTAGTACCTCATCGGCGAGAGGTACTTCCAATGATGTTGCCTGGTGGATCAGCCCCTGGAAGACATTCATGTGCTCCGCTATGCTGGAGCCATCTTGGTACCGGAGTCTTACTAGCTGCCGAAATACCGAAACTTGATTAACAACATTTTTGTTCTGAAACATAATGCCGATCTTCTCCCAGAGCTCATGAGCCTTGCTCTCTTCATTGATGTTGTTGTATAGACTCATGTCGATGAAGCACCATATGTACGTCATTGTCTTCATGTGCATCACCTCCCATATTGTGGCATTGATTTTGTCCGGTCTCTTGTCCCCGAACTAAACCGACAACCAAAGATATTTAACCATGAGCATGTCCAGGTGAGCTTGAACATGCCTCCGAACGAATCATCCATTTTTCTGTGTCGTTTCGCTCTGATACCAGTTTGATAGGAATACGGTTTCCTAAGCTATGCTCGGCCACAACCGAGACGTCGGATCAATCACAGAAAACAGGGATGTGGTGAGATGTATCTACACACGAAACAGTAAAGAAGAGAGTGCACTGGATGTTAACGTGGAAAACCCAAATCTGGGAAAAACCACGGCATCCCTTAGCCTGCAAAATATCATTATATCAAGATTAGAACAATTGGGCACAAAGGCAACGACCTCTTGCTCCCTCGCTTCGCCACCATGTGGTTACAACCGAGGCAACGACCTCTTCCTCTCTCTCTCTCTCTCTGTACACAATTGCACTCTGAATTATCGCCATAACGATAATAATACAACCAACTCTACATCATACTATTAAGTTTGCCCTAGGTCATATTTATACTAATATGAGTTTCTGGTTATTTACAAATATGGCCCCGGTGAGCTCTCTGGAACATATTTATATATATGTCCCTTCCATCCGATGAGAGGTTCTCACTGGGTCTTCCGTTGCCGGGTACTCCACATCCGGTTCTCACCGGGTCTTTCGTTGCCGGGTACGCCACATCCGGTTTCGGCCGAGGCCGAGGTACTCATCAACGTTGTTCTTCTCACTTCCCATCTGGAGGGACCTGTTTCCTAACAATCCCTAGTTACCGCAAGAGTATAATCAAATGTGGGTAGACCATCATAATGAAAATCTCAAGGTCACGTGCTCATTCCAATTTCATTATAGAGAATATATCGCCAAACAGTCGAGATATAATTTTCAACTATATGCATTGCAACAGTACGATGAGATGTTGGGATAGTTGAATTGGGATATCATTGTCATGAAGAAAACCGGTCCAAACAGGAATCAAGGAATTAAAGGCGTGAACCCGCCCTTACACGAGTGTACGCGAATTGATACATTGTACATAACTAAGAATAGGACGACTGATGTATATATACTAGGTGTGACATATTTATTAATTAGGAAATCGATGTGTATCTCTGTCTGAATGGACAAAGAATAATGTTGATGTGTTTTGATGTAACGGCCTCCTCGGTGACCTATAAAAGGGAAGGGGAATAGGAGAAGGGTATTACGTTTTGGGGGGAAGGAAGGAGGAGGTGTTGTGGGACTAGGAACCGAGCTCTCTCTTCCTCTGTCATCATTCTCTACGGGGTTGCAACAGTTTTAATTGCCACTGTTATTGTAATAGAATCTCTTGTTTCCGCCAATCCGTGTTATCCGTGTTCACGGAGTCTCTTCTTTCATTTCTCTCGAGTGTGCTGTTTGATTGAGTCGGTATACGCGCTGGTGGTCCAATCAGCGGGTAAGTGTCGCCAGTTGCTGATAGGTCTAGCAGCCCTCGCACTGTCGCACTCCTCACTGCCTCTTGTCTCTCTTGCTCCTCGGTTCACGGCCCCCGCAGCCCCGCCTTATTTCACACACGCACGCGTAATAATGCGACATATTTGGTGAACCCGACGTGAAACTACGCGGCAAAGGAGTCGAAGATGAGGGAATTGGAGCTCGCCGAAGCCATGGCGGTAGCGGTCGATCGGATAGTAAGTGCTGGCGAGGGCACAAGTTCCCTCGACAAGGCCATTGAAGCAATTGTCAGCAGCGGTCGATCGGATAGTAAGTGTTGGCGAGGGCACAAGTTCCCTCGACAGGGTCATTGAAGCAATTGTCGGCAGGATAGACCTGAGCTATTTGGTGGCCTACCGGGCCGAGATGGTAATGAGAGACATTCCGGAGGATAGGCGTCTCGCCGGGTTCCTTCGAGTGGCGACACCGGGCATCCACGTAGAGGTACTCGAGGTACAGGCTAGATGTCGGACCTGTGGAGAATTCGAAGCACAGCTTCTCGAGAGGTACGGGCTTGATGACACGCTTCCATTATCGAAGCGATACTTCATGGAGTGGATGGAAACCCCTCGGAAGGGGAGGAATGCGTCGGCGCTCATCCAGGAGTTCGAAGAACGCTTCTCACAGCTCTCAACGTTGGATAGGACCGTGCTAGACACGAGCCTTGTCCTATTGTTTGTCAAATCGATGGACGTGCGGGATAGGGGCCAGGTGGATCTCCTGCTGGAGACAGATGATGGGCTGACGTCTGACTGGGCCGTGGTCAAAGGGGTCTCCAACCGCTTCGACAAACGAAGAGAGTGGGGCGATGAGATGTTGTCGACGATGGGACCCACCCCGGCAATGAAGTTCAACGAGCCTTTGTCGGCACGAAGGGAGGAAATCCGGGATTGGATTGAAACTGGCCCAGCGTCGACTGGAGCGGTCAAGGGCCCATCCGAGGGAGCGGTCCTTGAGGAGTTGACACAAATGGTGCACGACCTACAGATCGAGCAGGCCTGGAGAGACAATGGAGGGCACCCACATGACCGAAGGCCACCGGTTGGACAACATTGTATGTGGTGCGACGTGGTCGGGCACAGCCGGCGAGAATGTGTGGAGTTTGCCGAAGCCCTCAGGGGTAATGTGGTGTACCTATGGAACGGACAGGTGCACGCTGGTGATACTCAGAGAGCCGTGTAGACAGATTTTGGGCATGGCGGGATGAAGCGGCTAATAGAAGAAGCGGAGGCGCGTCATGCAAAGGCGGTCCATTATTGGGTATCGGCCGGAATCCGGGTGGGAGGTGACGAAGACCGGAAAACGAAGGACTCTGGGTTCTGGCCCTTGGTGCTAGAAGACGTCTCTGGCGCACGATTGAAGAGGGAAGAAGCGAGTCGCGCAGAGCAGCAGGTCCAAGAGGTCACTAGATGGGACAATCCGGTTGAGGAGAACACCGGTCTCGTGGAAGCCGCGTGCCAGAACTACGAGGTTCTGGTAGAAGAAAAGAGCACGGGAAAGGCCGGAGGTGTTGGGCCCTCACAACGGTATGAGACCTGGTTTAGGCATAAGAAAATAGATGCCAGTAACCTCGGCGCACTGGACAAAATGAAGGGGGCCGGTTACTGGCTCAACACGGAGATCGAGAGGTCACCGGACCTGCGGAAGCTCCTCGAAAAACGGATCCTCGACAACAAGGTGGAGCTGTTGCCGAGGGAGGTTCTCGGGATCGCCAAGAAGGAGTTCCACGATTCCATCATGGATTTGGTGAAACGGAAACGGCTCTCGACGGAGTCGGAACCAGAGAAGCCGGTGGAGGTGCGAACCACGCACCTGGAGGACATGGCCCTGGAAGACGAGTTGACGGAAAGCCAATATTCGAGGTCGCACTAGGCCAGGGCCACTACGGAGACCCTTGTTCGGATCGAGGATGTTCAGGAGCCAGTGGTGGCATTGATAGACCACAGCTCGGAGATCAACCTGATGTCCATGGACTTCTATAGAAAGGAGAAGTGGCCGATCAACACCAAGCACAACTGGAAAATGCGCGTGGTGACCTGAGCTAGGGAGGAGCTGCAGGGGGCGTGCGCGAAGATCGGCGACGTCTAGATCGATCAACAATTTTTCGTGCAGGAGATGTCCTTGAACCCGGTGTTACTCGGCGAGCCATACATTAAGGCGGCGCGTATGGAGACAAGGGCACTGGATAACGGTTCAGCATACACGCGCGTACGACCAAACCATGAGTGGAACCGCGAAACCCTCGGCAGCGTTGAACGAGGGGATTTTTAGAGAGGGCTATCAAGGCGTGGGGACGTGATAGTATGGACGCCCCAGAGGATCCCCACACTTGTACCATAGGTAGGAAATTTTGGTTCTCCGATAACAGAGGTTGTACTATAGCTGGCATCAGCGGTCGAGAGAAGAAGCGGGTAGAGGAACGACTCAGGACATGCGGAGTCCTCGACCCCAATGAGGAAATTAGTGGAGCTGTGGAGGTGGTCTCTTTCGATGACACCCTCGGGGAAATCGGGAGGGTGATCGAAGAAGGCCTCAGTGAAGAGTGGATGATTCCGGTTAACTCAGTGGGAATGTACGAAGTCATTGCCGACTTCGGGGAAAGGGTTAGGTCGGATCGAACGGCCTACATGGATACAAGGTACAAGACTGTGGACCGGAAGGTGAGGCCAATCGCGGCACACTTGCTGGAGGGCAGCGAGGAACGAATAAAGGGGGTCACGTGGGACCCAAGTTTGCGGAATCCAGCCGACATAGGACACCGGTTAACCGACATAACGCTACAAGAGCTCAAGGTCGGTGGGGGTGGCTTCCTACTGTTGGTGAAGGAGGAGAGGTTTTGGGGAATGCTCGGAAGGCACGGGAAGGCCTTCACGTTCATGACGGGGGAGATCGGGTGCGTGGACCTAAGAATTGTAGAACCAGTGGTGATCTTCACGGTACCGCATGTGCCGTGGAATCTCAAACCAATTCCGGTACCTAGAGCTCACATCCCGGAGTTGGTGAAGCTGCTGAAATAGAAGGTGGAAATGGGCATCCTCGAGCCGTCGAGTGCCCCATATTCGAACCGGTGGTTTATGGTGCCAAAGAAGAACAACATGTTGCACTTCATTCAGGACCTCCAACCAGTCAACAAAGTGACTGTTGAGAGACAAGCTCAACATGGGCTGTATCGACTGAAGAAGCCGAGGACCGGATCGGTTGGGACCGATCGGTTAGGCCGAGTGCATAAACCGGGAGGCCGTTAGGAAAGATATTCCGTGAGGAATATATTTGGGAGTTAGTGTAGGAGCTCTTGATGAGCATTGAAGTACTATCAGTACTTCGGTCAGTCCTTCTAGGACTTGTATAAAAGTTCTAACTGAGCACGTCTTATGTACAGATTGAGTATTATTGTTGAATATAGTTTTTTGTGTTTCTCTCTCTGTCTCTCCCGAGTATACTGCGTAAGCTCAAGCTCTCCATTGAACCTGAGTTTCCTTCCTTCTGTTCGGTCTTCATACTTGCTTCCGCACGTTACTTTCTACATGGTATCACAGCACGAGGGTTGAGAACCTCTCTGCAGCCGACACAGCTTGACGAAGAAGAACAGGAAGAACGATGGATAGAGGCGTGGCGAGCTCGCTTCCAACAGAGAAGCTCGACAGAACCAACTACGCGTCTTGGTCCTACAAGATTAACCAGTACTTGCTCGGGCACGGCTACTGGAGTTATGTCGAAGGAGCTAATGACGCGGCACCCGAATCGAAACACAACTATTGAGCTATGTTCGGGATGCAAAGACGCCGAAGGGTGCGTGGGAAAATCTAAAGAAGATCTTCGCCGCGAGCACCACAGCCAGGAAGCTTCAGCTCTGACAGGAGTTGAGCAACCTACGACAACGCGACTTGTCGATGGCAGACTATACCTCGAAGATCAAGGATGTCTGCGACTCCCTCGCCTCCATAGAGGTGAACATCGAGGAGAGTGAGATGGTCCAAATCTGTCTCGGAGGTTTGGTGTCGAAGTTCGGAGCGTTCCGAACGGCTGTGTGTACCCGGGAGAATACGCCGTCCTTATTCGACTTACAGTCGATGCTCCTGGTAGAGGAGAACCACACGGGTGCATCTACAAGCACGCACACCGACAGCAGAATGTTGTACACGGAGGGAGATAGGCCCCGTGGATGTGGAGGACGAGGCGAGTCAGCACGCAATGGAGGCGGCCGACGAGATCAAGAAAGAAGGCACCGAAGTAATGCCGACAGCAACTCCGGACCCTCCGGAAACAGGGGGAGTCGAAGCGATGAGAACCGGCAAGGGAAGTCCATCGCGGAGTGCTGGTACTGTGGCAAGAAAGGCCACAAGGAAAGTGAGTGTTGGAAGAAGCGCGCCGATTCAGAGAGAATTGGTTCCGGGAACGGCTCCAGACATACCGACAAGGGAAATCGGCAGCGATCGCACTACGCCGAAGACTCCGGGAGAGCCAGAGAAGGGACTGCCTTCGTGACGAGACACGAAGCAAACTCAATGAAGTAGACCTCCCCGAGATCGGACGAGGTGTGGTACGTAGACTCCGGCGCATCAAACCACATGACGAGCCATAAGGAGTGGTTCTCGTACCTTGAAAAACCGATACAACTTGGAGTAGTCGCAACAGGAGACGACACTCCGCATCCGATCGCGAATGTCGGAGAAGTTCCCCTTAGCCATGTTGGGCAGAAAGGGAAACTCATGAACGTGCTGCACGTTCCGACAATCACGAAAAACTTGGTCTCGGTCGGACAGATCGTCGACCAAGGGATGGAGGTTCGGTTTACACACCTCGGGTGCTTTATTGAGGAAGAAGGCCGTGTGATTGTGCAAGGGCGCAAAGACGGGAGGATGTTCATCCTCGACTCCACTGACGGCGGCACCGCAATGTTCGCGAAGGGACAAAAGACTGAGTTGGACATCGACTTGTGGCACAAGCGGATAGGCCACGTCAACCACCAACGGCTTCAAGATCTGCAATCAAAACAGGTAGTGTTCGGATTGCCCAAATTTAGTGGCCGAAAGGCACAAATTTGTGAAGCCTGCCAGCTCGGGAAGCAACACTGACTTCCCTTCCCCAACGAGCGAAACCGGAGCTGGAACAAACTCGACCTTATATACTCCGATGTGTGGGGGCCGGCACAAAACGTTAGTCTTGGCGGGAGCCGATATTTCGTCTCCTTCATCGATGACCACACGCGGCACACGTGGATCTACCTCATTGAGAGGAAGAGCGAAGTCTTCGACTGTTTCCGGGACCTCAAAGGGTTCGTGGAAACCGAAACGGGACGAAAGATCAAGTGCCTACGGTCGGATGGCGGGAAAGAGTACTTTTCCGGTCAATTCAACGGTTACCTACAACAAATGGGAATTCGCCGCGAATTCAGTTATAGATACACACCGGAGCAGAACGGCGTGGCCGAGAGAAAGAATCGATCGATTGTGGAAGCGGCACGGGCAATGCTGGAGGAGAAGAGCTTGCCCAAGTTCTACTAGGCTGAGGCGGTAAGGACCGCGGTATACATCCAAAACCAGATCGGAGACAGTGTCGGCGCACGAGCTATATTTCGGAACGAAGCTGAACTTGCGATACTTGAGGGTGTTCGGTAGCATTGCGTATGTGCATGTACCGAAGGAGAAAAGGAGGAAGCTGGACGCAAAGGCCGAGAAGTGCATCTTGGTTGGTTACTCGGACGAGCAGAAGGGTTATAAGTGCTATAACCCTTGCAACAAACAAGTGCGTGTTAGCCACGACGTTGTGTTTGACGAGTCTGTGTCCTGGTACCTGCCCCCGACTCCAAACCCTGCCCCCAATCCGAGCTCTAACGATGAAGTCAGCGAGGCCGAGATGCCTCCGAATGAGCCCGAAATCGAGACCTACGAAGAGAGTCCGATTTCACTCCGGTTAAGTGGACCGATTGGACGACTGGGTCGGTACGACCAGTCCGATGAAGAGCCGGTGAGTAGTGGAGACTCAACTGTGCATTCCCCGTGCAGGAAGCCGAGGAGACGGCTTACGCGCAAAGAAAAAGGGAAGAAGAAGGTGTCGGATTTCGGCACAGATAGGAACGAGTCAGACCGACGCAAGTCCAACTCCGAGGGAACCGGTGACGGGTCTTTAAAGGTGAACACCGCATCGAATGAGAAGGCCTCGAGATCAGCTAATGTGAGATTACGCCGATCTACCCGCCAGAAGAACCCAGTTGTGCGGTTCGGATACAACGAGTACACGGCGCATCATTATGCGTACATGACCCGTGTAGCGGAAGTGCGTGAGCTGGAGAGCTACGCAGAAGCGGCTAAAGACGCGAATTGGCGTGCCGCGATGGAGGAAGAGATGCACGCATTGGCGGAGAACGAGACCTAGGACCTGGTTGACGCACCGAAGGGGGTAAAACCGATCGGGTGTAGGTGGGTGTACAAGGTCAAGTACAACACCGATGGCTCGGTCAACCGGTACAAGGATCGGCTAGTGGCAAAGGGCTACGCGCAGAAACACGGCATCGACTACGATGAGACGTTTGCGTCGGTCGTGAAAATGACGACCGTTCGTGTTTTGCTCGCAGTAGTCACGGCCAAGGGGTGGCACCTACATCAAATGGATGTAAAGAATGCATTCCTGCAAGGTGACCTTGAGGAACAAGTGTACATGGTACAACCCCCCGGATTTCACTCCGGAACGAACTCCTCGACAGTATGCCGACTGAAGAAGTCCCTTTACGGACTGAAGCAAGCCCCCCGTGCCTGGAACGCGAAGATCACGCAACAACTGCGTCGGATGGGTTTCGTCACGTCAAAATCAGACTCTTCCCTGTTCATCCGGAAAGGTCGACTTGGCCCGGTTAGTATTCTACTATATGTCGATGACTTGGTCATCACCGGCGCCGACCTAGGTGAAATCGACCGCGTGAAGCTCCAGCTTGCGGCATCGTTCGACATGAAGGATCTGGGAGACCTTCATTACTTCCTCGGGATCGAAGTGATCCGTACCCCCGAAGGCATATTGATCAGCCAACGTCATTACGTGCTGAGTATGCTCTTCAAATTCGGGATGGCCGACTATAAGTCCATCTCGACTCCTCTGGGCAGAACCGTCAAGCTTCGTCCCGATACGGGAAAGGTATGCGACCCGACGAGGTTCCGACAAATTGTCAGAAGCCTTATATACTTGACCATCACCCGACCCGACCTCAGTTATCCGGTCGGGGTGATCAGTCAGTTCATGGCGCGACCTACCAAGGAGCACCTTCAGTGTGCGCAACGCGTACTTCGGTATGTCAACGGCACTAAGGACCGGGGATTGCTATATCGGACCGGTGCAGCCACGCGGTTAGTCGGCTACACCGATGCTGATTGGACTAGCAACACCGCCGATCGCCGATCCACGTCTGGATACGCGTTCTCCCTCGGGAGTGCCGCGATCATGTGGAGCAGTAAGAAGCAGTCGACAGTTGCACTATCGAGCACCGAAGCCGAGTACCGAGGAGCGGCTGTCGCGACATGCGAAGCCATATGGTTGAAGCGGCTACTTAAGGACCTCCGATCCAACGACGATCCAAGTTCGGAAGCGAACAAAAGGGGAGCAACCGAAGGAGAGAGCCGAAGCCAACCACGCATGAGGAGGATGACGCCATCGAGGGCGAGAAGACCGAAGACGAGTTGGAGACAACCAACTCGGACGAGAGCGAAGACCGATCGGAGGTAGCCGAGTCGGTTCGGATGTTTGATTTAGACACGCCGAATCAATCGAGGCCCAAGCGGAAGAAAAGGCAGCAGAAGAAGCGTCAACACCGCAACAACAGAAGAGCTGATGAGGGCCACATGAGCAGACAAGCCGACCAGAAGGGTCAAAGCGCGCGGAGTCGAACAGGTCGAGGATCGCGAGCGAGGCGAGAAGCCAAGAGGAACCGGTGCTGTGAAGATCCCGAAGAGCCTCAAGTTGAGCTTGAGGGGGAGTGTTGAGAGACAAGCTCAACATCGGCCGGATCAGCTGAAGAAGCCGAGGACCGGATCGGTTGGGACCGATCGGTTTAATAGGCCAAGTGCATAAACTGGGAGGCCGTTAGGAAAGATATTCCATGAGGAATATATTTGGGAGTTAGTGTAGGAGCTCTTGATGAGCATTGCAGTACTGTCAGTACTTCGGTCAGTCCTTCTAGGACTTGTATAAAAGTGCTCACTGAGCACGTCTTATGTACAGATTGAGTATTATTGTTGAATATAGTTTTTTGTGTTTCTCTCTCTGTCTCTCCCGATTATACTGCGTAAGCTCAAGCTCTCCATTGAACCTGAGTTTCCTTCCTTCTGTTCGGTCTTCATACTTGCTTTCGCACGTTACTTTCTATAGTGACCATTCGAAATGAAGGTATCAAGCCGACCATTGACGAGTTTGCAGAGACCTTTGCCGGAAGGTCGATCTATTCGGTCGGGGATCTATACTTGGGTCGGGGTATGACAAGTTTCAACTAGCCGTGGAGAGCAGGGATATTACGACGATGTGGACTCCTCTCGGCCTAGTGCGGATGTGTACCTTGCCACAAGGAGGGACCAACTCGGTGGACCACATGGTGAACTCTATGAAAAAAGTGCTAAGGGACTGCATCCCTGACATCACCATGCCATTTTTGGACGACATACCAATAAAGGGATGTCTGATGGAAGAGAAGGATGAGTCTGTTGCACCGGACAATTGCTGAAGGTTTGTTGCGGACCACATCACAGACTGCGAGAAGGTGCTACAAAGGCTTGAGAACGTGCAACTCAGCTTCTTCCGAGAGAGGTCAGCTTTCGGGAAATCGGAGATCCTAGTAGTCGGGCACTTGTGTAGGCCTTATGGCTGGAAACCATCTCTGACGAAAGTGGAGGCCATCTCCGCGATGAAGGACGAATGCAGGTCGGTTACAAAGGTCCGAAGGTACTTGGGGGCGAGTGCGTTCTATCACATCTGGGTTCCGCACTACGCACATGTCGTGGAACCACTCTATGGGCTGCTGAAAAAGGGGTGTAAGTTCGAATGGGGCGAGGAGCATACTGAGTTGATCCGGAGACTGAAGAAGGCGCTTACTGCGGCACCGGCTCTCCGGAAAGCGGTTTACGGCAAGGAGGTCCCAATCTACGTAACCGTAGATACGAGCTCGACCAGGTTAGGATGGTTGGTCAATCAGGAGGATGCAAGTGGCACGCGGTTCCCGATCCGGTTCGGGGCGAAGGTTCTTAGTGAACGACAGGGAGGATACACCCAAGTTAAGCGCGAACTGTGGGGTATTGTTTCGGCAATCAAGGCCGATAAGGACTATCTAATCAGGACGGAAGTAATAATCGAGACGGACTGCCTATCGATTCTCGGTATGGTTTCCGGATGCATGAATCCGGACCTGGCAATGCTCAGGTGGATTGCGTACATCAAGTCTCTAAATCTGGAGATACGACACATCTCCGGTAAAGACAATACCATGGCCGATATGCTTTCAAGAGCACAATTTGATGATGAAGACGTCATGGTTTCGGAGAATGAAGAGATTGACGAGGACTTCTTCGAGTCGGCTCGCATAACGGTGAGGGCTGGGAGCACTCCGGTGCTTAACGAGTTCAACGAGAACAAGTACGAAGGGGAGTGGATCCAGATCGGTGGATTCCTGAAGACGATGACGCCGGGAGCGACGTGGACAAGGGAAGAGGCTAACCGGATCAGGAGGAAACCGTACCGATTCTTCTTGCGAGACGGAAGCATATGGAAGCACCTAAAGAAGCGAAACGGAGTCCCATTGAGGGTGGTGGCAAGGAAGGAGGAGCAAGAAGCATTGCTAATGGTGTACCACGAGAGTGCTTGGGCCGGGCATTGGGGGACATGGGCCACGTTCGAGGAGCTGAAGGAGAATTACTGGTGGCCGAGACTATCCCGGGACGTGCATCGGTTCGTAACAACTTGCGAAAGCTGTCAAATGCATTCCATAGTCTGACATCGGGACGATCTGCACCCGACTTACCCGCCGACCATCCACTTCAAGTGGATGATGGATCTGATGACGATGCCGATGGGGGTAGGGCAGATGTGGTACTTGGTGCTGGCACAAGAAGATCTGATGAACTAGGAGGAGGGCCGAGCATTACCGAACAAAACGATCGCGGTCGTATGCCGGTTCCTAATCGAGGAGGTGGTTTGTCTGTATGGGTGCATAGGAAAGATTGTAGCGGACCACGGGGAATTGGATGCAGAGGAGACCAAAGGGCTATTTGGACGGTTAGGGGTTAAACTCTGGCTCACTATGGCATACAATCCGGAGGCAAATGGGAAGGTGGAAAATGGGCACGGTTCGATCATAAAAGTGTTCGTACGGGCCTGTGGAGGCCAGGTTGGGAATTGGTCGCGGCTCCTACCGTACGCACTATGGGCAAACCGGATGACGCATAGTTCAATGACCGGGTACATGTTGGCGGAGCTGATGTACAGGCAGAAACCGGTCATGCCGGTGGAATGAACGATTTCCTTGTGGGCGGTGATAGATTGGAGGAACGAGATGAGCCGGGAAGAGTTGTTGGTGGTGCGGATTCAACAGCTCGAGCGAAGACCGGAGGACGTAGAGAAGGCAAAGACAAAGCTACAAATGGCGAGGGAGAGGAACAAAGGCCGGTTAGACCGATTTCGTGCCTTTCGGCTCTTCACCGCTATTTCCTCCTCTAGGACCTTCTTCATGCCGCCTCCATATGTGGAAGAAACCTTCGGACTTCGGATTGTGACTCGCATGCTTCTTTCATAGCTTGAACCGCATCGATCTTGGTCGGTGATGGTCTTCGGCCGTAGGGTCCACATAGATGTCCGACTACCAATATTTCTTCTTGCCCGAAGGCCGATTTCTCCCCGGAAAGTGTTAGGTGTACATCTTCTAACTTTCGAACCACTTTCTCGCAATTGCGAATATGGTCGACTACGAACTTTCGGCATCCTCGATCATCCATAGTTTCATCTTTTTCTTCTATCGCGCATTCTTTCATCGTAATGTCATCTAGGAATGGCATCGTTATCTCCGGAATGCAATCTTGAAGCACCTTGTTCATCGTGTTCATCATATGTGAAACTGAGTTTGTCGCTCCTTGTGGTAGTGTGCACATTCCGACTAACCCTATCGGTGTCCGCATGGTGGTGATGTCTAAGCTCTCCACAGCTAGTTGGAATTGGTCATACCTGGACTATAGGTCTTCGATGGAGTATATCGCGCGTCTGGCAAAAGCTTCCACAAATTCGTCCACTATCGGACCGGTTGCAAGTCTTGGGTAAATCGGAGTGACCCATTCTTCTTCGGAACCGTAAACCAATGATTTGAGTACAGAGCGTTTGATGGCTCTAGAGTCCCCATCGCCACCTTCTCCTTGAGCAAGTCAATGATTTTGGGAATATGCGCCCGCGGCACCAGAATCGGCTTCAGGTTCCACGACACATGGTCAATCGTGAAGATCACCATTGGCCAACTGCAACTTATCCTCTACTTTTCGGTATTCTTTCTTCTTTCATCCGGTTACAGCCGTGTACGTAGATGCCCCATCCGGACCGATTCGTACTTGTTTTGCTCCGAGAGTTTTCTTCCTGTATGGGGTCTCAAGGCTTGTTGGACTATCACTTCCCCACTCCGCAACAGTCCGCTCTAAAACTTCATTCTTGTTTGGGACAAGAGATTTGCCGGCACCGTTAGGAATTGGACGGATTTCCCTCCATTTTGGATCCGAATTCGTGCAAAAGCCGCATCGCTATCGAGCACCTTTGTCTCCATCTGTGAAGCCGGGATAAAGGGTTGCCCGAGGATCACGGAGTGTGAGACCTCGTCTTATACGAAGAAATTTTGGTCGATCTCGAGATCTCTGATCTTCACCGTCACATCCGGACAAGCTGCAAATAGATCTTTCGTTGCTTTAGTGGCCGCCCGAATCTTCCATCCATGATTGGTGTTAATAGGTCACTTCCCCTTCCGGTAGAACTCCGTAGACATCAAATTGATCTCTGATCCGTGCCCAATCAATGCTAGCATGGGCTCTTTGATGTTGCCGATTCGGACTGGAGTCTTGGTAGTTGCACACGCCCAGTGTGGCTTTGTATAGTGGGAATTCGGAATCTCGTCCTCCACTTCGGTGTCGTTCATCAGAACGGTATTTGCATTCACCATCAACACATTTTCTTCCATAGTTTGTCTTTTTCTTTTCATGAGATCCACAAGAAGATCATGGAACTCCTTTTTTGCTATTCCGAGTAGTTCCCAAAGCGAAAAATCTACTCGGCTGTCGAGGATTTTCTCCTCAAACACTTTCTTTATGTCCGTCCGTTGCTCGATGTCCGAAGCGAGTTTCAATGTCAGAATCATTTTTCCTTTCCCTCTTCTGTCGGACTTCCAACTCTCCGATGTCTTCGATGGTCCGGTCACATCCTCCGTGCGTCACTGCTTCTCATCCACATACACCTAATGTAACTGACATAGGGCGTATACGCTATTCTTATTGACAGGGCACTCCCATCCCGTAGCTTCCCCAAATGCCTTCCGCGGTGCTTCGGATCTCGTTGGAGTCGGGTTTCTCGGTGTTTTCTAGCACTTCCGGCCAAAAAGACACATTTACTCCCAATGACTCCCCAACACGTATTCCCGCGGTTGTCGCGTAATTGCTCTTCACCGCTATTTCCACCTCTAGGACCTTCTTCATGCCGCCTTTTCAAAAGTTCGGTCAGAGCGGTTTCCGAGAGTCCATCGAATGAATCTGATTTCCCTCGTAGTAGATAAGATCCTGTCGTAGCGCTTCCTTGTGCTCGTTGCAATCCCTCCAATCATGTTCGGTGCTATCGCACCATATGCACCGACGGTCCATATACTTGGAACTTGTGGGACGGTCATCCGACTTCTTCACCATCGCAATTTTCAGATTCTCCATCTCCTTCAGCAATTGCTCCACCGTGGTTGCATCGATTCCCTTCTCGTTCGTAGTCTCCCGAGCCCACGGTTGATGGTTTTCCGATCCAGATCTCGGTTTCAGAATCGGTTCTGAAACCCTCTTTTCTTCGTTGGCAAGCCATTGGCCCCTCTTTGTGTATCGCGCGACGATATCCCGCACGCTTTCCCATGTTTCGGTGAGGCCACTCTTGGTAGTCATGTCCTCTAGAAGCACTCCAAGATCCTTCCGGTCCCGGACGTCTACGGCTCGTAAGAACATGATAACTTTGTCCGGTGCGAGGATAGCTTGATCTCTCCCAGACAACCTTCCGAACTGACTTTCGAATGCCGAAAACACATCGAGGACCTTCATCCCCTTGTCCGGCGTTTCCACCCAATCCTCGAATCCTGTCCACGTTGCCTTGGAGGAGTCCTCGATAGGGAACGTGGTCTTTAGCGCCTCTTTAAACGCTTCCCACATCGGATTTTGTTGTCGTAGCCCGTGGATACTTGCTTGAAGCCCGTCGGTAGCCACCCGGTTGAAGGATGTCACTTGCAGTCCTTCCGAAATCCCGCACCGTAGCATTTTCGCCTTGTAGTTCCGAAGATAGCATGATACGTCCTTTCCATTGAATTGCCCGATCCGTTGCACGAGCCGCTCTACTGCCACCGCTATCTCCGACATCGCACGTTGTACTTGAAGCATCCGTTCGAACATCATCATCATGTTGTTAACCTCCGGTTGATCTTCCATCTCCTTGCCACCCATGTTCAGGTCGGGTTCACCAAATGTGTCGTGCCATTCGGCTCCGGATCGTTGCGTGAGTCGGGCGGGAACCACTAAGGTTTTGGACTAGGGAAAAAGAAAATTCTAAAGCAATTAAGATATGAAATATATTGTAGGAAAGAAAGATATGAAAAACTCGTGAATCCAACCAGTATAGTGTATTAGTGAGTACTCAGATTAAGAGAGAAAAAATAATTAGCAAATTTGTGAATCCCATGAATATATTATATTAATCAACCTTTGTAAAATAATCAACAACCCTAGACATCTTTCTCTCTTCCTTATAAGTTTATCATATGCAAGCATCATGTTTTTTCTTACTTTAGTTTTCATGCACTCTGCATGTGCATGATTAGCTTTCTGTATGCATGAATAACTTTTTGTACCATGCATATCTAGAATGTTTACATGGAATAAAGTTTAGTATAACTTTAAAATTCATAATATGCTAGCATAGTGGTAAGGCTAGGGTTTGTTTACGTGGAGGTACAGGGTTCGAATCTTGCCCTATGCACGTGATAAATATTTTTAATATTTTATTTTACTTATTATACATACTTTAAATCGGATATAGTATTTTACATATTTCACGTAGTGTGTGATTCACACTACAACACTAGACACACCGACAGCGGCCAAAGAAGATTGAGGAAGGCGACTGGGTGTTGGTGTATGACAGCATTCTCGACAACCAAGACAAGGCAACGCGCAAATTCATGAGGAGGTGGTTCGGGCCCTACGTCGTAACGAGTGTGAATGACAATGGGACATATCATCTTGCGGAGCACGACGACACGCGATTAACAGTGCCGGTAGCCCGAAAACGGGTCAAGCTGTTCAAGAAGTAGCATGAGGACGAGCCGGATCCGGGAAGCATGATTGACAACGACCGGTTCCGAGCAGACGAGGATTCGGGAAATGACGGATGATTATGGGCCGATCTTCTCCGGCGATTGTTAGTGTCTGGCGCATACCAGTGGATGCACGTTTTGGTGGGGGTGGATGTCATGAAGAAAACCGGCCCGAAGAGGAATCAAGGAATTACAGGCCTAAACCACCTGCCCTTGCACGAGTGTGCGTGAATAGGACGGCTCATGTAGATATACTAGGCGTGACATAATTATTAATCAGGAAATCGATGTGTATGTCTGTTCGAAAGGACAGAGAATAATGTTGATGTGTTTTGATGTAACAGCCTCCTCGACGAACTATAAAAGGGAAGGGGAATAGGAGAAGGGTATTACATTTTGGGGGGAAGGAGGAGGTGCTATCGAATTGGGAACCGAGCTCTCTCTTCCTTTGTCATCATTGTCTGCGAGGTTGCAACAGTTGTAATCGCCACTGTTATTGTAATAGAGTCTCTTGTTTCCGCCGATCTGTGTTATCTATGTTTAGGGATCTCTTCTTTCATCTCTCTTGAGTGTGCTCTTTGATTGAGTCGGTATACGCAATGGTGGTCCAATCAACCGGTAATTGTCGCCGGATGCTGATAGGTCTAGCAGCCCTCGCACTATTGCGCTCCTCACTTCCTCTTGTCTCTCTTGCTCTTCGGTTCAGGGCCCCCGCCGCACTGCCATATTTCACACATGCATAATAACGCAATGTCATTCCATTGAAGATGTGAAGGTCACATGCTCAATCCACGTTCATCACACAGAATATATTGCGAACCACTCGAGGTATCGTGTGGAACTATAGCCACCAAAAAAGAATGATGAAATGTCGGAAGATAGTCAAGTTCATGAAATAAAGGTCGCATGTTGAATTCACGTTCACCTTATATCAGGTTCATCTATATTCCCCACAGAAGCGCCATCAAACGCGGGGACAACTCATTTAGAAGCGCATCAGACTTATCAAATACTCAGATAGCTATTCTATGAGACTGGCACAATAGATATTTGAACAACACATGTTCAATCCACGTTTTTCGTAGGTATGTCACGAACATCTAAAGATAACATTTAGGTCTACGTGAACCCAAAGAGAAAATTCAAATGCAGGGATAGTTGAGTTTACAGTATGTCAAATTGAGCGCTTGATGCTCGGGATACAACATATGTCCTGAACCACTTCAGATATCGTTTCATGCTCGACCGAAAAAAAATTCATAAACTATTAAATTCACCGCAACAC
Organism: Azolla caroliniana; assembly: GCF_043228905.1. Classification (NCBI taxonomy): domain Eukaryota; kingdom Viridiplantae; phylum Streptophyta; class Polypodiopsida; order Salviniales; family Salviniaceae; genus Azolla; species Azolla caroliniana. The sequence continues at coordinate 17,054,222 of NW_028230444.1, forward strand.
TGCGATCAAGTGCGGAAATAGTTCACAAAACAAAACATGTACCGAACCACTAGAGATATGACATTCATCCCTAGTTACCGCAAAAGTATAATCAAATGCGGGTAGACCGTCATAACCAAAATCTCAAGGTCACTCACGTGCTCGATGCAATTTCATTATAGAAAATATTTCGATAAACACTTTGATATATAATTTTCAACTGTATGCATTGCAACAGTACGATGAGATGTTGGGATAGTTGAATTTGGACATCATTCCATTGAAGATGTCAAGGTCACCTAATCGATCCACGTCAATCGTACAGAATATTTCGCGAACCACATGAGGTATCGTTTGGAACTATAGTTACCACAAACGAAAGATGAAATGTGGGAAGATAGTCATGTTCAAGAAATAAAGGTTGCATGTTGAATTCAAGTTCACCTTATATCAAGTTTATCTATATACCCCATCGAAGTGGCATCAAACGCGGGGATAGCTCAGTTGGGAGAGCGTCAGATTGAAGATCTGAAGGTCACGTGTTCGATCCACGTTCACCGCAAAAAAGATGTCACGAAAAGCTTGAGATATGATTTTGATTCATATCCAACACAAAGAAATGATCAAATAACCGGATAGGTATTATTTGAGACTAGGATGGTAGATATTTGAGTGTCACATGTTCAATCCACGTTCCTCGTAGGTATGTCGCAAACAGCTAGAGATACGATTTAGGTCTACATGAACCAAAAGACAAAATTCATATGTAGGGATAGTTGAGTTCACAGAGTGTCAGATTAAGGTTTGGATACTCAGATGTTGGATCTATGTTCAGGATACAATATATGTCGTAAACCACTTGACATGTCGTTCCATGCTCGACCGAAAAAAAATGTCATAAACTATTAATTAAATTCACCATAACAATATGATCAAGTGCGGAAATAGTTCACAAAACAAAATATGTACCGAACCACATGAGATATGACGTTAATCCCTAGTTGCCGCAAGACTATAGTCAAGTGTGGATAGACCGTCAAAATCAAAATCTCAAGGTCACATGCTCGATCCAATTTCATTATAGAAAATATATCGCCCAACACTTGAGACATAATTTTCAACTATATCCACAACAAGAGTACGATGAGATGATGGGATAGTTGAATTGGGAGATCGTTCCATTCAAGATGTCAAGGTCACATTATCGATCCACGTTCATTTCACAGAATATGTCACGAACCATTTGAGGTATCATGTGGAACTATAGTTACCACAAAAGACTTATGAAATGTGACTACATAGTCAAGTTCATGAAATAAAGGTTGCATGTCGAATTCACGTTCACCTTATATCAGGTTGGAATAAACGCGGGGATAGCTCAGTTGGGAGAGCGTCAAACTGAAGATCTGAAGGTCACGTGTTCGATCCACGTTCACTGCAAAAAAGATATCACGAAAAACTTGAGATGTGATTTTAATTCATATGCAGCACAAAGAAACGATAAAAAACTGGATAGCTATTCTTTGAAATTGGCACAGTAGATATTTGAACGATACACGTTCAATCCACGTTCCTCGTAGTTATGTCGCGAACAACTAGAGATAAGGTTTAGGTCTACATGAACCAAAAGAGAAAATTCAAATGTGAGGATAGTTGAGTTCACAATGTGTCAGATTGAGGACATGATGCTTAGATGTTGGATCTATGTTCAGGATACAATATATGTCCTTAGACACTTTAGTTATCGTTTCATGCTCGATTAAAAAAAAAAGTAGTAAACTATTAAATTGACTAGAACAAGGCGATCAAGTGCTAAAATGGTTCACAAAACAAAATATGTACCGAACCACTTGAAATATGACATTAATCCTGAGTTGTACTGCAAGAATATAATCAAATGTGGGTCGACAGTCATAATGAAAATCTCAGGGTCACCTGCTCGATTCAGGTTCATTATAGGAAATAAATCACTTAAGACTTGAGATATAATTTTCAACTATATCCATTGCAAGCGTGTGATGAGATGTTAGGATAGTTGAATTGGCACATCGTTCCATTGAAGATGTCAAGGTCACATTATCGATCCATGTTCATCGCACGGAATATTTCGTGAACCACATGAGGTATCGTATAGAACTATAGTTACCACAAAAGAATGATGACATGTGGAAAGATAGTCATGTTCATGAAACAAAGGTTGCATGTTGAATTCACGTTCACCTTATATCAGGTTCATCTATATACGCTATAGCGGCAGCATCAAACGCGGGGATAGCTCAGTTGGGAGAGCGTCAGATTGAAGATTTGAAGGTCACGTGTTTGATCCACGTTCACCGCAAAAAAGATGTTACGAAAAACTTGAGATGTGATTTTGATTCATATGCAGCACAAAGAAACGATCAAATAACCGCATAGCTATTATTTGAGGATAGCATTGTAGATATTTGAGTGTCACATGTTCAATCCACATTCCTCGTAGGTATGTCGCGAACAACTAGAGATACGATTTAGGTCTACATGAACCAAAAGACAAAATTCATATGCGGGGATAGTTGAGTTCACAGAGTGTCAGATTAAGGACTTCATACTCAGATGTTGGATCTATGTTCAGGAAACAATGTATGTCGTGAACTCCTTGACATTATGTTTCCTGCTCGACCAAAAAAAATATCGTAAACTATTAATTAAATTCACCGTAACAATGCGATCAAGTGTGGAAATAGTTCACAAAACAAAATATGTACCGAACCACTTGAGATATGACGTTAATCCCTAGTTACCGTAAGAATATAATCAAATGTGGATCCACTGTCATAATATAAATCTCAAGGTCACATGCTCGATCCAATTTCATTATAGAAAATATATTGCCCAACACTTGCGACACTTGAGACATAATTTTCAACTATATACACCACAAGAGTACTATGAGATTTTGGGATAGTTGAATTGGGACATTGGTCCATTGAAGATCTCAAGGTCACATTATCGATCCACGTTCATGTCACAAAATATGTCGCGAACCATTTGAGGTATCGTGTGGAACTATAGTTACCACGGAAGACTTATGAAATGTGAGAAAATAGTCAAGTTCATGAAATAAAGGTTGCATGTTGAATTCACGTTCACCTTATATCATGTTGATCTATATTCCGCACACAAGTAGCATCAAACGCGGGGATAGCCTAGTTAGGAGAGCGTCAGACTGAAGATTTGAAGGTCAATTGTTCGATCCACGTTCACCGCAAAAACGATGTCACGAAAAACTTGAGATATGATTTTGATGGACATTCAGCACAAAGAAACGATCAAATACCCGCATATCTATTCTTTGAGACTGGCACAGTAGATATTTGAACGATAGTTGTTTAATACACGTTCCTCGTAGTTATGTTGCGAACAACTAGAGATAAGATTTAAGTCTCGATGAACCAAAAGAGAAAATTCAAATGCGGGGATAGTTGAGTTCACAATGTGTCAAAGTGAGGACTTGATGCTCAGATGTTGGATCTATGTTCCGGATACAATATATGTCGTGAACCACTTGAGTTGTTGTTTCATGCCCGACTAAAAAGAAAGTGGTAAATTATTAAATTGACTGCAACATTGCGATCAAGTGCTAAAATGCTACACAAAACAACATATGTATCGAACCACTTCAGATATGACATTCATCCCTTGTTACAACAAGAGTATAATCAAATGTGGGTAAACAGTCTTAATGAAAATCTCAGGGTCACGTTCTCAATTCAAATTTATTATAGAAAATATTTCGCTAAACACTTTGATATATAATTTTCAATTGTATGCATTGCAACAGTACGATGAGATGTTGGGATAGTTGAATTTGGACATCATTCCATTGAAGATGTCAAGGTCACCTAATCGATCCACGTCAATCGTACAGAATATTTCGCGAACCACATGAGGTATCGTTTGGAACTATAGTTGCCACAAAAGAATGGTGAAATGTGGGAAGATAGTCATGTTCATGAAACAAAGGTTGCATGTTGCATTCACGTTTACTATCTATCAGGTTTATCTATATACCCTATAGAAGAGGAATCAAACGCGGGGATAGCTCAGTTGGGACAACATCAGATTGAAGATCTGAAGGTTACGTGTTCGATCCACGTTCACCGCAAAAAAGATGTCACAAAAAACTTAAGATGTGATTTTGATTCATAACCATTTGACATGTCGTTTCATGCTCGACCGAAAAAAAATGTCGTAAACTATTAATTAAATTCACCGTAACAATGTGATCAAGTGCAGAAATAGTTCACAAAACAAAATATGTATCGAACCACTTGAGATATGATGTTAATCCCTAGTTACCGCAAGAGTATAATCAAATGTGGATACACCGTCATAATACAAATCTAAAGGTCACGTGGTCGATCCAATTTCATTAGAGAAAATATGTCGCCCAACACTTGAGACATAATTTTCAACTATATCCACAACAAGAGTACGATGAGATGATGGGATAGTTGAATTGGGAGATCGTTCCATTCAAGATGTCAAGGTCACATTATCGATCCACGTTCATTTCACAGAATATGTCACGAACCATTTGAGGTATCATGTGGAACTATAGTTACCACAAAAGACTTATGAAATGTGACTACATAGTCAAGTTCATGAAATAAAGGTTGCATGTCGAATTCACGTTCACCTTATATCAGGTTGGAATAAACGCGGGGATAGCTCAGTTGGGAGAGCGTCAAACTGAAGATCTGAAGGTCACGTGTTCGATCCACGTTCACTGCAAAAAAGATATCACGAAAAACTTGAGATGTGATTTTAATTCATATGCAGCACAAAGAAACGATAAAAAACTGGATAGCTATTCTTTGAAATTGGCACAGTAGATATTTGAACGATACACGTTCAATCCACGTTCCTCGTAGTTATGTCGCGAACAACTAGAGATAAGGTTTAGGTCTACATGAACCAAAAGAGAAAATTCAAATGTGAGGATAGTTGAGTTCACAATGTGTCAGATTGAGGACATGATGCTTAGATGTTGGATCTATGTTCAGGATACAATATATGTCCTTAGACACTTTAGTTATCGTTTCATGCTCGATTAAAAAAAAAAGTAGTAAACTATTAAATTGACTAGAACAAGGCGATCAAGTGCTAAAATGGTTCACAAAACAAAATATGTACCGAACCACTTGAAATATGACATTAATCCTGAGTTGTACTGCAAGAATATAATCAAATGTGGGTCGACAGTCATAATGAAAATCTCAGGGTCACCTGCTCGATTCAGGTTCATTATAGGAAATAAATCACTTAAGACTTGAGATATAATTTTCAACTATATCCATTGCAAGCGTGTGATGAGATGTTAGGATAGTTGAATTGGCACATCGTTCCATTGAAGATGTCAAGGTCACATTATCGATCCATGTTCATCGCACGGAATATTTCGTGAACCACATGAGGTATCGTATAGAACTATAGTTACCACAAAAGAATGATGACATGTGGAAAGATAGTCATGTTCATGAAACAAAGGTTGCATGTTGAATTCACGTTCACCTTATATCAGGTTCATCTATATACGCTATAGCGGCAGCATCAAACGCGGGGATAGCTCAGTTGGGAGAGCGTCAGATTGAAGATTTGAAGGTCACGTGTTTGATCCACGTTCACCGCAAAAAAGATGTTACGAAAAACTTGAGATGTGATTTTGATTCATATGCAGCACAAAGAAACGATCAAATAACCGCATAGCTATTATTTGAGGATAGCATTGTAGATATTTGAGTGTCACATGTTCAATCCACATTCCTCGTAGGTATGTCGCGAACAACTAGAGATACGATTTAGGTCTACATGAACCAAAAGACAAAATTCATATGCGGGGATAGTTGAGTTCACAGAGTGTCAGATTAAGGACTTCATACTCAGATGTTGGATCTATGTTCAGGAAACAATGTATGTCGTGAACTCCTTGACATTATGTTTCCTGCTCGACCAAAAAAAATATCGTAAACTATTAATTAAATTCACCGTAACAATGCGATCAAGTGTGGAAATAGTTCACAAAACAAAATATGTACCGAACCACTTGAGATATGACGTTAATCCCTAGTTACCGTAAGAATATAATCAAATGTGGATCCACTGTCATAATATAAATCTCAAGGTCACATGCTCGATCCAATTTCATTATAGAAAATATATTGCCCAACACTTGCGACACTTGAGACATAATTTTCAACTATATACACCACAAGAGTACTATGAGATTTTGGGATAGTTGAATTGGGACATTGGTCCATTGAAGATCTCAAGGTCACATTATCGATCCACGTTCATGTCACAAAATATGTCGCGAACCATTTGAGGTATCGTGTGGAACTATAGTTACCACGGAAGACTTATGAAATGTGAGAAAATAGTCAAGTTCATGAAATAAAGGTTGCATGTTGAATTCACGTTCACCTTATATCATGTTGATCTATATTCCGCACACAAGTAGCATCAAACGCGGGGATAGCCTAGTTAGGAGAGCGTCAGACTGAAGATTTGAAGGTCAATTGTTCGATCCACGTTCACCGCAAAAACGATGTCACGAAAAACTTGAGATATGATTTTGATGGACATTCAGCACAAAGAAACGATCAAATACCCGCATATCTATTCTTTGAGACTGGCACAGTAGATATTTGAACGATAGTTGTTTAATACACGTTCCTCGTAGTTATGTTGCGAACAACTAGAGATAAGATTTAAGTCTCGATGAACCAAAAGAGAAAATTCAAATGCGGGGATAGTTGAGTTCACAATGTGTCAAAGTGAGGACTTGATGCTCAGATGTTGGATCTATGTTCCGGATACAATATATGTCGTGAACCACTTGAGTTGTTGTTTCATGCCCGACTAAAAAGAAAGTGGTAAATTATTAAATTGACTGCAACATTGCGATCAAGTGCTAAAATGCTACACAAAACAACATATGTATCGAACCACTTCAGATATGACATTCATCCCTTGTTACAACAAGAGTATAATCAAATGTGGGTAAACAGTCTTAATGAAAATCTCAGGGTCACGTTCTCAATTCAAATTTATTATAGAAAATATTTCGCTAAACACTTTGATATATAATTTTCAATTGTATGCATTGCAACAGTACGATGAGATGTTGGGATAGTTGAATTTGGACATCATTCCATTGAAGATGTCAAGGTCACCTAATCGATCCACGTCAATCGTACAGAATATTTCGCGAACCACATGAGGTATCGTTTGGAACTATAGTTGCCACAAAAGAATGGTGAAATGTGGGAAGATAGTCATGTTCATGAAACAAAGGTTGCATGTTGCATTCACGTTTACTATCTATCAGGTTTATCTATATACCCTATAGAAGAGGAATCAAACGCGGGGATAGCTCAGTTGGGACAACATCAGATTGAAGATCTGAAGGTTACGTGTTCGATCCACGTTCACCGCAAAAAAGATGTCACAAAAAACTTAAGATGTGATTTTGATTCATAACCATTTGACATGTCGTTTCATGCTCGACCGAAAAAAAATGTCGTAAACTATTAATTAAATTCACCGTAACAATGTGATCAAGTGCAGAAATAGTTCACAAAACAAAATATGTATCGAACCACTTGAGATATGATGTTAATCCCTAGTTACCGCAAGAGTATAATCAAATGTGGATACACCGTCATAATACAAATCTAAAGGTCACGTGGTCGATCCAATTTCATTAGAGAAAATATGTCGCCCAATACTTGAGACATAATTTTCAACTATATACACAACAAGAGTACGATGAGCTGATGGGATAGATCAATTGGGGCATCGTTCCATTGGAGATATCAAGGTCACATTATCGATCCACGTTCATCTCACAGAATATGTCGCGAACCATTTGAGGTATCGTGTGGAACTATAGTTACCACAAAAGACTTATGAAATGTGAGAGGATAATCGAGTTCATGAAATAAAGGTTGCATGTTGAATTCACGTTCACCTTATATCAGGTTGATCTATATTCCACACAGAAGTAGCATCAAACGTGGGGATAGCTCAGTTGGGAGAGCGTCAGACTGAAGATCTGAAGGTCACGTGTTCGATCCACGTTCACCGCAAAAAAGATGTTACGAAAAACTTGAGATATGATTTTGATGCACATCCAACATAAAGAAATGATCAAATATCCGCATAGCTATTCTTTGAGACTGGCACAGTAGATATTTGAACGATACATACTCAATACACGTTCCTCGTAGTTATGTTGCGAACAACTAGAGATAAGATTTAGGTCTGGATGAACTAAAAGAGAAAATTCCAATGCGGCGATAGTTGAGTTGACAATGTGTTAGATTGAGGACTTGATCCTCAAATGTTGGATCTATGTTCAGGATACAATATATGTCGTGAACCACTTGAGTTTTCGTTTCATGCTCGACTGGTAAAAAAGTGGTAAACTATTAAATTGAACGCAACAATGCGATCAAGTGCTAAAATGGTTCACAAAGCAAAATATGTACCGAACCACTTGAGATATGACATTGATCGTTAGTTACCGCAAGAGTATAATCAAAAGTGCGTTGACGGTCAAAATTAAAATCTTAGGGTCACGTGCTCGATTCAGGTTCATTATAGAAAATATATCGCGAAACACTTCACATATAATTTTTAACTATATTCATTGCAGGAGTACGAGGAGATGTTGAGATAGCTTAATTGGGACATTGTTCCATTGAAGATGTCAAGGTCACATGATCGATCCACGTTCATCGCATAGAATATTTCGCGAACCACATGAGGTATCGTATGGAACTATAGTTACCACAAAAGAATGATGAAATGTGGGAAGATAGTCATGTTCATGAAACAAAGGTTGCATGTTTTATTCAGATTCACCTTATATCAGGTGGCATCAAACGCGGGGATAGCTCAGTTGAGAGAGCATCGGATTGAAGATCTGAAGGTCATGTGTTTGATCCGCATTCATTGCAAAAAAGATGTCATGAAAAACTAGAGATGTGATTTTGATTCATATCCAACACAAAGAAACAATAAAAAAACCGGATAGCTATTATTTGAGACTAGCATGGTAAATATTTGAGCATCACATGTTCAATCCACGTTCCTCGTAGGTATGTCGCGAACAACTAGAGACATGATTTAGGTCTACATGAACCAAAAGACAAAATTCATATGTAGGGATAATTGAGTTCACAGAGTGTCAGATTAAGGACTTCATACTCAGATGTTGGATCTATGTTCAGGAAACAATGTATGTCGTGAACTCCTTGACATTATGTTTCATGCTCGACCGAAAAAAAATGTCGTAAACTATTAATTAAATTCACCGTAACAATGCGATCACGTGCGGAAATAGTTCACAAAACAAAATATGTATTGAACCACCTGAGATATGACGTTAATCCCTAGTTACTGCAAGAGTATAATAAAATGTGGATACACTATCATAATATAAATCTCAAGGTCACGTGGTCGATCCAATTTCATTATAGAAAATATATTGCCCAACACTTGAGACATAATTTTCAACTATATCCAGCGCAAGAGTACGATGAGATGTTGGGATAGTTGAATTGGGACATCGTTCCATTGAAGATGTCAAGGTCACATTATCGATCCACTTTCATCTGAAACAATATGTCACGAACCATTTGAGGTATTATGTGTAACTATAGTTACCACAGAAAAATTATGAAATGTGAGAAGATAGTCAAGTTCATGAAATAAAGGTTGCATGTTGAATTCACGTTCACCTTATATCATGTTGATCTATATTCCGCAAAGAAGTAGTATCAAACACGGGGATAGCTCAGTTGGGAGATCGTCAGACTAAAGATCTGAAGGTCACGTGTTCGATCCACGTTCACCGCAAAAAAGATGTCACGAAAAACTTGAGATGTGATTTTAATTCATATCCAGCACAAAGAAATGATCAAATAACCGGATAGGTATTATTTGAGACTAGCATGGTAGATATTTCAGCGTCAGATGTTGAATCCACATTCCTCGTAGGTATGTCGCGAACAACTAGACATACGATTTAGGTCTACATACCCCAAAAGACAAAATTCATAGGTTGGGATAGTTGAGTTCACAGAGTGTCAGATTAAGGACTTCATACTCAGATGTTGGATCTATGTTCAACATACACTGTATGTCGTGAACCACTTGACATATCGTTTCATGCTCGACCGAAAAAAAATGTCGTAAACTACTAATTAAATTCACCGTAACAATACGATCGTGTGCGGAAATAGTTCACAAAACAAAATATGTACCGAACCACTTGAGATATGACGTTAATCCCTAGTTACCGCAAGGGTATAATCAAATGTGGATACACCGTCATAATATAAATGTCAAGGTCATATGCTCCATCCGATTTCATTATAGAAAATATATTGCCCAACACTTGAGACATAATTTTCAACTATATTCACCACAAGAGTACTATGAGATGTTGGGATAGTTAAATTGGGACATTGTTCCACTGAAGATGTGAAGGTCACATTATTGATCCACATTCATGTCACAGAATATGTCGCGAACCATTTGAGGTATCGTGTGGAACTATAGTTACCACGGAAGACTTATGAAATGTGAGAAAATAGTCAAGTTCATGAAATAAAGGTTGCATGTTGAATTCATGTTCACCTTATATTAGGTTGATCTATATTCCGCACACAAGCAGCATCAAACGCGGGGATAGCCTAGTTCGGAGAGCGTTAGATTGAAGATTTGAAGGTCACGTGTTCGATCCACGTTCACCGCAAAAATGATGTCACGAAAAACTTGAGATATGATTTTGATGGACATCCAACACAAGGAAACGATTATATACCCGCATAGCTATTCTTTGAGATTGGCACAGTAGATATTTGAACGATACTTGTTCAAACACGTTCCTTGTAGTTATGTTGCGAACAACTAGAGATAAGATTTAGGTCTCGATGAACCGAAAGAGAAAATTCAAATGTGGGGATAGTTGAGTTCACAATGTGTCAAATTGAGGACTTGATGCTCAGATGTTGGATCTATGTTCAGGATACAATATATGTCGTGAACCACTTGAGTTGTCGTTTCATGCTCGACTAAAAACAAGGTGGTAAACTATTAAATTGACCACAACAATGCGATCAAGTGCTAAAATGCTACAGAATACAACATATGTACCGAACCACTTGAGATAGTTCATTGATCCCTAGTTACGACAAGAGTATAATTAAATGTGGGTAAACAGTCTTAATTAAAATCTCAGGGTCACGTTCTCGATTCAAATTCATTATAGAAAATATTTCGCTATACACTTTGCTATAAAATTTTCAGCTATATGCATTGGAACAGTACGATGAGATGTTGGGATAGTTGAATTTTGACATTATTCCATTGAAGGTGTCAAGGTCACATGATCGATCCACGTCAATCGCACAGAATATTTCGCGAACCACATGAGGTATCGTGTGGAACTATATTTACCACAAAAGAATGATGAAATGTGGGAAGATAGTCATGTTCATGAAACAAAGGTTGCATGTTGAATTCACGTTTACTTTCTTTAAGGTTATCTATATACCCTATGGAAGTGGAATCAAACACGGGGATAGCTTAGTTGGGACAACATTAGATTGAAGATTTGAAGGTTACGTGTTCGATCCACGTTCATCGAAAAAAAGATGTCACAAAAAACTTGAGATATGATTTTGATTCATATCCAGCACAAAGAAAAGATCAAATAACCGGATAGCTATTATTTGAGATTAACATGGTAGATATTTTAACGTCACATGTTCCATTTACATTCCTCATAGGTATGTCGCGAACAACTAGAGATACGATATAGGTCTACATGAACCAAAAGAGAAAATTCATATGTAGGGATAGTTGAGTTCACAAAGTGTCAGATTCAGGACTAGATGCTCAGATGTTGGATCTATGTTCAGGATACAATATATGTCGTGAACCACTTGACATGTCGTTTCCTGCTCGACCGGAAAAAAATGTCGTAAACTATTAATTAAATTCACCATAACAATGCGATCAAGTGCGGAAATAGTTCACAAAACAAAATATGTATCAAACCACTTGAGATATTACGTTAATCCCTAGCTACCGCAAGAGTATAATGAAATGTGGATAGACCTTAAAACTCAAAATCTCAAGGTCACGTGCTCGATCCAATTTCATTATAGAAAATATATCGCCCAACACTTGAGACATAATTTTCAACTATATCCATACCAAGAGTACGATGAGATGATGGGATAGTTGAATTGGGGCATCGTTCCATTGGAGATGTCAAGGTTACATTATCGATCCACGCTCATCTTACAAAATAAGTCGCGAACCATTTGAGGAATCGTGTGGAACTATAGTTACCACAGAAGATTTATGAAATGTGAGAAGATAGTCAAGTTCATGAAATAAAGGTTGCATGTTGAATTCACGTTCACCTTATATCAAGTTGATCTATATTCCGCACAAAAGTAGCATCAAACGCGGGGATAGCTCAGTTGGGAGAGCGTCAAACTGAAGATCTGAAGGTCACGTGTTCGATCCACGTTCACCACAAAAAAGATGTTACGAAAAACCTGAGATATGATTTTGATGCACATCCAACATAAAGAAACGATCAAATATCCGCATAGCTATTCTTTGAGACTGGCACAGTAGATATTTGAACGATACATGTTCAATAAACGTTCCTCGTAGTTATGTTGCGAACATCTAGAGATAAGATTTAGGTTTAGATGAACTAAAAGAGAAAATTCCAATGCGGCGATAGTTGAGTTGACAATGTGTCAGATTGAGAACTTGATCCTCAGATGTTGGATCAATGTTCAGGATACAATATATGTCGTGAACCACTTGAGTTTTCGTTTCATGCTCGACTGGAAAAAAAGTGGTAAACTATTAAATTGACCGCAACAATGCGATCAAGTGCTAAAATGGTTCACAAAGCAAAATATGTACTGAACCACTTGAGATATGACATTGATCCTTAGTTACCGCAAGAGTATAGTCAAATGTGGGTAGAAGGTCAAAATTAAAATCTTAGGGTCACGTGCTCGATTCAAGTTCAGTATAGAAAATATATCGCTAAACACTTGACATAGAAGCGTGACCAAACACAGGGATAGCTCAGTTGGGAGAGCGTCAGACTAAAGATCTAAAGATCACGTGTTCGATCCACATTCACCGCAAAAAAGATGTCACGAACAAATCGAGTTATGATTATCCAACATCAAGAAACAATCAAATACCCGGATAGTTATTCTTTGAGACTAGCACACTAGATATTTGAACGTCACATGTTCAATCTACGTTCCTTATAGGATGTATGTCACGAACAACTAGAGTTAAGATTTAGGTCTACGTACGTGAACCACAAAAAAAATTCAAATGCAGGGATAGTTGAGTTCACATAGTGTCAGGTTGATGACTTCAAGCTCAGATGTTGGATCTATGTTCATCACACAAAATATTTTGCGAACCACTTTCGATATCATTTCATGCTGGGCCGAAAAAAACAATGCGATCAAGTGCGGAAATAGTTCAGAACACAAAATATGTACGCAACCACTTGAGATATGATGTTTATTAAAGAGTACGATCCAGGTTCATTATAGAAAATATATCGCCAAACACTTGAGATATAATTTCCAACTATATCCATTGCAAGAGTACGATGAGATGTTAGGATAGCTGAATTAGAATATCGTTCCATTGAAGATGTCAAGGTCACATGATTGATCCATGTTCATCGCACAGAATATGTCGCAACCACTTGAGGTAACGTGTGGAATTATAGTTACCACAAAAGAATGATGAAATTTGGGAAGATAATCAAGTTCATGAAATAAAGGTCACATGTTGAATTCATGTTCACCTTATATTAGGATGCCATTTCCCCACAAGAAATGGCATCAAACGCGGCGATAGCTCAGTTGGGAGAGCGTTAGACTGAAGATCTAAAGGTCACGTGTTCGATCCACGTTCACCGCAAAAAAGATGTCACGAACAACTTGAGATAGGATTTTGATGCACATGCACCACAAAGAAACAATCAAATACCCGGATAGCTATTTTGGGAGAGTGGCAAAGTAGACATTTGAACATTATATGCTCAATCCACGTTCATCATAAGAAGTATGTTTCGAACAACTACAGATATGATTTAGGTCAACGCCAACCATAAGTGAAAAATCAAATGCGAGGATTGGTCAGTTCGCAGAGTGCCAGATTCAAGAATTGATGCTCAGATGTTGGATCTAGTTCAGGGCACAAAATATGTTGCGAACCACTTGAGATATCATTTCATGATCAACTGAAAACAAATGTTGTAAGCTATTAAATTCATCGCAACAATGCGATCAAGTGCGGAAATAGTTGACAACACAAAATATGTACCGAACCACTTCATATATCATGTTGATCCGTAATTACTGCAAGAGTATAATCAAACGTGGTGGGAGCATCATACTCGAAATATTATAGAAGATATATCGCGAAATTCTTGAGATATAATTTTGATCTATGTCCACTGCAAGAGTACGATGAGAAATAGGAATTGGGACATCGTTCCATTGAAGATGTCAAGGTCACATGACCGAACCATGTTTACAACAGAAAGTATGACGCAAACCACTTGAGGTATCATATCGAACTATAATTACCAGAAAAGAATGTTAAAATGTGGGAAGAGAATCAACTTCATCTCATAAAGGTCACCTATTGAATTCATCTTCATTGTATATCATGTTGATCTATATGCCTCGGAAAACTAGGATCAAACACGGGGATAGCTCAGTTGGGAGAGCGTCAGACTAAAGATTTGAATGTGACGTGTCGATCCACGTTCATCGCAAACTATAGATTTGAACGTCACATTTTAAATTCATGTTCATTGTAGGAAGTATGTCAAGAAAAACTAGAGATATTATTTAGGTCCACGTTAACCACAAGAGAAAATTCAAGTGCAGGGATAACTGAGTTCGCAGAGTGTCAGATTGAAGGCTTGATTCTCAAATATTGGATATATGTTTAGGGTATAAGATATGTCGCAAACCATTTGAGATATCGTTTTATGCTCGAGACAACAAATGTCGTAGACTATTAAATTCACCGCAACAATGCGATCAAATGCGGAAATAGTTCATGTAAAGAATCGGGTATCATTCTTGTGTAATGGAAGATATGTGTGTTATGTGTATGTGTGAGAGGAATTAGAGGAGAGATTAGAGAACACAAAATAGATAGAAAAGGAATACTCAAGAAGAAGGTGTATATTGCACAAATAGAATAAGAATTACAAAATGTAGCATAATAAGGAGTCACAACCGACTTAGTGTGAAGTATGAGGAGGGTGCTTTATATAGATTCACCCTCTCTCTTCATTAACTTAAAATAACCACTCTGTCTCTTGGGGAATGTGAAGACTCATAGTAATGGGGAATATGTAACTCATTAGTTATGTGTCATAGAATATGATTCTATGACACATAGTTAATGTGTAGAGAGTAGTGGTGTGATTCTTGACCTTTGAGTAATCACGGATTCTCAAAAGGTGTGTTCACACATTGCACTATGTTTAGCTTGATTCTCAACACATCCCCTCAAGCTCAACTCGGGTAGGTTCCTTTTGGTGGATGTCTGCTTCGGCTCGTATCCGGTTCGGACGATCTTTGGTGTCCACTTCGGCTCGTACCCGGTTCGGACGGTATCTGGTTCTTGCTTGTACTCCCCCTCAAGCTTGGCAAGTCAGGAATCGTCAATCCGAGGTCTAACATGAATTGCCAACGTTTCTCGGCTCCTAAGGCTTTGCTGAAGATGTCAGCCATCTGAAGATTCATGTTGAAGGTCGACATCTCCGGCCTATACGTGCTCTCAAATGAAGTGATAGTGCACTTCGATGTGCTTTGTGCTCGCGTGGAACACTGGGTTCCGAGCCAGATATATACTACTCATATTGTCGCAGTAAATGGGAGTCGGATCCTTGATGGGGACGCCCAGATCCTTCAAAATCCTCAAGAGCCATACGGCTTCACATGCAGCTACGGCTGCGCCCCTGTATTTGGCCTCCGTACTCGAAAGTGTGACGGTAGGCTGCTTCTTACTACTCCAAGATATTGCTCCGCTACTGAACGAGAAGACAAATTCGGAGGTCGGTCGTCGATCAACGAGATAGTCGTATTGGTGTGGCCGATGCGTAGAGAACGTAATCCATTGTGCCGCTCACGTATCGTAATACTCGCTTAGCGCAATCCAAGTGAATGTTGTGTGGTTTTTGCATGAATTGGCTGAGGAGTTGGACTAGATAGCTAAGGTCGGGTCGAGTGATCGTGAGATAGAGGAGACTCCCGATTAGTTGACGATATTGGGTCGGCTCGCACTCATCTATGCCGAGGTCAACATCCAATTTGAGGTTTCGATCGAGAGGCGTAGCGAACGATTTGAACTCAATCATCCAGAACTTGTATAACAAGTTGAGAATGTAGTGCCGTTGAGAGATCATAATGCTGGCCGGAATCCGAATTACTTCAATGCCAAGGAAGTAATGAAGCTCGTTCATGTCCGTCATCTCGAATTTGTTGGAGAGGAGGGACTTCAACTTGTTGATGTCGACTAAATGCTCACCTCCAATAACCAGATCATCCACGTAGAGGATGATGACAATTAGACTTCTAGAGTCGTGGCGTACGTAGAGGGAGTTGTCGGATTTCGACATTCGAAATCTGATTTGGTGAAGATATTGCGTAATCTTCGAATGCCAAGCACGCGGTGCTTGCTTGAGGCCGTAGAGTGGCTTCTTGAGTTGGCACATGGCTTTCGAATGAATGCATGATTCGAAGCTGGGAGGTTGTACCATGTACACCTCCTCTTCTAATTCGCCTTGAAGGAAAGCGTTCTTGATGTCCATCTGGTGGAGGTGCCACCCTTTCGCCACTGCAAGTGCAGTTACGGTCCGCACCGTCATCATCTTTGCCACAGGGGTAAAGGTCTCTTCATAGTCGATTCCATGTGTTTGTGCGTATCCTTTCGCTACGAGTCGAGCTTTGTAGCGGTTGACGGAGCCGTTGGCATTATACTTCACCTTGTAGATCCATCTGCAGCCAATTGCCTTCTTGAGCGGTGAGTGGCGAACGAGATCCCATGTCTCGTTCTTGCATACTGCACACATCTCCTCGTTCATTGCTTCGATCCATCGTGGGTCCTTCGCGGCTTCGGAAAAGGTTTCCGGCTCCCGCACTGTTGGTACCTTATCATAAAGGCGTAATGGTACACCATGTAATCGTTGTAGCCGAATCGGCTTACGGGGTTCTTTTCATGGGTGGATCGGCGGAGCTTCTTATTTGCGGATACTATGGCTTTCTCCGCTCCATTTGTCCGGATCTCAAGGCCTTCAAACTCATTATCGAGGGAGTGAGTCGATTCGTTGCCGTCGAAGTGATCGTCTTCATACTCTGGCATTTTCACCATCCCTTTGTCCATCTTCGGACTCGGCTCAGATGTGCTTTGATCGCTCGGGGGCTCTTGTGGCTCACTAAGCCTTGTCGTTATTGGGCTTTCTTCGTAATTGAGTCGATCTTCGGCTTCTATCTCTATTTCGGCGGAATCCGGGTCAAGCAGAATCAAAGTCGAAGTTGTCTCTGGTGCATACCAGGATGCGGACTCGTCGAAAATGACATCTCGACTTACTCGAGATTTTCGAGTTGAGGGGTTGTAGCACTTGTACCCCTTTTGCTCCAGTGAGTATCCTACGAGGATACATTTCTTCGACTTCGGGTCAAGCTTTTGACGCTTCTCGTCGGGGATGTGCACATACGCAATGGATCCTAATATCCGGACGTGTGATAGATCTAGCTTCTTTCGGAAAAACTTTTCGTGCGGCGTGAGGTCATGGACGCCGGATGTTGTACACCGATTCATGAGTTATACGGCTCTGTTAGCCGCTTCTGCCCAATACGACTTCGGCACGTGCTTTTCGTTCATCATGGCCCGTGCTACTTCAAGGATGTGCCGATTCTTTCGTTTGGCCACTCCGTTTTGTTGTGGCGTATGTCGACACGAAAACTCTCGCCGAATTCCTTCTTTTCGTAGATATGCCGTAAACTCATTCGAGAAATATTCCTTGCCTCCATCTAACCGAAGACATCGTACATGTTGACCCGTGTCTTTCTCGACTTCATTCTTGAATTTTTGGAAGTGTCCAAACACTTCACTCTTTTGCCGCATCGGGTAGATCCAAGTGTGCCTAGAGAAGTCGTCTATAAAGGTCACATAGTATTGGCATCCACCGAATGTCGTCGTCTGAGCCGGACCCCATACATCGGAAATGGGTGCCGATGTTGCTTGTCGAATTGGCAAGCGGCACACACACCTTCAATCTCTTTCTCCATGAATGTCGGGAGCCCGATGATGACTCCTTTCGATTGCATTGCCTTGACCTTTTGGAGGTTGATATGGCCAATCCGCTTGTGCCATAACTCTATGTTGGAATCGGCTTTCATGCCCTTTGCGAACATGGCCGATTTCATCTCGTGCGAGTCGAGAATGAACATTCGGCCCTCTCTCCATCCGCGCACGATGAGTTGGCCCTCTTTTTCTATGAAGCAACCACCTTGATTAAATCGAACTTCCATTCCTTGCTCTACAATTTGGCCGAGGGAGACCAAATTCTTCGTAATTGTTGGAACATGCAAGGCATTTTTAATGTATTTTTTCTTACCTTCTTTTCTGAACGAAACATTGCCGATGTGCCGAATCGGATGCGTAGTGTCGTCTCGGTTTCGACATAGTCGGGTCGGTCCGGCTCTCGAAGTTCTTGGAACCATTCTTGATGTGACGTCATATGGTTCGAGGCATCGGAATCCATGAACCATACATCTTTCGGACCGGAGACACTAGTAGAAGTAGAGGCCGACATAGAATTCACTCTATGTCTCATTACGAATAATCCACTGTAGTCGTCGTACTCGTAGTCCGTGCGTAATTGGTCAGTTGTCGACTAGTGGAAGCCAACTCACGCATCTTCTTTCGGCACTCTTCTTCGCGGTGGCCGATTTTGCCGCAATATCCGCATTCGACCAAGCTTTGTCGGTTTGGACCGGAATGGAAGCTCCCCCTTCTTCCAAAGGTTCCTCGATGGCTTCCGTCTTGATGCCGAAATTGCGAGTTGTTTTCGTATGTTGGGCCTTGTCCGCCTTGTCCTTGGCCGAATTGGCCTCTTCTTGCACGGTCATGTCCTCTTCCTCCGTCCGAATGTGTGTAGATCATGTGGCCTTCTGAGGCATTGCTCCTCGTTAGAACATGGTTTTCTTCGACCAACACCATAGATTGAAGATCAAAGGAGGGTGGATTCTCCTGTGCTAGTACGGCGGTCCGCATTGCGCTGAATCGTGGTGCAATGCCGCCGAGGCATATTTGCACCATCTCATCATCGTCCACATTGACTCTTATCGAGCCAAACGAGTCGCAAAGCTCCTTGATCTTTAGGGTGTAGCTTGTGATGCACATATCCCTTTGTTGAATGTTGTTCAACTCTTGGCGGAGTTGAAGCTTTCTCGCGGTAGTGTTGGCGGCGAAAATCTTTCGTAGATTCTCCCACGCTTCCTTCGGCGTCCCGGCTTCTCGAATGTACCCAAGCATGTGGTTGTGAACACATGTCATCAAGCAATACATCACTCGGCTTGCCGCTTGCTCCCACGTTGCATAGTCGGCATCTTTCGGGTTGGGTCAGTTTTCTTGTGCTCCCTTGATGTAACCCCAATAGCCTTGGATGACAAGATATTGGTGCATCTTGTACTCCCAAGATGTGAAGTTGTTTCGTTCCAACTTCTCGCTAGGGAGAGCGCACCCCATTTGAGTATTCATTGTCGATTAAGCTTCCTTTCTTTTCCTTCTCTCTCGAGCACGAGCTATGTAGTGGTACTATGATAGCGATGAGCCAGTTCTTCTTGAACGTTGGCGTAGAGCACAACGAACGATCATGATGAGGCGAGTGGGCTAGATCGAGCTACCAAATCACTCTGATACCATGTAAAGAATCGGGTATGATTCTTGTGTAGTGGAAGAGATGTGTGTTATGTGTATGTGTGAGAGGAATTAGAGGAGAGATGAGAGAACACAAGATAGATAGAAAAAGGAATACTCAAGAAGAAGGTGTATATTGCACAAACAGAATAAGAATTACAAAATGTAGCATAATAAGGAGTCACAACCAAGTTCATTATAGAAAATATATAATTTTGATGTATATCCACTATGAGAGTACAATGAGAAGTTGGCATTGGTGAATTGGGACATCGTTCCATTGAAGATGTCCATGTCAAATTATCGATCCACGTTCACTGCAAAAAATATATCGCGAATCACTTGAGCTATTGCATTAAACTATAGTTACCACAAAAGAATGATCAAATGTGGGAAGAGAGTCAACTTCATCACATGTTGAATTCACATTCACTGTATATCATGTTGATCTATATTCCCTAGAAAACTGGGATCAAACGCGGGGATAGCTTAGTTGGGAGAGTGTCATACTGAAGATCTGAAGGTCACGTGTTCGATCCATGTTCATTGGAAAAAAGATGTCACGAACAACATGACATATGAATTTGGTCCATATCCACGTGTTCGGTCATTTCTTTGTGTTGTGCTCTCTTATAAATAACCCATATTTTTCTTCCATTTGATATAACGAAATATTTGAAGAAAAAAGTTCAAACAAATGGGACAAAACTGCCATATTAGTTAAAAAAGAGTTTTAAGAGAATTTTTTTGCAATAAGAAAAATATCATCTCCCTCTATACTATCCTTTCCAACCATTTTATTCTTATTTTTGCATACTTCTCTAATAGAAAGAATGACATAGATCATAAGGAAAACCCTTAGTCCTAATAGTATATTTTGTTGGCTTTTTGTTTCACTTTGACAATAACTAATCAAAAGGTAAGTCGGGCTAAGCTTTCTCCCACTTCAATGGCTTAACGATTTCCATATGAAGTCGGGGTCATCACAACCAAAGTGACCATATGTAGGGGTCTTCTGGTAATGTTTGTTTCCGCCTCTGCAAAGGTCAAGGTGAATAGCTGTCATCTAAGGTAGAAAAACATTGGGATTAGGGTTTCTTGAAGTAAAAAACATTCTCATCATTTCGTTTCAATTTCAAGAATAAAAAGGAAACACAATGAATACATTTTCCTAAACTATTATACATTCCTTGACCAATATGCACAACCAAACTTGGTTTCTACTAAGCTCCAAAGAAGAATAGTGTTCAATATTTTGTCATGACTTTATTTGTATGAAAAAGGACAAAACATGCCACAATGAGTAAAGAACAAGGCTTAGGAAATACCGGGACAATGCAATGATGAGCAAGTCTTGTTGCTGCAACAATACTCTTCACAACTTGCCTCACAATGTAGCCTTACTCGAATTGAACTTGGCATGGTCCTTCCTAGAGAAAGCACCACCATCATGAGCTCCCAATGAGGCTTCTCAAGACCATAAGAACTCTTTTTGCCAGTGAAATGACAATAGCAAATACACAAATTAACATGGAAAAAAAGAACATGAGATGGAATGCTACCAATGCATGTGTGCATGCATTCATACATGCATACAAATAGACACATACAAACACAACTATGCATATGCAAATACACATGCACACGTATGAATATGGTAAAAAATTGATATGGTACTAAATCAATAACCCTCGAAAAGTGGTTTGGATCCTAATGGCCACAAATTCTCACCTTCTTGTAGCTCATCCTACACATCCTTGCTTGCCAAAGGAGGCCACTTCGAAGAGGTCAATCATGCTCATGGCTCCTTCTCTCTTGCTCTCTTTGCTTTCTTTTCCTCTCTCTCTCTCTCTCTCTCTCTCTCAAACCAAAGCAACTCACTTACTATTGATAACTCCAAAATGTAAACATACATACATCCATGTCATGAAGAAAAAACCCTTACAAATAAATTCCCAATAGCTACTATTTCTAAGCAACTAGACTCAATAAAGTGGAAAAGGCCGATAAAAAATGCAAACAAAAAGACACTACTTCTCTTGGATAGTTAATTAATTAATTTTAATCAAACAATGAGAATCCCTTTCTCTTTTACTTCTTCCTTCTCTTCTACAATAGGAGCACCACCACCACCACCACTACCCCCTCCCCCACCCGTAGCCGATGTTATTGATCCACTAGACACAAAGCCGCCCCTCATCCACCGCCAATGATTACCTGGAAGACTGATCCAAAAGCGCAAGAAGAGAGAGAGAGAGAGAGAGAGAGAGAGAGAGAGCTTCATAAGCAAGTGCTAAATATTGAAGGAAGAATCAATGGATCTCTCAAGGCAACCTCCATCCTCCGAAGCAAGGTGTTTCTTAGCTCTCCAAGAGCCACCGCCGCTTGTGCTGATGAAGGTCAAGACGACCAACCATAGATACAAATAAACATTGTCTCTCTCTATCTCGTTTCTCCTGTGAGAAAAAGGGAAAGAAGCAATTAACAAAGATGAATCTCTCTCTCTCCCCCCCCCCCTTCTTCCCCCATTTTTTCAAACAATTAGTGTTTTAAAAATAGTGTGTGTATGTTGTATATATATGCATGTGTATATATGTATGTGTTGTGTGTATGTAGGTAGGTACATATTGTATTGTATATATTGTATGTATGGCATGTTAGTATGTAGGGTATGTGTTATGTGCTTATGCGTATGTTCTATGTATGTGCATATGTATTGCATGCATATATTGTATGTTCTATGTATTGTATATTCTATGTATGTGCATTGTATTGCATGTGTGTATGTATGTATATGTTTTTATTTATTTTTTTATTTTTTTATTTTTTTAATGAAGATATCCTGTCATTAGTATAAACAAATTACAAGATTTTAAACCTCTATGTAATCGGCGGGGGAAACAACCATTTCGGTGGCTGAAAATGCCAATAAGGAGTAGTGTACCTGGATGTCACAAATGGAGTAGCTGTCCAGATAATAAGAAACTCCTGCCGTTGAGCAATTTTAGCATCAGAATCTCCCACTATACCATCCCATTGACCCTTCAAAGCATGAACTATCTCTAACCAAATATTTGAAATCACTTCAGCAGGTGGTGTTTTCAGATTATGGAAAACGAGAGAACACCGAGCTTTCCAAATGTGATAGACAGTGGTACTACTCAATATCTCCCATATTGGCTGAACTTCCTTCCTTACTCCTGAAAACTGTAATGACATCAGTGATAATGTACGAACACTTCCATTTTTAGTGTAAAACCCATGGTCCATAGATTCGATGCCATAATGGAACACATCACGGGCAAGTGATGTCCAAACGACCATGCCCCAAGTGAGAACCAACGGGGGAAAATAATTAGCGAAAATTCTAAGGAGCCGTTGCCATATCTGTTGAGAATCAATGCATTCCCATAAACAATGTTTTTGAGTTTCCGTTTGTAAATGACATCGAGTACAACATGAAGACACTCCCATCCTATGCAACCATGTGCCAACCGACAACGCCTTGTGTACAACTAACCACTGTACATGTAATATTTTGTGTTGCTGTTTTCTTGCCCATAAGATAGCCCATAATTTTGCAAGGAATTGGGGAGTAATACCTTGTTGATTCCAATATTGAGATGCAGCTGGTACCACATCACGTGTATCTGAAAGTACATGTCTTCCCAACTGTACAGAATATTGGAAGAAATTGAACTTGTTACCCGTGTAAGGATCTGTCCAATGATAGTCAATTGGGTCCCAATCTAATCTGAATACCGGTCTTTTAGCTAACACCCACAGCTTCCAATGTGTCCTTATTTCCTCTATCATTGGATCAATATACCATTTACGATCGGCATATCCAATTATCCTTATCTTGTGCTCAATGGCATAGGGGTAATCTATCACCATTTCCCCGGACTGAGACAATTGATTTGTTTCATCCACCTCAAACAACCGGTATGTCTTATCATTTGAATAACCCTTAACAGCCAAGAGTACTTCCAATCTTGAAAAAACCCCAATCCATCTATGGGTAGTGTTATTGGGTGGTATGGGTTGTCTACTCATAGCTTCTTGAATTTGTTGGTACATTATATGTCCGCCATGCATATTACGTAAGATTTCTTTTTGTTCTTCCAACGATCGCGATAAAAATTCTTTCCAAGTCTGAACTGTTTTCGCGGGACCTTCTGTCATTTTTCCCCACGATAACCATTGTCTAGAACCCAACACAAAACCATCTGATGTTGTAAACAACGGGTTCCAAACTATCTTTTGTCTGAGATACTCAAGATAATGTTTGGGGTTCGGTTTATTGCGAAGCAAACCAGGTAGTACTTGTTTCCATGCTGCAAATAATGTCCTAATAAATTTGTCTTCCCATCTAGTGGATGAAGGTACTCGGAAATTTTCCCTAAATATCCAATTCACATCCTTCGACCAGGGAGCACCTAAGCGAGGAAAGCAATCTGAGCAACGGTCAAGCAATAATACTTTCCATATCTCTTGCCCCGGCATAAATCCTCTAACGAGCAACTTACTTAACAATGCTCTTGATTGGTCCACTGGATCAATAATACCTAATCCTCCTTTAGAGCGAGGTAAGGTAATAACATCCCATTTCACTTTGGACCGAGCATTGCCTTCTGTTTTACCGGACCACAAGAAGTTACGAACCAATCTACGTATTTTCAGAATACATGACTTGGAGAATATCCAACATGACAAAACATACCATGTTGAAGCCAATAAAACCTGATTAGTCACTACAATCCGACCAGCAAAAGATAGCTTGGCTGAACTCCATAACAACAACTTTTTCCGCAGTGACAATAGGAGGGGTGCCACTTGATTTTCCATTGAAAGATCAATACCTATCGTACACCCTAAGTATCGAACTGGACAACCTGATGGTATCCATTGAAATTGCGGGTGTGGACTCCATAGAGGAGGCTCTACATCCCCCACCCAAAATGCAGAGGACTTGTTCCAATTAACCAGTGCACCCGAAGCCTTACAAAATGTGGATATGGCCAATTCTGTTTTCTGCAGATTTTCCAAATCACCTTTTAAATATAGGGCAGTGTCATCTGCAAATTCAGCGTCCCTTACTTCTATATGTGAGAATGGGATGCGTATTCCGCGTATACCAATATCACCAGCATTCAAAAAGGAAATCATTGCCTCAGCAAAAAACAGAAACAAGAAAGGAGCTAAAGGACAACCCTGTCGAACTGATCGAGAAATAGTAAACAAAGGTCCATAATTCCCAACCAGTAAGACTCTGCTTTGTGCCGAATTATATAATGAAGAAATACCTTTTATCCATTCTTTCGAGAAACCAAAACGAGCCAGTACACCTTGTAAAAATTCCCAGTCAACACGGTCATAAGCTTTCTCAAAATCAAGCATAACAATGGCCAACTCTTGATTAGATTTGGCTGCCAAGGCAGCAGATTCCCAAAATGTATACACATTATCCAATATGCTCCTTTCCTGAATAAATCCTGTAAATATTGTATTATCCAATGTATGTATATGTTTTATACTTGTGCTTAAGTATATATTGTATGTAAATTTATATGTATGTGTATGTTCTATATATGTGCATCTATATTGTATTGCATGCATATATATGTATGTGTTGTGTGTATGGATTGATGCATATATGCATGTTTATGTATGTATATGTTGTGTGTATGTATCTATGCGTATATGTATGTATGTACATGTTGCATTGCATTGTATTGTATTGTATTGTATCGTTTTGTTTTAATTGCATTATTGTATATATGCATTGTATGTATGGCATGGGTGCATGTGTATGTATGGCATACATATTGTATTGTATTGCATGTGACGTATGTATGGCATGTGGCTATGTATATATATGTATGTGTTGTGTGTATGTATCGATGTGTATATGCATGTATGTACATGTTGTATTGCATTTTATTGTATTGTATCATTTTGTATTAATTGCATTATTGTATATGTGCATTGTATGTATAGCATGTGTCCATGCACGTATGTGTTATATGTGTGTATGTGTGTATCACATGTGTGTACATATGTATGTGCTATATGTGTGCGTGTATTCTATATTTCTACGTATGTATGTATGTATTATGTACATTGTATATATATCATGTGGCTATGTATGTATGTGTTATGTGTGTGTGTGTGTGTGTGTGTGTGTGTGTGTGTGTGTGTGTGTGTGTGTGTGTGTTTTCTATTGATGTACATATGCATGTATTGTATTGCATGTGTATATATGTATGTGTGTGTATGTACATATTGTATTATATTGCATGTGTTCAATGTATCGTATGTATGGCATGTGTGTGTGTATATATTCTTTACATGTCCATATGTATGTATTGTATGTATGGCACATGTGTATGTGTTATGTGTGTCTATTCATGCATTCAATACAATATCTACATACACACATACAACACACACCACATACATGTTAGGAAATAGGTCCCTCTAGATGGGAAGTGAGAAGAACAGTGTTGATGAGCAAACTCGGCCGAGGCCGAAACCGGATGTGGAGTACCCGGCAATGGAAGACCCGGTGAGAACCGGATGTGGAGTACCCGGCAGCAGAAGACCCGGTGAGAACCGGATGATGAGTACCCGGCAACGGAAGACCCGGCGAGAACCGGATGTGGAGTACCCAACAACGGAAGACCCGGTGAGAACCGGATGACGAGTACCCGGCAAGAGCCGGATGGCAAAGGCCCAGTGAGGAGTGCTCTCCGGATGAAGGGACATATTCGTAAATATGTTTTCTGAGAGTCCATCAGGGCTATATTTGTAAATAGCCGAAAAGTCATATTAGTATAAATATGACTTAGGGCAAACTTAGTGTGTTGTTGTTGTCATTCTTGTTGGTCCAAGATTTGAGCGCGTAACTTTGTACAGAGAGAGAGAGAGGAAGAGGTCGTTGCCTCTGTTGTAACCGCCGCCTGTGGCGAAGATAGCAAGCTCAAGGTCGTTGCCTCGGTGCTTTACTATTGTACATTGTGATATAGTGATAGTTTGCAGTCTGTGGGTGTGGTTTTTCCCTAGTTTGGGTTTTCCACGTTAACATCCTGTGTACTCTTCTCTTCACTAAGTCGTGTGTACCTTACCCATTTTCTGTGTTTGATCCTAGACTCGGTTGTGGCCGAGTGTTGTGCTTAGGGAGCGTGTATTCTTGTCAAAGTGGTATCAGAGCGAAACGACACAGAAAATGGACGATTCGTTGGGAGGCATGTTCAAGCTCACCGGCTCCAACTATTCGGTGTGGAGGTCGAAGATGAGGGACATGCTCGTGGTTAAAGATATTTGATTGCCGGTTCAGTTCGGGGACAAGAGACTGGACAAAATTGACACCACGATATGGGAGATGATGCACATGAAGAAAACGACGTACATACGGTGCTTCATCGACCTCAATGAAGAGAGCAAGGCTCATGAGCTCTAGGAGAAGATCGGCATTATGTTTCAAAACAAAAATGTTGTTAATCAGGTTTTGGTATTTCGGAACCTAGTAAGACTCTGGTACCAAGATGGCTCCAGCATGGCGGAGCACATGAATGCCTTCCAGGGGCTGATCCACCAGGCAACATCATTGGAAGTACCTCTCGCCAATGAGGTACTAGCGCTACTCCTGCTCAGTTCCCTCCCAGATAGCTGGGAGACGTTGGTTGTCTCTTTGGGCAACGCCAGGCCGGAAGGGAAACGGTTATCCCTGGCAAGAGTGAAGTCAAGCTTGCTAGATGAGGAGGCTCGTCGGAAAGACAAGGATACGAACTCCGACTCCAAAGCGCTCATTACCAAATCGGAATGCGGAAGACAAAGGAACCGTAGTCCCCGGAACCGGGAGAAGTCGGGGACACGGTCAAAGTCAAGGGGGAAGCCTACTTGCTTCTATTGCCGCAAGCCGGGACAATTCCAGAAAAACTGTCGGCACTTCCGAAAAGACAAGGAAACCGATGGCACCGATTCGAAGCGGACACCGAACCGGAAGGGAACGATTGCAATCGCGGCAAGTGAAGAAGAGTCGATGCTCATCACCGAGGAGAGTGAGCTAAACCTTGCCGACGACGAGATGACCTGGGTGGTCGACTCCGGAGCGTCGTTCCACCTTACCTCGGACCGGAAATACTTCTCATCCTACTCAGCCGGTGATCATGGCTGTGTCCGGATGGGGAATGAAGGTACATGCCAAATTGTTGGCATAGGAGACGTGTGGTTGACAACACCAACCGGATGCAAGAAGCTGCTGAAGGATGTCCGACACGTTCCGAAGGTTTGTTTGAACCTAATATCAGGCGATCGGCTAGATGATGAAGGCTACACGGGTAGCATCCGGAACGGTGTTATGAAGTTCAGCAAAGGGAGCCTGATTGTGGCTCGGGCCCGGAAGGTAAACACGTTGTACTTGATGAATGCCCGGTTATGCCCGAAAGAAGTGAACATGGCTTCCTACACTGCCAGTGAGCTGTGGCACAAGAGGTTGTGTCACATGAGCGAGAAGGGGATGAAGAGGCTTGCAGACAACAACCTCATTCCAGTGAAGAACGTGCACTTGGAGAAGTGCACTGATTGTCTTGCCGGTAAACAAAACCGGACCTCCATCCGATCGAGGCCACCGATGAGACGTAATGCACCACTGGAGTTGGTGCATATTGATGTATGTCAAGTGGACACGAAGTCACATGCTGGATCGCAGTACTTCGTGACGTTCATAGATGACCACAGTCGAAAGCTGTGGGCCACACCGTTGAAGAAGAAGGATCAGGTGCTATCCGTCTTCAAAGAGCTCCACGCGAGAGTGGAAAGAGAAACCGGCCGGAAGCTGAAGGCGGTTCGAGCAGATAATGGAGGTGAATACCGGGGGCAGTTCGAGGAGTACTATCGCTCGAAGGGAATCCGGCTCGAATTTACCATGCCGAAGACGCCGGAACTAAACGGGCTGGCTAAGAGGATGAACCTGACCATAATGGAAAGGGTCCGGAGTATGCTGGCGGATGCAAAATTACCTAAGACATTTTGGGCTAAGGCGCTGTCAAAAGCAACGTATGTGATAAACAGATCACCCTCAGTGCCCTTGGATGGAGACACACCGCAGAAGGTGTGGACCGGTAAGGAAGTGTCCTACCGGCATCTGAAGGTGTTCGGGTGTCTCGCGTACGTGCATGTTGCTAAGGACCGAAGAGGGAAGTTGGATCCAAAGACCCAGCCATGCATATTCCTCGGATACGGCGATGATGAGTTCGGCTACCGATTGTGGGATCCGGTTGACAAGAAGGCTTTCCGGAGTCGAGATATTATCTTCATGGAGGACATGACTCTTGCCGACTGGGATTCAGAGAAGAAGATAATGAACTCCGATGAGATTCGGACACACCCGGCCAAGAGCCAGTTGACACTCGAGGAACCAGCCGATTACGGTGAGAATACCGAACCGGCAGAAGAAGAAGTAGAGGAAGCTGAAATCGGAACCGGTCAAGACCCCAAATCGGATTTGGATGAAGAACAAATAATGGAGCCGGTTGCCGAAGGCCAAAGACGGAGATATCCTCTCAGAGAGAGAAGGGCCCCTCGGAGATTTCCGGATGCAGAGCATGTGCTGATGATCGATGAGGGGGAGCCAGAAAACTTTGAGGAAGCTAAAAGTGACGCCCATAGCCGCAAATGGTTAAGTGCCATGCAGGATGAGATGGATTCCCTGCATGAGAACCATACGTACGAATTGGTGGAGTTGCCGAAAGGAAAGCCAGAATACGGATGCTGAAGAAGGCTCTCAACGGAACTTTCGCAATGAATGACTTGTGTCCCGCAAGACAAATGCTAGGGATGCATATCATCCAGAACTGGCCAACGAAGCAACTGTGGTTGTCACAAGAGAAATACGTGACAAAGGTGCTTCAACGGTTCAGCATGTTAGAAGCGAAACCGGTCGGATCGACACTCCCGGCAAACTGCAGATTATCAAGTAAGCAAAGCCCGAAGACGAAAGTAGAGAAGGCTGATATGGTGAAGGTTCCATATGCCTCTGCCGTCGGGAGCTTAATGTACGCAATGGTGTGTACCTGACCGGATATAGGATACGCAGTCGGAGTGGTGAGCCGGTTTATGACTAATCCCGGCAAGGAGCACTAGAACGCGGTCAAATGGATACTCCGATACTTGAAGGGCACTTCGAACATGTGTCTCTGATTCGGCCTCGGTAAACCTCAACTTGACGGTTTTACCGATTCAGACATGTCGGCTGATGTGGATACCAACCGGTCTACATCCGGGTATGTAATGACATATGTAGGGGGAGTTGTTTCGTGGCAGTCGAGGCTGTAGAAGATGGTTGCATTGTCAACCAGGGAGGCGGAGTACATGGCGGCTGTGGAAGCCGGCAAAGAAATACTATGGATGAAGGACTTCATCGGAGAGCTCGGTATCCGGCAAGATGAATACCGACTCTATTGCGACAGTCAAAGTGCCATCCACCTGGCTAAGAACGCTGTCGTAGTGTATTCCACACACTACGTGAAAACCATAAAATAATATATCTGATTTTAGATACATATAAATAAATAAATAATATATCAAAACATTTATCACGTGCATAGGGTAGGATTCGAACCCTGCACCTCCACATAGATAAACCCCAACTTTACCATTGTAATAACTTATCTTTAGTGTTATATATATAGATTTAATACGTATAAGACCTTTATTTACACATACCTTTATTAAAAGGTAAAAATCATGTATTCTTTAGGGTGTGAATATTTTATTTACACGTGACATTAAAAGTGACTCATGCACATCTAGCGTGCATGAGCCCTATACTTAGGAAATGACAAAGCATCACATGCACATTTAGTGTGCATGGACACAGTTGGGGAAAAAGCATGAAGCCATGATTAGCCTCTTCCATCTTTATATAAGGAGGAGAGAAATATGTATAAGGTTGTGGATTAATATACAAGGATTGATCAATCCAATATATTCGTGGGATTCACGAATTTTGCCATCTAAATTACTCTTATAATCTAAATATTGTTTTAAATACACTAAACTCGTGGGATTCACGAGATTGCTATCTTACTTCTCTTTCCACTATTCATAACTAGCCTTAAGTTGTATTCCTCTTCCTCCTAGTCAAAAACCTCGGCGGTTCCCACCCGACTCACGCAACGATCCGGAGCCGAAGGGCACGACACAGTTGGTGAACCCGACGTGAAAACCGGGTGGCAAGGAGATGGAAAATCAACCGGAGGCTAGCAACATGATGATGATGTTCGAGCGCATGCGACAAGAACAACACGCGATGTCAGAGATAGCGGCATCAGTGGAGCGGCTCGTGCAACAAAACGGGCAATTCAACGTGAAAGACGTGTCGCGGTATCTTCGGGACTACAAGGCAGAGATGCTACGGTGCGGAATATCGGAAGGACTGCAAGTGACGTCCTTCAACCGGGTGGTGACCGACGGGCTTCAAGCAAGCATCCATGGCCTACGACAACAAAATCCGACATGGGAGGCGTTTGAAGAAGAGCTAAAGAGGACGTTCGCCATCGAGGATTCCTCCAAGGCGACGCGAAGGGGATTCGAAGATTGGGTGGAGACGCCGGACAAGGGATTGAAGGTCGTTGATGTGTTTTCGGCATTCGAAAGCCGGTTCGGGAGGTTGTCCGTGAGAGATCAAGCTATCCTCGTACCGGACAAGGTGATCATGTTCTTGCAAGCCGTGGACGTCCGGGACCGGAAAGATCTCGGAGTGCTCTTGGAGGACACGACCACGGAGAGTGGTCTCACCGAAACATGGGAAAGCGTGCGGGATATGGTCGCGCGATACACGAAGAGGGGGCAATGGCTTGCCAACGAGGAAAAGAGGGTTTCGGAACCGATTCCGAAACCGAGAACCGGATTGGAAGACCATCAACTGAGGGCTCGGGAGACTACAACCGAGAAGGGGATTGATGCATCTACGGTGGAGCAACTATTGAATGAGATGGAGAATCTGAAGATCGCGATGGTGAAGAAGTCGGATGACCGCCCCACAAGCTCCAAGTATACGGACCGACGGTGCATATGGTGCGATAGCGCCGAACACGATCGGAGGGATTGCGACGAGCATAAGGAGGCGCTACGGCGGGATCTCATCTACTACGAGGGAAACCGGATTCATTCGATGGACTCTCGGAAGCCACTTCGACCAAACTTCCGGAAAGGAGGCATGAAGAAGGTGCTCGAGGAGGAATTGGCAGCAAGAAGCAACTATGCGACAACCGCAGGAATATGTGTCGGGGAGGCATCGAGAGAAAAGATGTCTTTTTGGCCGGAAGTTCTAGAAAACACCGAGAAAACCGACTCCAACGAGATCCGAAGCACCGCGGAAGGTGTCCGGGAAGCTACGGGATGGGAGTGCCCTGTCGACAAGAATAGCGTATACGCCCTATGTCAATTGCATAAGGTGTATGTGGACGAGAAACGACGACGCACGGAGGATGCGGCTGGGCCATCGAAGATACCGGAAAGCTGGAACTCCGGAGGTAAGGGAAAAGAAAAGGCGACTCCGGCATTCAAGCTCGCCTCGGACATAGAACAACAAACTGACTTGAAAAGAGTGTTCGAGGAAAGAATCTTGGAAAGCCGGGTAGATTTCTTGCTTCGGGAGCTACTCGGAATAGCAAAGAAGGAGTTCCACGATCTTCTCGTGGATCTCGTGAAGCGAAAAAGACAAAGTACGGAGGAAAATGATCTAAGGGTGAATGCGAACACTGTTTTAATGAACGACACCGAAGTGGAGGACGAAATTCCGAACTCCCACTATACAAGGCCACATTGGGCACGCGCGACTACGGAGACTCCGGTCCAAATCGGCAACATCAAAGAACCCGTGCTAGCATTGATTGATCACGGATCGGAGATCAACTTGATGTCCAAGGAGTTCTACCGGGAAGTGGCCTATTAACACCAACCATGGATGGAAGATTCGGGCCGCCACCAAAGCAACGGAAGATCTATTTGCGGCTTGTCCGGATGTGACGGTGAAGATCGGGGATGTCGAGATTGACCAAAATTTCTTCGTGCAAGATGAGGTTTCACATTCCGTCATCCTCGGCCAACCCTTTATCCTCGGTCCGGATGGGGCATCTACGTACACGACTGTAACCGGAGGTTTGAAGAAAGGATACCGACAAGTGGAGGATAAGTTGCGGTCGGCATCAATAATAAAAGAAGATGAAGAAATCATGGGGATAGTCGAAGAAGTGTTCTATGGGAGCACGTTACAATGACTTGAAGAGCTTGCAGAAGATAAAAGCCAAGGGAACCGGGTAGTCCAGGTGGAATCGGTCGAGATGTATGAGATCATTGCGAAAATGGAGCCGGATACGCTCCGCAAAGAAGAAGCAATGGTAAGTACGAAATACAAGACCGTGGAGAAGAAGGTGAAACCGGCCGCGGGACCACTACCCACCGATAGCGAACAAAAGAGGAAAGAAGTCTCGGGAGATCCGACACTTCGGAAGTCCGTGGATATCAGACATGCCTTCACGGATGAGACCCGGAAGAAACTTCGGATCGGTGGAGGTGGGTTCCTATTACAAAAAGAAGAAGAACGGTTTCGCGAGATGTTGGAGCAACACGGCAAAGCATTTGCATTTACATCAAGGGAGATAGGGTGCGTCGATCCGAGAATAGTGGAGCCGATGGTGATCTTCACGATTGACCATGTACCGTGGAACCTGAAGCAGATTCCGGTGCCACGAGCGCATATTCCGAAAGTCATTGACTTGCTCAAGGAGAAGGTGGCGATGGGGATTCTAGAGCCATCAACTGCTCCGTACTCAAATCGATGGTTTACGGTTCTGAAGAAGAATGGGTCACTCCGATTTATCCAAAACTTGCAACCGGTGAATAAGGTCACGATCCGGAACTCGGGAGTCGGTCCGATAGTGGACGAATTTGCGGAAGCTTTTGCTGGTCGTGCAATATACTCCATCAGAGACCGATACTCGGGGTATGACCAATTCTAACTAGCCGTGGAGAGCCGAGACATCACAACCATGCGAACACCGATAGGATTAGTCCGAATGTGCACACTACCACAAGGAGCGACAAACTCGGTTGCTCATACGATGAACGTGATGAACAAGGTGCTTGGATCACATAGGGTTTGTCGTCGGTCCGCTTCTTGAAAATCTTCACCCGCTTCCCAGCTATAGGAACTCGTAGTATTGTTCCATCCAATTCGGACAGTCGGTACGTTCCGTTGTCGAAGACTTTCCGAACCTCGTATGGCCCGAACCACCTTTTCGCGAATTTCCGCATCGTTGTATATTGATGGTCCAAACTACTGTCATAGATGATCACCCAATCTCCTTCTTCAATTTTCCTCGGTCGTAGTCGGTGCATTGTGTCGAACCGGCTTTTGTTCCGGAATCGTGCTTCTTGTTGTCGGCGTATTGCTTCCGCTATATCTGCCGGTCTTCCCTCTAGTTGTCATATCCGGACCGCTAGTAGTTCTTCCCGGCTCATCTCTTCCTTCCACGGTAGCACTGTCCATGTTGCGATCGCGGTTTCCGTCGGCATTACCGGTGCTTGTTCTGTAAGGAATAGGCCCTTCTCTCCACCTTCTTATCTCGGCCACAACCGATTAATCGCGGATCAATGGAGCAGAAAATAGGAAACACACGTAGAAACAAAACGAAGAAACGCGAGTACACAAGGATTAACGTGGAAAACCCTAAACGGGGAAAAACCACGGGAGTACAAGACTCCAAACAACACTATACAGAGAAGTATACAATGACGAGCTCCAAGGCGACGACCTTGAGCTCGCTGTCCTCGCCACAGGCGGCGGAAATACACAGAGGCGTCTACCTCTTTCTCTTCGCGCTCTCTCTCTTTCTCTCTCACACGGCTGCTCTCTCTTCACTCCTCTAAAGTGGAAAAACAGAAAAATGAGAAGCAACAGAAAAACTGTTTGCCCTAAGTCATATTTATACTTATATGACTTTGGGCTATTTACAACTATAGCCTCAGGGGGCTCGTAGCGAACATATTCACGGATATGTCCCTGCATCCGGATCGCTCTCCGGGTACATTCGTCATCCGGCACCGAAGCCGGGGTCTTCGTCATCCGGATCCGAAACCGAAACCGGGCTTGTCGGCATTCATCTCCGATATCCGACCATCCCATCCGAAAGGGACCGAAATCCCAACAAACTCCCCCTTCACTTCGGCATGGGATGTCTTTCCAATCCGATCCTCTTCCGGCATGCTTCCAGCTTGTCGGGTGTGAGCACCTTGGTCAGCATATCCGACCCGTTCTCGTCGGTGTGGATCTTCGTCAGCACGAACTCCTTGTCTTCTATCCTTTCCCGGATCCAGTGATATCTTCGCTGGATGTGCTTCGTCCGGGAGTGATAGGCTGCGTTCTTCGCAAGGTGGATGGCACTCTGACTATCGCAGTAGAGTCGGTACTCCTCTTGCCGGATACCGAGCTCTCTAATGAAGTCCTTCATCCATATTATTTCCTTGCCGGCTTCAACAGCCGCCATGTACTCCGCCTCCGTGGTTGACAACGCAACCGTCTTCTGCAGCCTCGACTGCCACGAAACAGCTCCCCCTGCATACGTCATCACATACCCTGATGTGGACCGGCTGGTATCTGCATCAGCCGACATATCAGAATCAGTAAAGCCTTCGAGTTCGGGCTTACCGGAACCGAAACGGAGGCACACGTTTGCCGTGCCCTTCAGGTATCGGAGTATCCACTTGACCGCGTTCCAGTGCTCTTTGCCGGGATTGCTCATGTACCGGCTCACCACTCCGACTGCATATCCTATGTCCGGTCTCGTACACACCATGGCGTACATCAAGCTCCCGACGGCTGAGGCATACGGCACTTCCATCATATCCTCCTTTTCAGCCTTTGTCTTGGGACTTTGCTTGCTGGTCAGCTTGCAGTTTGCCGGGAGGGTCGATCCGACCGGTCTTGCTTCCGACATGTTGAACCGTTGAAGCACCTTTGTCACGTACTTCTCCTGTGACAGCCACAACTGCTTCTTCTTCCGGTCCCGGATGATGTGCATCGCTAGTATTTGCCTCGCCGGACCCAGGTCCTTCATTGAGAAGGTTCGGTGAAGAGCCTTCTTCAGCATCCGTATCTTGACCTGGTCCCGTCCGACGATCAACATGTCGTCCACGTACAGGAGGAGTATTAGGAAGTCTCCTCCTTCAAACTTCTTCACAAACACGCAGTGGTCGGACTGCGTTTTGAGGTACCCTTCGTCGGTCATGAAGGAGTCGAACTTCCGGTACCATTGCCGGGGAGCCTGCTTCAGTCCGTAAAGGCTCTTCTTCAACCGGCA
Organism: Azolla caroliniana; assembly: GCF_043228905.1. Taxonomy (NCBI): domain Eukaryota; kingdom Viridiplantae; phylum Streptophyta; class Polypodiopsida; order Salviniales; family Salviniaceae; genus Azolla; species Azolla caroliniana. The sequence continues at coordinate 17,090,629 of NW_028230444.1, forward strand.
TACCAGGTGCTCCTTCCCTTTCTTCTCGAATCCTTCCGGTTGCTGCATGTAGATTTCTTCTTCGAGGTCACCGTGAAGGAATGCTGTCTTCACGTCCATCTGTTCTACCTCGAGGTCCATGCTTGCCGCTATGCTCAGCACCGTCCGGATGGAGGTCATCTTCACTACCGGGGCAAATATCTCGTCGAAGTCGACGCCCTTCTTTTGCTGAAACCCCTTCACCACGATCCTGGCTTTGTATCTCGGGGGGTTTCCGGCATCTCCCGGTTTCAGCTTGAACACCCACTTGTTTCGAAGTGCCCGCTTTCCCTTCGGCAACTCCACAAGTTCATATGTGTGGTTCTCATGCAGGGAATCCATCTCGTCCTGCATGGCACTCAACCACCTGCGGCTCTGGGTGTCATGCTTCGCTTCTTCAAAGCTCTCCGGCTCCCCCTCGTCGGTTAGCAGCACGTGCTCTGGTTCCGGAAATCTCCGGGGGGCCCTTCTCTCTCTTAGAGGATATCTCCGTTCCGGAGCTTCGGTAACCGGTTCTTCCGATTCTTCTTCATCCGAGACCATTTCGGGATCGGGGCCGGTTCCGGTATCATTTTCATCTTCTTCGGCCGGTTCTGTGTCTTCACTGTCTTCGGCCGGATCCTCGAGTGCTAACCGGTCCCTTGCCGGTCGGGACTGCTCCTCGTAGAGTTGATCCTCACCGGTCGACTTGGAGCTCTTCATCTTCTTCTCCGACTCCCAGTCGGCGAGCGTCTTGTTCTCCATGAAGATGATATCACGACTCCGGAATATCTTCTTGTCGACCGGGTCCCATACTCGGTAGCCGAACTCGTCGTCGCCGTAACCGAGGAATATGCATGGCCGGGTCTTCGGATCTAGCTTTCCTCTCCGGTCCTTTGCCACATGCACGTATGCGAGACACCCGAACACCTTCAGATGCCGGTAGGACACTTCCTTACCGGTCCACACTTTCTGCGGCGTGTCTCCGTCCAAAGGTACTGAGGGTGATCTGTTTATCACGTATGTCGCCGTCGACATTGCCTCAGCCCAAAACCCCTTGGGTAATTTCGCATGCGCCAGCATACTCCGGACCCGCTCCATTATGGTCCGGTTCATCCTCTCGGCCAGCCCGTTCAGTTCCGGCGTCTTCGGCACAGTAAACTCGAGCCGGATTCCCTTCGAGCGACAGTACTCCTGGAACTGCCCCCGGTATTCCCCTCCGTTATCCGCTCGTATCGCTTTCAGCTTCTTGCCGGATTCCCTTTCCACTCTCGCGTGGAGTTCTTTGAAGACGGACAACACTTGGTCCTTTGTCTTCAACGGTGCCGTCCACAGCTTCCGGCTGTGATCATCAATGAATGTCACGAAGTACTGGGCTCCGCCATGTGACTTCGTTTCTACCTGACACACATCAGTGTGCACCAACTCCAATGGTGCGCTACGTCTCGTCGGTGGCCTTGAGTGGAAGGAGGTTCGGTTCTGCTTACCGGCCAGGCAATCGGTGCACTTCTCCAGGTGCACGTGCTTCACTGGGATGAGGTTGTCTTCTGCAAGCCTCTTCATCCCCTTCTCACTCATGTGGCACAGTCTTTTGTGCCACAGCTCACCGGCAGTGTCGGCTGCCACATTCAGCTCTTCCGGACATAACCGGGCATTCATCAGGTACAGTGTGTTGACCTTCCGGGCCCGAACCACTATCAAGCTCCCCTTGCTGAACTTCATGACACCGTTCCGGATGCTACCCGTGTAGCCTTCATCATCTAGCCTCCCGGCCGAAATCAGGTTCAATCGGACCTCCGGAACGTGTCGGACATCTTTCAGCAGCATTTTGCATCCGGTCGGGGTTGTCAACCACACGTCTCCTATGCCGGCAATCCGGCACGTACCTTCATTTCCCATCCGAACACAGCCATGCTCGCCGGCTGTGTAGGATGAGAAGTATCTTCTCTCCGGGGTCAGGTGGAACGATGCTCCGGAATCGACCACCCAGGTCGTCTCATCGCCGGCAACGTTTAGCTCACCTTCTTCGGTGATGAGCATGATTTCTTCCTCACTTGCCGCGAGTGCCGTTGTTCCTTTCCGGTCTTGCCCTCGCCGATCCGAACCTCTCCGGTCCGTGGCTCCCCGGTATGCACCGTTTCTCTCCGGTGACTTCTTCGAGTCGGTGTCGTCGGCTCCGTTGTCTTTTCGGTAATGCCGACAATTCTTTCGGAAGTGCCCCGGCTTCCCACAGTGGAAGCATGTGGGCCTTCCTCTTGACTGCGACCGGGTCCCCGACTTCTCCCGTCTTTGCGGACTCCGGTTCCATTGTCTTCCCCGATCCGATTCGGTAAACAGCATCTTCGGGTCGGAGGCCGGTTCCTTATCTCTCCGACGCGCTTCTTCATTCAGAATACTTGTCTTTACAGTTTGTAAGGACAAGTTATCTTCGGTGCACGAGGTGCTGAGAGTCACCACCAAGTTCTCCCAGCTTTCCGGCAATGTACACATCAGGATGATGGCTTGCATTGCATCCTCCAACGGGAACTTGATCGCCGCAAGCTGGTTCACGAATCCCATGAACGTGCTTACGTGTTCCACCATACTCTCGCCGTCCCGATACTTGAGATTCACAATCTTCCTCATCAGGGAGGTCCGGTTCAACGCATTCTTCCTCTCATAGAGGCCAGACAGCTTCTTCCACATCTCGTATGCGTTGGTGTCGTTCGCCACATGTTGCAGGACGCTTACGTCGACATATTGTCGGATCGTCGCTACGGCTTTCCGGTTCAGGAGCTTCCACTCCGACTCAAGTACCCCCTTCGGTATTTCCGACCTGTCAATCGGTTCGTACACGTCCCGAACAATCAGAAGATCCTCCATCTTGATCTTCCAGTCGGCGTAATTCTGTGCATTCAGCACCATCATCATCGGCTGCCCGCTGCCGCCGCCTTCCATTTTCTGCAACAGTCGCTCTGATACCAGTTTGTAAGGAATAGGCCCTTCTCTCCACCTTCTTATCTCGGCCACAACCGATTAATCGCGGATCAATGGAGCAGAAAATAGGAAACACACGTAGAAACAAAACGAAGAAACGCGAGTACACAAGGATTAACGTGGAAAACCCTAAACGGGGAAAAACCACGGGAGTACAAGACTCCAAACAACACTATACAGAGAAGTATACAATGACGAGCTCCAAGGCGACGACCTTGAGCTCGCTGTCCTCGCCACAGGCGGCGGAAATACACAGAGGCGTCTACCTCTTTCTCTTCGCGCTCTCTCTCTTTCTCTCTCACACGGCTGCTCTCTCTTCACTCCTCTAAAGTGGAAAAACAGAAAAATGAGAAGCAACAGAAAAACTGTTTGCCCTAAGTCATATTTATACTTATATGACTTTGGGCTATTTACAACTATAGCCTCAGGGGGCTCGTAGCGAACATATTCACGGATATGTCCCTGCATCCGGATCGCTCTCCGGGTACATTCGTCATCCGGCACCGAAGCCGGGGTCTTCGTCATCCGGATCCGAAACCGAAACCGGGCTTGTCGGCATTCATCTCCGATATCCGACCATCCCATCCGAAAGGGACCGAAATCCCAACATGTTCGGTCATGAGTTCTGCCGGCATGTAACCGGTTACGGAGCTATGCGTCATCCGATCCGCCCATAGTGCATACGGAAGCATTTGCGGCCAGTCCTTCACCTTTCCATCGCATGCCTTCGCAAGTGCTTTCACGATTGGACTATGTCCACGTTCGATTTTCCCGTTGGCCTCCGGATTGTATGCCGTTGTCAGCGATAACCGAACTCCGTGTTTGGCGAAGAATTCCCTAGCTTTGTCCGAGTCGAGTTCACCCCGGTCCGCAATCACTTGTCCTACGCACCCGTACCTGCAAAATACTTCCTCCAAAAGAAATTGGCATACCGCGGAACACGTTTTCCTCTAAAGCGCTCGACCTTCTACTTGATTCTTGAGATCTTCCCGAGCTAATACCAAGTATTTCTTTTGTCCGATCCCGGTCGGCATGGCCACTATGTCGACCATCCACTTGAAGTTGATTGTCGGTGAGAATGTCGGATGTAACTTATCTCGATGTCAAACCCCGGAGTAGACTTGACATTTCTTGCAGCTTTCCGTGAACTCTGCGACATCTTTGTACATTTTCTTCCACCAATATTTTTGCTTGATCTTCACAAATGTTGCCCATGTTCCTCGGTGTCCAGCCCAATCGGATTCATGAAACTCAGACTTTATCTGGTTTCGTTGCTCTTTTGTCCCGACTACTCGAAGTGGTATACCATCCAGTCTTTTCGGCACCCTCCATATTAATCCGTTTTCCAAGAAGAACTTTTGGACTTGCCTCTTCTTCCTTCGGATCTCGGCTCTTCTTCCTTTATCGTTTGTTGAATCCTCGGCCTCTTGTAACATCTTTCCGATCATCAAGCTTTCTCCCTCGTATTCTTCTTCCCGGAATTCTCGGATTACGTTCACTCGGCATATGTGCTCCGACGCGAAGTAGTCTTCGGAAACTTCTTCATTATCCGATTCGGTTATGTCATCTCCGAACCGAGCCCTTGATAACATATCCGCTACCGCGTTGTCCTTCCCCGAGATGTGTGGAACCTCCGGATTAAGCGACTTGACATATGCAACCCACCTTAGCATAGCTACATCCAGTATCGTACAACACCGCATCATCCCGAGTATCGGAAGACAATCCGTCTCGATCACCACTTCGGCTCCAATCAAATAATCCCGATCCGATTTTATCGCCGACATGACTCCCCACAGTTCTCTTTTGACTTGTGCATATCCACGTTGCCTTTCGTTGAGAACCTTTGCTCCGAATCGGATCGGATATCGCGAACCATCCGAGTCGGCTTGATTGATGACCCACCCGATACCGGTTGGACTTGTATCAACCGTTACTATGATCGGTCGGTTGTAGCTCGGCTTCTTAAGTGCTTCCGCCCTCCGAAGTGTCTTCTTCAATTTCTTCATGGCTTTGGTGTGTTCCGGTTTCCATTCGAATTTCTTACCTTTCCGCAACAAGTGGTAGAGCGGGTCCGCTATATGTGCATAGTGCGGAATCCATATGTGATAGAATGCACATGCACCGAGAAACCTTCGGACTTCCGATGTTGACTCGCATACTTCCTCCATAGCTTGAATCGCATCGATCTTTGTTGGTGATGGTCTTCGGCCGTAAGGCCTACATAGATGTCCGACCACCAATATTTCTTCTTGCCCGAATGCCGATTTCTCCCCGGAAAGTGTTAGGTGCACATCTTCTAGCTTTCGCAACATTTTCTCGCAATCATGAATATGGTCGACCACGAACTTTCGGCATCCCCGATCATCCATAGTCTCATCTTTTTCTTCTACCGCGCATCCTTTCATCAGAATGTCATCGAGGAACGGCATCGTCATCTCCGGAATGCAGTCTCGAAGCACCTTGTTCATCGCGTTCATCATATGAGCAACCGAGTTTGTCGCTCCTTGTGGTAGTGTGCACATTCGGACTAATCCTATCGGTGTTCGCATGGTTGTGATGTCTCGGCTCTCCACGGCTAGTTGGAATTGGTCATACCCCGAGTATAGGTCTCCGATGGAGTATCTCGCACGACCAGCAAAAGCCTCCGCAAATTCGTCCACTATCGGACCGACTCCCGAGTTCCAGATCGTGACCTTATTCACCGGCTGCAAGTTTTGGATAAATCGGAGTGACCCATTCTTCTTCGGAACTGTAAACCATCAATTTGAGTACGGAGCAGTTGATGGCTCTAGAATCCCCATCGCCACCTTCTCCTTGAGCAAGTCAATGACTTTCGGAATATGCGCTCGTGGCACCGGAATCGGCTTTAGTGGGTAGTGGTCCCGCGACCGGTTTCACCTTCTTCTCCACGGTCTTGTATTTCGTACTTACCATTGCTTCTTCTTTGCGGAGCGTATCCGGCTCCATTTTCGCAATGATCTCGTACATCTCGACCGATTCCACCTGGACTACCCGGTTCCCTTGGCTTTTATCTTCCGCAAGCTCTTCAAGTCGTTGTAGCGTGCTCCTATAGAACACTTCTTCGACTATCCCCATGATTTCTTCATCTTCTTTTATTATTGATGACGACCGCAACTTATCCTCCACTTGTCGGTATCCTTTCTTCAAACCTCCGGTTACGGTCGTGTACGTAGATGCCCCATCCGGACCGATTCGTACATGTTTTGCTCCCATAGTTTTCTTCCTGTGTGGGGTATCAAGCCTTCTCGGACTATCACTTCCCCACTCCGCAACAGTCCGCTTTAAAAATCCATTCTCACTTGGGACAAGAGTTCCCTCTTGTTCCTTTCGTGATTTGCTGGCACCGTTAGGAATTGGACGGATTTCCCACCATTTTGGCTCCGAATTCGCGCAAAAGCCGCACCACTATCGTGCACCTTCGTCTCCATCCGTGATGCCGTGATAAAGGGTTGGCTGAGGATGACGGAATGTGAAACCTCATCTTGCACGAAGAAATTTTGGTCAATCTCGACATCCCCGATCTTCACCGTCACATCCGGACAAGCCGCAAATAGATCTTCCGTTGCTTTGGTGGCGGCCCGAATCTTCCATCCATGGTTGGTGTTAATAGGCCACTTCCCCTTCCGGTAGAACTCCTTGGACATAAAGTTGATCTCCAATCCGTGATCAATCAATGCTAGCACGGGTTCTTTGATGTTGCCGATTCGGACTGGAGTCTCCGTAGTCGCATGTGCCCAATGTGGCCTTGTATAGTGGGAGTTCGGAATTTCGTCCTCCACTTTGGTGTCATTCATTAAAACGGTGTTCGCATTCACCCTTGGAGCATTTTCCTCCATACTTTGTCTTTTTCGCTTCACGAGATCCACGAGAAGATCGTGGAACTCCTTCTTTGCTATTTCGAGTAGCTCCCGAAGCGAGAAATCTACCCGGCTATCCAAGATTCTTTCCTCGAACACTCTTTTCAAGTCAGTTTGTTGTTCTATGTCCGAGGCGAGCTTGAATGCCGGAGTCGCCTTTTCTTTTCCCTTACCTCCGGAGTTCCAGCTTTCCGGTATCTTCGATGGCCCAGCCGCATCCTCCGTGCGTCGTCGTTTCTCGTCCACATACACCTTATGCAATTGACATAGGGCGTATACGCTATTCTTGTCGACAGGGCACTCCCATCCCGTAGCTTCCCGGACGCCTTCCGCGGTGCTTCGGATCTCGTTGGAGTCGGTTTTCTCGGTGTTTTCTACAACTTCCGGCCAAAAAGACATCTTTGCTCTCGATGCCTCCCCGACACATATTCCTGCGGTTGTCGCATAGTTGCTTCTTGCTGCCAATTCCTCCTCGAGCACCTTCTTCATGCCGCCTTTCCGGAAGTTCGGTCGAAGTGGTTTCCGAGAGTCCATTGAATGAATCCGGTTTCCCTCTTAGTAGATGAGATCCCGCCGTAGCGCCTCCTTATGCTCGTCGCAATCCCTCCGATCGTGTTCGGCGCTATCGCACCATATGCACCGTCGGTCCGTATACTTGGAGCTTGTGGGGCGGTCATCCGACTTCTTCACCATCGCGATCTTCAGATTCTCCATCTCATTCAATAGTTGCTCCACCGTAGATGCATCAATCCCCTTCTCGGTTGTAGTCTCCCGAGCCCTCAGTTGATGGTCTTCCAATCCGGTTCTCGGTTTCGGAATCGGTTCCGAAACCCTCTTTTCCTCGTTGGCAAGCCATTGCCCCCTCTTCGTGTATCGCGCGACCATATCCCGCACGCTTTCCCATGTTTCGGTGAGACCACTCTCCGTGGTCGTGTCCTCCAAGAGCACTCCGAGATCTTTCCGGTCCCGGACATCCACGGCTCGCAAGAACATGATCACCTTGTCCGGTACAAGGATAGCTTGATCTCTCGCGGACAACCTCCCGAACCGGCTTTCGAATGCCGAAAACACATCAACGACCTTCAATCCCTTGTCCGGCGTCTCCACCCAATCTTCGAATCCCCTTCGCGTCGCCTTGGAGGAATCCTCGATGGCGAATGTCCTCTTTAGCTCTTCTTCAAACGCCTCCCATGTCGGATTTTGTTGTCGTAGCTTATGGATGTTTGCTTGAAGCCCGTCGGTCGCCACCCAGTTGAAGGACGTCACTTGCAGTCCTTCCGATATTCCGCACCGTAGCATCTCCGCCTTGTAGTCCCGAAGATACCGCGACACGTCTTTCCCGTTGAATTTCCCGTTTCGTTGCACGAGCCGCTCCACTGATGCCGCTATCTCCGACATCGCGCATTGTTCTTGTAGCATGCGCTCGAACATCATCATCATGTTGCTAGCCTCCGGTTGATTTTCCATCTCCTTGCCACCCGGTTTTCACGTCGGGTTCACCAAACCGCTGTCGCGAAGATTCGCACGTGCGTGTGCTACTTGAGCGACCACCGGGGTCTTGGACTAGGGAGGATGTTTGCAGAATTATCGAAGAGATGACAATCAATGTAAGATTAGATGAAATTGGTTTACTTGAGAAGAAGAAAGATAGTACACTTGAGAAGTAGAAAAATATGAAGAAGATAAAGAAAAATATAATTATATTGATGATAATGGTGTTGGTGATATCACATATTGAGCCCCACTTACACAAGCCCAACTAGAGGCTTTTATAGGTATTTCCATGTTTGTGACATGCACAAAACCATGGGCTAAAACCATGGTTTTGTGCACACGGTTTTGCTTATGTCATGCACAAACCATGGGTTTAGAACCATGGTTTTGTGCACATGTTTTTCTAATGGTTGTTTCATCTATAATTCACATATGAAAAGTAAATACATAAAATCTATACTATATGATAGTTTTCCTAGTGGTAAGGCAATTATCTTGTATCTTAGAGGTGCAAGGTTCAAACCTTGCTTGCACCCCTTTGTATAAACTCAAGTGCCACTAGGCGTTAGGTTTATTTGCTAAATGCATGTGCAATGTTGCACATCCTTGGTTTATTCGTCTCACTCGGTTTCACACCATAGCCGAAAATCGTCACGACATCCACCCCCACCAAACCCGCACATCCTCCGGTATGTGCTGAGAAAGGTGAAGAGGTGAGATCTTTGGCAACGGTGATCAACCGAGTTCCTCTGCATGCTCGTCTGACTTCGTCTTCCACTTCGAGTATGCGCAATCTTTCCAACCGAACCACCGTAGCCACCCGATCCACCATATCCGACGCTCACACCTTCTTCCCCGGTCGGTTGTAGTAGATCTACCGAACGATGTCGTCGATCCGACCGCCCTTCCTTCGTCCACCGCGCGTGTCCTTCGATTGGACTCCTGGCCACTCCTCGCGCTCACCGTCTTCAACTGGGTATTGTGGATCGTTCGTGTCGATCTCCGATTAGGCCGGGTTTGCCCTTGTCCGGATCGGTCTCCACCGATCGCTTCTTGGCTTGGTTGGCCTTCGTCTGCATTCACATTTCGTGCTCGACCGATTGATTCGTGCCGGGTCGGCCCCCTTTTGGATCGGGATTGTCCGATTGATTTCGTCTGAATCAGGTTTCGGTCGGGTCAGCCCCGGTCGATCGGCTCCCATGTGGATCTTCCTTCGTTCCTGTCCGCCACATCCTTTATCTTCGGTCTTATGTCGACACATGATCTCGACTACCAAAGTCTCTAGAACCAGTGTGAAGGAATCCCTTCGTTCATGCACATTTACCTTGTCTTCCTCATCGCCCTTCTGGTCGTCCGTTTTTTCGTCCACACATTCCGTCTCTCCGGTCTCATGTTGGCGCACATGCACAATCGCCGAAGTCTCTAGAATAGGTGTGGGGATATCCTTTCTTCCTCGATCTTCTTCCTCCTTGTGTTGGGCCTTTGTCTTCCCGTCACCACCTTCCATCTCTCTCGTCTCACGTTGGCACATGAGCGCAACCGCCGAAGTCTCTGGAACAATCGTGGAGAAAGTCTTGACATGGCTATCCGTTGTCGACTCGTCCATAGCCACCTCCGACTCGATGTCGTTTGTCATGGCTACCTCCTCAATCTCTTCAGACTCAAACACTTTATCTCCCTCGATCATGCAAGCTTTTCTCATGCTTGCACCGTCATCACCCGATGTTTCGTACACAATGCGTGTTCCGAAACATTTATCCTCCCTCGAAGTGGCGTTCGCCGTCCTCGAGTCATCAGCCTCCTCCTTGGCCGTCATTTCTTCGTAAGACAAGAAGGTGACTTGTTTCACACCTTCTCTCTCGGTACCGTCATACCGAACCTGAGCCTTTGTATCGGCCACTTCATTAACCCACATTTGTTGGGAGGTCTCTTCTTCCTCGATCACCATTCGCCTCAGTTTTGTCTCCCTTTTAAGCTTTATTTCTTTTGTTGGTGGCGCGTTGCTGCATCTCGCCCCTCTTCGATCGTCCCTCATGGGCCGTCTTGTTGTCGTTGATATTCTCGCTCGCCCCTTATCGTGTAGTCGGCATACACTTCCCACTTTGCTCCAATCCTCGATGAGGCCATTTGCAGCATCATCTTCTTCGAGTTTGAGGCAGATGGACATCCTTTCCATTCGACCGATTGACTTCACGAACATAAGGACCTTATCGACCCCCACTAATCTTTGTTCCCGCTCTGAGAGTTGAGAAAAACGATGCTCGAAGTCTACGAATGCTTGTTTCGTGCCTTCGTGGGTCTTCGCCGATGTCACCCATTGGTCGAAGTTGCGTCGATCTCGTCCCTTCAGTTTCTCTTAGCCATATTCCTCCAATAGAGCCTTCTCGAAAGTCGCCCACGAATCATGAGCTTCTAGAAGCTCTTTTACATCTTTGAAGATCGGTTGAGACACCACCCGACAAAAGTACTCTAGCCTCATAGCTTTGTCCACACCTCTTGAATCCATCTCCGCATTGTAGACTTTTTAGGAAACTTTGGACTTCGGCACCGTTGAAATAGCTCACTCGCTCGACTACCCTATCGACGGCTTGTTGGGCTTCATTTCTTCTTTTCCCTTCTCTTAGAAACTCCATCATCCTTTTTGACATTGCCTCCATGAGATATTCGCCATCCATCTTCGTCCTCCCTTGCTGCTCTTCACGTCGGGTTCACCAACTGTGTCGTGCCCTACGGCTCCGGATCGTTGCGTGAGTCGGGTGGGAACCGCCGAGGTTTTTGACTAGGAGGAAGAGGAATACAACTTAAGGCTAGTTATGAATAGTGGAAAGAGAATTAAGATAGCAATCTCGTGAATCCCACGAGTTTAGTGTATTTAAAACAATATTTAGATTATAAGAGTAATTTAGATGGCAAAATTCGTGAATCCCACGAATATATTAGATTGATCAATCCTTGTATATTAATCAACAACCTTATACATATTTCTCTCCTCCTTATATAAAGATGGAAGAGGCTAAGCATGGCTTCATGCTTTTTCACCAACTGTGTCCATGCACACTAAATGTGCATGTGATGCTTTGTCATTTCCTAAGTATAGGGCTCATGCACGCTAGATGTGCATGAGTCACTTTTAATGTCACGTGTAAATAAAATATTCACACCCTAAAGAATACATGATTTTTACCTTTTAATAAAGGTATGTGTAAATAAAGGTCTTATACGTATTAAATCTATATATATAACACTAAAGATAAGTCATTACAATGGTAAAGTTGGGGTTTATCTATGTAGAGGTGTAGGGTTCGAATCCTGCCCTATGCACGTGATAAATGTTTTGATATATTATTTATTTATTTATATGTATCTAAAATCGGATATATTATTTTATGGTTTTCACGTAGTGTGTGGAATACACTACGACACTGCACCTTCTTGAAGTCGGCACTTAAGGGGAGGATAATGTCAGGAACATCGACTCGAATGTGAACCTTAGGCCCTTGTATATATATTTCTCCTAGACAAACTTTAGACTTCAAACTTTTGTATAAACAGTGGTATGTAAGACCTAATATGTAAGAATCAGTATGTAAGACTCAGTATGTAAGACTTGGCATGAAAGACTTGGCATGCAAGAATTAGTATGCTTGATATTATAGTATGTAAGACTTGGCATGAGCATGCTTATCATGCATCACTACATGTATAAAAAGGGTTGATCTCCCTTGTTAACATCAAGGAGATCAACACCAGTCATGGAATAGATATTTTCACTCATTGTCATCAACTTCTCAATCTCCCTATCTCATCAACTTCCCCATCTCTTTCGCCCCAATTATTCATCCGTGACAATATCTACAGTTGTTCGTGACATACTTCATATGATGAACGTGGATTGAACATGTGACGTTTGAATCTCTAGTGTCCCACTCTCCTAAAAAGGCTATCTAGGTATTTGATCGTTTCATTGTGCTAGATATGCATCACAATCATATGTCAAGTTGTTCGTGAAATCTTTTTTGCGGTGAACGTGGATTGAACACGTGACCTTCAGATCTTCAGTTTGACACTCTCCCAACTAAGCTATCCCCACGTTTGATCCCACTTTCTGGGGAGTATAGATCAACATGATATAAGATGAACATGAATTCTACATGTGACCTTTATGTCATGAAGTTGATTCTATTCCCACATTTGATCATTCTTTTGTGGTAACTATAGTTCCACACGTGGTTCGTGACATATTTTGTGCGGTGAATATGGGACCGGTCATGTGACCTTGACATCTTCAATGGAATGATGTCCCAATTCACCAATCCCAACTTCTCATAGACCTCTTCCAGTGCATATATATCAAATTGTATCTCAAGTATTTCGGGATATATTTTCTTTAATGAACGTGGAGCATGAAGTTGACTCTATTCCCACATTTGATCATTCTTTTGTGGTAACTATAGTTCCACACAATACCTCACGTGGTTCGTGACATATTTTGTGCGGTGAATATGGACCGGTCATGTGACCTTGACATCTTCAATGGAACGATGTCCCAATTGACCAATACCAACTTCTCATAGACCTCTTCCAGTGCATATATATCAAATTGTATCTTAAGTTTTTCGGGATATATTTTCTTTAATGAACGTGGATCTAACATGTGACCTTCAGTTTTTTAGTAAGACGCTCTCCGCACATTTGGTTATACTCTTGCGGTAACTAGGCATCAACATGATATTTCAAGTGGTTCGCTACATATTTTGTGCGGAGAACTATTTCCGCATTTGATCACATTATAGCGGTGGACATAACTCATATCTGTAGTTGTTCGTGACATACTTCCTACGATGAACGTGGATTGAACATGTGACATTTAAATCTCTAGTGTGCCACTCTCCCAAAAAAGCTATCCGGGTACTTGATCGTTTCTTTGTGCTGAATGTGCATCAAAATCATATCTCAAGTTGTTTGTGACATCTTTTTTGCGGTGAACGTGGATCAAACACGTGATCTTCAGATCTTTAGTCTGATGCTTTCCCAACTGACCTATCCCACTTCTCTGAGGATTATAGTTCAACATGATGTAAGGTGAACGTGAATTCAACATCTGACATTTATGCCATGACATTGACTCTCTTCCAACATTTGATCATTCTTTTGTGGTAACTCTAGTTCCACACGATACCTCAAGTGGTTTGAGACATATTTTGTGTGGTGAACATGGATCGGTCATGTAACCTTGACATCTTCAATGGAACAATGTCCCAATTCCAACTTCTCATCGTACTCTTGTAGTGGATATAGATCAAAATTATATCTCAGGTGTTTCACGATATATTTTCTTTAATGAACCTGGATCAATCCAGTTGCCTTGACTTTTTGAGTATGACGCTCTACCAACATTTGATTATACTCTTGTGGTAACTAGGGATCAACATGATATCTCAAGTGGTTCACTACATATTTTGTGTGGTAAACGTTTTCCGCATTTGATCGAATTATTGCAGTGAAGATAATCGTTTTCAACATTTTTCCTACTTCTAGAATGAAACGATATCTCAAGTGGTTCGTTATATACTTTGTGTCGTGAATATATATCTGAGCATGAAGTCTTCAATCTGACACTCTACCAACTGAGCTATCCCTGAATTTGATTTTTCTCTTGTAGTTGATGTGGATCTAAATCATATCTCCAGTTATTCGCGTCATATTTCCAACAATGAACGTGAAGTGAACATGTGACGTTCAAATCTCTCGTGTGCCAATCTCCCAAAATAGTTATCCCAGGGTATTTGATCATTTCTTTGTGGTGGATGTGGATTAAGATCATCTCCAAGGTTGTTTGTGACATCTTTTTTGCGGTGAATGTGGATCGAACACGTGACCTTCAAATCTTCAGTCTGACGCTTGCCCAATTGAGCTAACCCCACGTTTGACCCCAGTTTTCCGGGGTATATAAATCAACATGATATACCATGAACATGAATTCAACAAATGACCTTTATGTGATCCAGTTGATTCTCTTCCCACATTTTTTTAATTTTTTTTTTCCATAAAAATATGCTCAATTAGTATTAATAAAAAGCCAAAGGCAATATACAAATAGTACATAATACTGTTTCCTCTGCACAAATACATATTATCAAAAAAACTACATTGTTGCCAATAACACCTTTGCTAGTAGAGCACATATAAACCTTGAGAAAATTCCATTGCTACGTCGAGCTATAAGACCACATATAAACCTTGAGAAGGCCTCCACTTTAGCACGAATAAGCCTCTTTATCACCTCTTTTCCATTCACCTTTGCTTGAACATGTGGGACATTGTCCAACCAGAACCATTCTCTGCCATTTAACTTTGTTGCCACTACCATTGATTTATATTCCATGGGATCATATGCTGAAAATGTACGATGTTTTGGAGACATCTCGATGAGGCAGCCATAGAACAAATCAAATAGCCATAGAACACAACAACACCCATATGTAATGAAAGCCCATAATACTGCCACCTCCTTCTTTCCCTTGAAAACAATTGGGTATTCATCACAAACTCAACTAGTTTCTCTTTGGCATCCCATCTGCTTTTCTTCAATCTCCTACAGAAACTAGCTCAATCTCATACAGAATAAGACAGATTAAAATGGCTCAATGTCATACAGAATAACACTCAGTTTTGTGCCCGTTTCTTGGACTTTAACTTTCCCATGTGATGTATCCTTTTCTACCAGTTTGACAGTAAAAATCCCCTCTCTCCAATCAAGTTGTTGAGGTAATCTGCTTCTTCTTGGTCGTAGTCTTCTTCTAGCTCTGTAAACATCGGCTTAAACATTGCCAAAAAACCTGGTTTCTCTTCAGCCTGCTGATCTTCTCAGTATTTATATATCTTTCTCGGCCTTTTTCCAATGCAAGATTCATAACCTGTCCAAACTCTTGGACCTGTAAACATCGGCTTAAACATTGCCAAAAAACCTGGTTTCTCTTTAGCCTGCCCATCTTCTCAGTCTTTATATACCTTTCTCTGCCTTTTTCCAATCCAAGATTGAACATTTTAACATTCTTTTGCGGTAATTATATCAATACGATACCTCAAGTGGTTCACGTCATATTTTTTGTGGTAAACATGGATAGCTCATGTGACCTTGACATCTTCAATCGAACGATGTCCCAATTCACCAATCCCAATTTCTCATCGACCTCTTCCAATGCATATAGATCAAAATTATATCTCAAGAGTTTCGCGATATATTTTATATAATGAACCTGGATCGAGCACGTGAGCTTGAGATTTTGAGTATGACACTCTCCCCACATTTGATTATACTCTTGCGGTAACTAGGGATCAACATGATATCATCTCAAGTGGCTCGCTACATATTTTGGGCAGTGAAAATTTTCCACATTTGATCGAATTATTGTGGTGAATATAATCATTTTCGACATTTTTCCTACTTCTAGAATGAAACGATATCTCAAGTGGTTCGTGACATATTTTGTGCCGTGAATATATATCCAACATCTGAGCATGCAGTCCTCAATCTGACACTCTGCCAACTGAGCTATTCCTACATTATTTTTTCCTCTTGTGGTTGCGTGGATTTAAATCATATCTCCAGTTATTCGCGACATATTTTCGACGATGAATGTGGATTGAATAAGTGACGTTCAAATCTCTAGTGTGCCAATCTCCCAAAATACCTATCCAGGTATTTGATCATTTCTTTGTGGTGGATGTGAATCAAAATCATATCTCAGGTTGTTCGTGACATCTTTTTCGCAGTGAATGTGGATCGAACAGGTGATCTTCATATCTTCAGTCTGACGCTCTCCCAATTGAGCTATCCCCGCGTTTGACCCCAAATTTTCCGGGGATTATAGATCAACATGATATACCATGAGCATGAATTCAACAAGTGATCTTTATGTGATCAATTTGATTATCTTCCCACATTTTAACATTCTTTTGTGGTAATTATAGTTCAATACGATAGGTCAAGTGGTTCGCATCATATTTTGTGTCGTAAATGTGGATAGATCATGTGACCTTCACATCTTCAATGGAACGATGTCCCAATTCACCAATCCCAACTTCTCATCGACCTCTTCCAATTGGATATATAGATCAAAATTATATCTCAAGAGTTTCGTTATATAGTTTATATAATGAACCTGGATCAAGCACGTGAGCTTGAGATTATGAGTATGATGCTCTCCCCACATTTGATTATACTCTTGTGGTAACTAGGGATCAACATGATATCGCAAGTGGCTCACTACATATTTTGTGCGATGAACTTTTCGGCATTTGATAGAATTATTGTGGTGAATATAATTGTTTTCGACATTTTTTCAAATTCTAGAATGTGATGAAGAAAAACGTGGAATATTGCTCAGTCACAACCGAGGCTTGAACACTTCTATGAGAATGGAGAACATAGAGATGGGAACTAAAGAGTGAACAGAAGATGTTTACGTGGATAACCCTAAATCGGAAAAACCACGGGAGCGCACAAACTCTGAACTATCACTATGAAGAAAAGGGTACAATCGGAGACTCCTAGGCAATGACCTCGAGCTTAGTTTCTTCACCGAGCGGCAGTTACAACAGAGTATTGCTCGCTCTGTATCTCTCTCCCCCTCTGTCGCTCTCTCTATATCACAATATGACAATAACAACAACATTACAAAGTGATTGCCCTAAGTCATATTTATACTTATATGAACTTAGGGATATTTACAAATATAGGCTCAATAGGCTTACTCAAAACATATTTACAGATATGTCTTCTCTTCCAGTTCTCACCGGCTCTCCTCCGGTTTCCGGGCCTCTTCTGGTTCTCACCGGGTCCTCCTTATTCATCACTGGATCCCATCCGGAGAGACCGATTTCCCAACAATCTCCCCCTTCACTTCAGCATGGGATATCTTGTCAGCCCGATCCACGTTCGGCACGCGTCCAACTTGTCGGTTGTCAGCACCTTGGTCAACATGTCCGACCCGTTCTCCTTCGTGTGGATCTTCGTAAACACAAACTGTTGATCTTCTACTCTCTCCCGGATCCAGTGGTACCTCCGCTGGATATGTTTGTTCGGGAATGGTAGGCCGCGTTCTTTGCAAGGTGGATGGCACTTTGACTGTCGTAGTAGAGCCAATATTCCTCCCGTTGGATTCCTATCTCTCCGATGAAGTCCTTGCCGACTTCTACAGGTGCCATGTACTCCGCCTCTGTGGTTGACAATGCAACCGTCTTCTACAATGTAGACTGCCACAAAATAGCTCCCCCTACATAAGTCATGACATATCCAGATGTCGACCAACTAGTATCTGCATCAGCCGAAATATCTGAATCCGTGAAACCATTGAGTTGGGGTTTCCCGGAGCCAAACCGGAGGCACATACTTGAGGTGCCTTTCAGATACCAGAGTATCCACTTGAGCACGTTCCAGTGCTCTCTTCCGGGATTGCTCATGAACTGGCTCACCACTCTGACTGCATGTCCGATATCCGGCTGGGTACATACCATCGCGTACATCCAGCTCCTGACGGTAGAGGCATATGATATCTTCATCATATCCCTCTTCTTCGCCTTTGTGCTCGGGCTTTGTTTTCTGGATAGCTTGCATTTTGCCAGAAGTGTCGATCCGACCGGTTTCGCCTCCAACATGTTGAACCGTTGAAGCACCTTTGTCACATAATTCTCCTGTGACAGCCACAAAAGCTTCTTCCATTGGTCCCGGATGATGTGCATTCCCAATATCTGTCTTGCCGGCCCCAAGTCTTTCATTGAGAAGGTCCGGTTCAAAGCCTTCTTCAGCATCCGAATCTTGCAGCCTTGGTCTCGTCTGACAATCTCCTCCATCAAATTTCTTCACAAACACGCAGTGATTGGCCTGCGTCTTGTGGTACCCTTGGTCGGTCATGAAGGAGTTGAACTTCTGGTACCATTTCCGGGGAGCTTGCTTCAGTCCGTATAGGCTCTTCATCAACCGACACACAAGGTGTTCCTTCCCTTTCCTTTCAAATCCTTCCAGTTGATGCATGTAGATCTCTTCTTCGAGGTCGCCATGTAGGAATGTCGTCTTGACGTCGAGTTGCTCTACCTTGAGGTCCATGCTTGCGACTATGCCCAATATCGTCTGGATGGATGTCATCTTTACAACCAGGGCCAAGATCTCATCAAAATCCACTCCTTTCTTCAGTTGGAAGCCCTTCACCACGATTTGGGCCTTACACCTAGGTGCATTTCCGGCATCTCCCAGTTTCAACTTGTACACCCACTTGTTCTAGAGTGCTCTATTCCCTTTCGGCAACTCCATCAGTTCATATGTGTGGTTCTCATAGAGGGAATCCATCTCATCCTATATGGCCCTCAACCACTTGCGGCTGTGGGTGTCTCTCTTTGCTTCTTCGAAGCTTTCTGGCTCCCCCTCATTGATTAGCAACACATGCTCTCCATCCGGAAATCTCAGGGGGGCTCTTCTCTCTCGGAGAGGATATCTCCGTCCTTGGTTTCTGACTGCTGGTTCCTCCGTTTTGTTGGGAAAATCGGTCTTTCCGGATGGGATCCGGTGGTGAATAAAGAGGACCCGGTGAGTACCGGAAGAGATCGGTGGACCTAGTAGGAACCGGAAGAGAGGACAGATTTGTAAATATGTCTTTAATAAGCCCATTGAGGCTATATTTGTAAATAGCCCTAAGTTCATATAACTATAAATATGACTTAGGGCAATCACTTTAGTGTGTGAGTAAGAGTGTGATTGTGCTGCGATTATATTGTTGTAACTGTTGTACACTCAGAGCGATACTCTGTTGTAACCGCCACTGTGCGAAGAAACAGAGCTCGAGGTTGTTGGCTCTATGTCTCTGATTGTACCCCCTTTCTCTTCATAGTGATAGTTCGGAGTCTGTGGGCTCCCGTGGTTTTTCCCTATTAGGGTTTTCCATGTAAACATCCTGCGTCATTTTTCCTTGTGTAGTCTCCACTTCACATTTCTGTTTTTGATCTTATAGAAGTGTTTTACTACTCGGTAGTGGCGGAGCGATATTCCGCGCATTGCACTTCACCTCATCTGAATCCGATTCGGGATCTAGATCAGTTGTGGTATCTTCTTCTTCTTCTTCTTTGTCGGTCGGTTCAGTTTCTTGTCCATATCCGGCTGGTTCATCGAGTGTCATCCAGTTACTGGCTTGCGTCCGGTTCTTAATTGGGTATGTCCTTGTGTCCTCAAGATGGTTTTCAAAGAATGATCCGGAGTTCCTCACCTTCTCCGACTCCCAATCGGCAATGGTCTTGTCTTCCATGAAGACTATGTCTCGACTCTGGAACACCTTCTTGTCGACCAGATCCCACACTCCGTAACCGAACTCATCATTGCCGTATCCAAGGAATATGCATGGCTTGGACTTCGGATCCAACTTTGCTCTCTTGTCCTTTGGAACATGCACATATGCGAGACACCTGAACACCTTGAAGATGCCGGTAAGATACATCTTTACCGGTCCATACTTTCTGAGGTGAGTCTCCTTCCAAGGGTACTGAGGGTGATGATCTATTTATCACATGGAGAGCTATCGTCAGCGCCTCAGCCCAAAACGTCTTGGGTAACTTTGCATGTGCGCTATAGCATGCTCCAGACTCTCTCCATTATGGTCTGGTTCATCCTTTCGGCCAACCTGTTTAGTTCTGACATCTTAGGCACAGTAAACTTGAGCCGAATTCCCTTCGACTAGCAATACTCCTCGAACTGCCCTCGATATTCTCTTCCGTTATCTGCTCGAACTGCTTTTAGCTTCCAGCCGGTTTCTCTTTCCACTCTCACGTGGAGCTCCTTGAAGATGGATAACACCTGATCCTTCGTATGCACCAGCTCCAGTGGAGCATTCCGTCTCAACAGTGGTCTTGACCAGAAGGATGTTCGGTTTTGCTTGCCGGTCAAGCAATCGGTGCACTTCTCCAGTTGCACGTCCTTCACCAGAATGAGGTTGTCTTCGGCAAGCCTCTTTCATCCCCATTCTAGCTCATGTGACACAGTCTTTTGTGCCACAGCTCACCGGTAGTGTCAAATGCTACATTCACTTCTTCCCGACATATCCGGGCATTCATCAAGTACAATGTGTTGATCTTCCAGGCTCAAGCCACTATCAAGCTTCCCTTGTTGAACTTTATAACACCGTTCCGGATGCTACCCGTATAGCCTTCATCATCTAGTCGACCGGTTGATATCAGGTTCAGTCGAACCTTCGAAACGTGTCAGACATCCTTCAACAACAACTTGCATACGGTTGACGTCGTTAACAACACGTTGTCATGATAACACTCACATCATGCATCGAAAGGATTTGAACCCACGACCTTGTTGTACAAATGTCAAATCCTTATCCATTGTATTAATATTCTTATATGTATAGTTTTTAGAATATGAAATCTAATATCATGGGAATATTCTATATTACTCTACATTCTAGAGTGACCTAGAATATTCTATAGTGTTCTATATCACTAGAACCTTCTAGAATACTCTAGAGATCTTCTAGATTAATCTACATTCTAGGATAACCTAGAATATTCTAGAGTGTTCTCTATTACTTATAAATAGGGATCTACCACTCATCCCAAACCTAAATTGGTTCAACGCCATTTTGTAGCCTTCTCTTTGTAATCCATTTTACTCTGCAATATAATAATTCTCTTTCAATTATCACTCTCTCTCTCTCTCTCTCTCTCTCTCTCTCTCTCTCTCTCTCTCTCTCTATGTCTTGACAGTTTGGACCAATTTATTCCTTTCATCTCTTCGTCTTCCACAAACTCTAACAAGTTCTCTTCTTCCTTCTCCACTCCCCTCATAAGCTATGGAGTCCGTGAGCAAAAAGGAATACATGCGTGTTCTTTCTGAGGTCGACATGCTCATGAATAAATTTGTGGCATTAGAGCATGAGAATCAAAGGCTACTTGGAGACCTACAACACGTGAGCGCTGAAAAAGCTCAACAATATGAAGAGTTATCACAGCGGGTTCATCAACTCGAGGCGACTATATTGTCATTCCAAGAGCAAGCGTCGGGGCTCCGAACTCCCCTAGAGAGCCAAAGATCAGCCTCCCTACCAAGTTTGATGGTACGAGGTCTTTATTTTGAGGCTTTTTGAATCAAGTTCCTTTGGTTATTCAGCAACATCCCAATCGGTATCCAACTGATGCTGCTCGTGTGGGATTAGTGGGAACTTTGTTATGCGGTACGACATTAGCATGGTTTGCACCACTTTTCGAGAAGAAATCACCATTGCTGGAGGATTTCGAGGCATTTGTTAAAGAGTTTCAAGCTAGTTTCAGCGACGCCGATAGCACTAGAACAATGATAAACAAGATTCGAAGGCTTCGACAAGGAGATTGTCCTGCGTCGGCTTACGCAGCCGATTTCCGTCTCTTGGCATGTAATATCCCTTGGGATGAGACGGCCTTAATGGATCAATTCCGTCAAGGTTTGTGAAATGATGTCAAAGATCTTCTTCTTACTTTCCTTGAAGATCCGAAGTCGCTTACAGAAGCCATTAGTCGAGTCGTGCGATGTGATAATCACCTATTTGAGTGACGTTCTGAGCGCCAACAAATGTTACGCCGCCAACCTGAGCAGACTTATGCTTCTGTAGTCGCAATGCCTCCACAAGTTTCTAGACCCATTACAAGGGATGGCCCAACTCCGATGGAAATAGAGTCAACACAACGTCATGGGCCGTTATCAAATGCTGAGAAGCAACGATGTCGAGCGCATCGCCTCTGCCTGTATTGTGGCGGTCCAGGACATATAGCTGTAAATTGTCCACATAAACCTAGGCGTCAAGTATACCAAGTAAGTGCCCATGAAAACCCGACATCCAGTTCTATTGTTACTTCTAATAACATAAGTATGCCTCATAGTCCATGCCATTGTCGTGACTTGAGAATAGGAGAGAGAAAAATAAGACGACAATAGAAGGTAGGGGGGGGGGGGGGGAGAGAGAGAGAGAGAAAGAACACTAGAAATGGAAAGAGATTTTATATTATAAGGCCAAAATGTATGTCGTCAAAATGTATGTCGTCATGACATTATCCCCATTTTTCGACGACGAGTTCCACGAGTCGGAAGACAAGATTTCGGACTTGGCTTATGGGGATATTTGTTGTGAAATGCAGCAACCATTTCGGAGGCATTAACAAGATTCTCAAGAGGTTCCCATGTTTGATCATAAGGTGTATAACCTAACTAGTCAACCAAATAATACAGTTTTTTGCAAACGATCTTGGAGTCGAGAATGGCAGCAACTTAATATTCGGAGCCATCCGAAACTTCGATTGGAGGTGGGAGAGATGTAAGACGGCCTGGAATAGAGCTGGTTGTGTACGGCTCCAAAAGTGAAACATGGAAGACCGGGTGAAGATGCATATGAGGGGGAAGATTAAGGCGAAATGCCACATCATTGATCTTACCAAATATCACATATGGCCCAAAATGTTGATAATCCAATTTGCAGCAAGGTCGGGTTGTTTTAATGCGACCGTGTAAAAGCCATACTCGATCTCCCACTTGAAACGTAGTCGATGAATCACGTCGATGACGGTCGGCAACCTTCTTTTGAGTGTTTTGAGCATCACATAAATGGTGCAAAAGGATATCTTGAACTTCTTGGAGTTTGGTGAGCCGATCTTCAGTAGCCGGGTTTGTCGGGAGTTCGGGATCTTCTTGAGCATAGTCCAATGAGGATGGTACCCAATGTTTGCAAAAAATGGGGAATATCCAGTAGAAGAATGTTCTAATTTGTTGTAAGCAAATTCCGCCAAATGTAATAGATCAACCCAATCATCTTGTTGATAGTTGACAAAACAATGAAGATATTGTTCTACTATTTGGTTGGTGCGCTCACTCTGTCCGTTAGTTTCTGGATGGTAGTCGGAAGAGAGTTTGCAAGAAGTATGTAAGAGTTTGAACATGTGTCGCCAAAATTTTGAGATGAACTGAGGATCCCGATCATTGATAATATCATCAGGAAGACCATGATACCAAAACACCTCTCGCATGAGTAACTCAACTGTCTGTTGGCTCGGCTCGTAATGGCCTTTGTGCAGGGAAGAAAATGTGCCATCTTGGTAAAACGATGGACTACCATGAGAATAGAATCAAAACCCTTGGAAGGTGGTAGATCTGTAATGAAGTCCAATGAAATAGATTTCCATGGACTCTCAGGAATAGGCATTGGTTGTAATAAGCCATATGGATGATGTCAAGGTTTTTTGGATCGGCAACATGTATCACAACTACAAACATAATCCGTAACAAAATGGCGAGGTCGTGGCCACCAATACCTTCGAGAAATTAATGCCAAAGTCTTGTGGATGCCGAAATGTCCAGCCATTGGTGTGTCATGACATTGTTGCAAGACTTGGAGTCGAGAAGGACCATCAGGCACATATAAGACATTTTGTCGAAAAAGTAAACCATCATGCCAATTGAACTGGCTGTAGTCTTGACGAGGATTTTGAGATTGTGAACAAGAAGCACGATCTGGGATAATATGGTTCAGAATATCTTGCGCGAATTCATCAGTTTCAATATGCTCCCGAATGGAGTCCAGAAGACTTGAATCCTCGAGTGTGTCTATAGCATGAAAAGCCATTAGTCGTAGACGGTTAGGACCCAAAAGGATTTGCTTCTAACTTTCAAATGTGGCCTCTCCTGGTTGAAGTTCCATATATGAATGCCGAGATAAAGCATCTGCTTTTCCTTGTTGTGTCGCAAGGCGATATAGAATTATGAAGTCAAAATGAGTTAAAAATTGCGCCCAACGAGCTTGTTGAGGACTCAAGACTCGAGCACTTTGGAAGTAAGTTAAATTTTTGTGATCATTATAGACAATGATTTGTTGAGATGAACCCTCCAAAAAATGACGCCATTGTGGAAAAGAATCTACAATGGCAAGAAGCTCTTTGTCGTGAATCTCATAGTTGATTTCTACAGCTTCGAATTTCTGTGAATGAAAAGCCACAGGGTGCAGTTGGCCATCATTGCTAATCTGGGATAATACGCTTCCTAGTACGAAGTCCGATGCATCAGCTTCCAGTATAAAGCGTTTCAATGGATCAACATGGATCAAAATTGGTGCGGATGTAAATGCTTGCTTTAATCCTTCAAATGTAGAGTTTGCATTTATACTCCACACAAATGGTCGATTCTTCTATGTTAGTTGGGTCAGGGGCAATACGATCTTTGAATAACCTATGATGAACTTGCGATAAAAGTTTGCAAACCCTAAAAAACATTGTACATCTCGCACAGACTGTGGTGTTTGCAAATCCAAAACTATTTGAACCTTTGCTGGATCCATAGAGATGCCATGTGAAGAGACTATGTACCCCAAAAATTCCACTTGACGCTAGTCGAAACTGCACTTCTCCAATTTTGCATAGAGACCATATTCACACAACCGTTGTAAAGCTTGTCGAATGTGTATATCATGATCCTCTTGAGTTTGTGAGTAGATCAAGATATCATCCAGGTAAATTATGACGAAAATATTGAGGAAATCTCGAAAAATGTCATTCGCCATATGTTGGAAAAACTGTTGGTGCATTCGTGAAACCAAATAGCATCACTATATACTCAAAATGGCCATAGCGAGTACGGAAAGCAGTCTTCCATTCATCCCTAGGACGAATTCGAACAAGATTGTAAGCACCTCGAAGATCTAACTTTGTGAAATACTTAGCTCCATTGAAGCGTTCCAGAAGGTTCGAAATCAATGGTAGAGCATATCGGTTTCGAATAGTTACTTTATTCAATCCACGACCAGACGAAGCGAACCATCTTTCTTCTTAACGAAAAATATGGGTGCACCAGCCGGAGATCTTGAATGTTGGATAAACCCATTTGCCAAGTTCTCATTGATATATTCCCAAAGAACCTCTAACTCCGTGGGTGAAAGGTTATAAATTGGCCCCCATGGAGGCTTTTTTCCAGGCTGCAAATCAATCGGGCAATCATATGGTCGATGGTTTGGTAGTCTATTGGCCTTCACCTTATCAAACACATCGGAGAATTCTATATATTTCTTCGGTAGTTGGACCCCCGATTCTTGTGAGCTTGATGTGGGAGTTGCTAAAACTACGAACACCAACATGTCTTCCTTCCATCCTTCCTCACGTAATTGATGTATAGAGATTGTCGAAGTCTTTTGGAATGTCATATCCTTTGTTGGAGTTTTAAGAGGCTTAGACTGTATTGTGACCTCTTCAATGGTTCTTTTTCTCCAATCAATAGTTGGGTTATGTAGCTCAAACCATGGAAGTCCAAGAACTAGGGAGTGCTTTGGACTACTAATGATGTTGAATGAGATGACACTAACCAAATTGCCTAGGACTACATGAATTGGTTCAGACTCTTTGACTATATCACCTGATGCTATGGGGCGTCCATCAATGACTCCGACTGACACTGGGCTTGGGAGCTTATGCAACTGAATATTATGCCGTACAGCAAACTCATGATCCATGAAACAAGAGTTGGCTCCAGAGTCTAAGAGGGCAGAAGCTGGGACTCGATGGCACCTAGATGTGTTAAGCTCAACTTGTGCAGAGAAAACTCGACTAACTTGACCAGACTAAATGAAACCACAACTAGAGACGGATGTTACATGCCTAGGGCTGTCTGACCAAATGGCTCTGATTTTGGCCGGACTTACTCGTTTAACACATCATCTAATTGGCTCAAGACATCAAATGTATTTTTATGACAGGGACTACTAGGCCTACTTGGGTTACGAGAAGGCGGGGCAGAAATTGAGATGGGATTTTCATGAGCACTTACTTGGTTAACTTGTCGTCGTGGTTTATGTGGACAATTCACAACATTATGCCCTGGACCACCACAATAGAGCCAGAGATGATTCGCTTGCCGTCATTGCTTTTCAGCATCCGATAATGGTCCTCGATGTCGTGTTGTCTCGATTTCAATTGGGGTACACAAGCCGTACCTGATTTAAAAATCCACGAAGTTGAGACCTTGTACCATCAAACTTGGCTGGTAGACTAATCTTGGGTTCCTTCGGCGAGGTTTGAACTTCCGTCGCTTGTCGTTGCAATAGAGTAGTCTCCAATTGATGCACCTGTTGAGATAATTCTTCATATTGTTGTACTTTCTCAGCACTTACTTGTTGTAGGTCTCCCAACAATCTTTGATTTTCATGCTCTACTGCCACGAATTTGGTTGTTAGCATTTCGAGCTCGGAGAGAACACACATATATTCTTGCTTGCTGACGGACTCCATAGTTGTGATAGAAAATTGCTAGATTTGTCTGAATAAGGTTAAGAAAAGAAGAAGAAAAGATAGATTCGGTTCAAACTGTCATGACGTGAGAATAGGAGAGAGAAAAATAAGACGACAATAGAAGGTAGTGTTGGCCGGTCAGAGAAGGAAAATGGGAAAGCAAGGTCGGATCGGATAAATATAGAAATAGGAATAGAATTATTAGGAGGGACGGATCCGGTAGTTGTAACCGATCCGACCTTGCTTTCCCATTTGCCTTCTCTGACCGGCCAACACATGGCACGCCCATGGGAAAGTGCATTGCACTTCGAACCCACAGCCGGCTTCAGTCTTCCTCCAAATTATCCAGCAAACTCCGCTCAGAGGTTTCAAGTGTTGTTTTGCCTGTGCCGTCTCCGACTTCCGATTGGATTGGCTGCCTTTTCGCATCTTGCTGCTCCGACTCTGCTTCTACCGGTAGTACCGGTGTTTCTTCTGTATCCTGTCCGGGTCTGTCCTGCTCTACCTCCGTTCCGTTCCCGGTATCGCTTTCTCCGGTTTCCACTGGTTGTGTCCTTTCCTCCCCGGATTCGGTACTTCTCTGTCTCCACTCTGCATCATCCCCGGCATCAACCTGCTCTTGCTCCGGAAGTTCTTCCTCGGGTAATTCTTGTCGGGGTGCATTGTTGGTTGGATCCTCTTCAGCCGGTCGCTCGCCCTCACTAATGGAGATCGGCGTTGTGTGTCCCTCGGCTTCCTGTCGCAGTCGGTCCTTCTCGTACCTTCCAATTCTAGTTGGGTTTCGAGCTGTCCGTCATCCAACCTCTCTACTAACCCTCGGATTTCCTTGAGATGCTCTTCTGCTAGAGCATAGAAATCCTCCGACAGTTCTTCCGGATGTTGACGATACTTTCTTCGTCCATTTTATAGAACCCATCTCCGTTTTTCTTCCGATTTTCTGCATCAGCTCGGAGTATCTGCAGTTCAGCTGCCTGTTGTGCCCATTCCCTCCAGAGCTTCTCCGTGCTGTCATTTATGCTGGCCTGAGCTCGGGTACTCCAACTTGACATGATGAACTTAATTCGGCCAACCCCTGCTTTAGCCTGTTCCGAAGCTGCTTGTTTTTCCTTCCTTATCCGTTTGATGATGTCAGCCATTAACTGAGCTTGAGCTTCAGAGTCGACTTTTTGCTTGTCACAGGTACTCCGCTATTTGTTGATTTCGAAAGTCAACTTCACTTTCTCCTCATTCCTGCTCTTTGTCAGCTCCCCTACTTTCTGCCGAAGTACTTCCATCTCCTTTCTTTGTTCCGACGTCAAGGTCTTCTCCGCCGATACTTCCTCCCTTGCTTTGGACAATTCCAAGCGGTTTTCCTTGAGCTGCTCTTTCAGCTTCTCTATCTGTCGGTCGTACGTTGCTGCCTGATTCTTGATGTCCGACGTGGCCTGTTTATAATCCTTACATAGTCTGTCGAATTCCTCCGTCTTCTGTTTTAGGCGTCGGTTCGCCTAAGCTCGCAACTGATCATCCCGGTCCTTTTGTTGTCGGAGTTCCTCTCGCAACCGCTCAATTTCCTGCTCCATTCGTCGGCGCAGCCTATCTTTTTCCTTTTGCAGTGTCCCGTTTTCTTCTTGTAGTCGGTCATTGGTGGCTTTGCTTCGGCGAAGGCCTTTCCTCCATTCGCCGTCTGTCGTCTTCTACCAACTTCCGCTGTTCTCTTTCGTTATCTCTCAATGCCTCCTGAGCCTGTAATTCTTCTTTCAAAGTTGCTATTAACTTCTCGGTCTCAGGGCCGGTTTGCAAGGCCCTCTCCGTTTCTGGTTCGGCTTGCTTTTA